>NC_068920.1:154736621-155043621 GCF_023091745.1 Budorcas taxicolor | reverse complement strand
CTCCCAGGCTGGGAAATCAAGGTGTCACAGGGTTGATTCCTTCTGAGGCTTCTCTCCTTAGCTTGTAGGTAGCCGCCTTCTCCCTCTGTCTTTGCATGGTCCTCCCTGTGTTCTTGTCTTGTCCTGTGGGGACACCCTTCCTATGGGGACACCAGTGGATACTGGATTAGGACCCATTTTAATTACCTCATTCTACCTAATGCCCTTTAAAAGCCCTTTCCACCAAAACTGTTAACTTCTGAGGCACTGGGAATTAGGATGTCAATATCTGAATTTTGAGAGGACACAATTCATCCCCAACAGACAGGCTTGAAACCTCCACTTTCCCTGTGTTCATAGCTCTTGCCAGGCCTGACCTCACCACTGTGCTCCAATGCTCCAACCACAGGGTTAACTCTCTCTACTCACACTCCAGCCCACCTCTCCCCTGCAGGCACCCTGGTCTGATCATGTCATTCTCCTGGTGAAAACTCACTGCGACTCCCACCAGATTCCCGAGTCTCAGTTCAGCCTCACCGCCCCCAATGCCCATACCAAAACTAGGAGCTAGCAGTTTACCAAAGGCTACCCTGCATAGGGGCTGGTCTAAGCTCTGTAAGTAGCTTATCCTCATCAACTCTATGGGGGTTCAGTTCAGTTCAGCCGCTCAGTCGTATCCAACTCTTTGTGACCCCATGAACTGCAGCACGCCAGGCCTCCCTGTCCATCACCAACTCCCAGAGTTCACCCAGACTTACGTCCATTGAGTCCGTGATGCCATCCAGCCATCTCATCCTCTGTCGTCCCCTTCTCCTCCTGCCCCCAATCCCTCCCAGCATCAGAGTCTTTTCCAATGAGTCAACTCTTCGCATGAGGTGGCCAAAGTACTGGAGTTTCAGCTTTAGCATCATTTCTTCCAAAGAAATCCCAGGGCTGATCTCCTTCAGAATGGACTGGTTGGACCTCCTTGCAGTCCAAGGGACTCTCAAGAGTCTTCTCCAACACCACAGTTCAAAAGCATCAATTCCTTGGCGCTCAGCTTTCTTCACAGTCCAACTCTCACATCCATACATGACCACTGGGAAAACCATAGCCTTGACTAGACGGACCTTAGTTGGCAAAGTAATGTCTCTGCTTTTGAATATGCTATCTAGGTTGGTCATAACTTTTCTTCCAAGGAGTAAGCGTCTTTTAATTTCATGGCTGCAGTCACCATCTGCAGTGATTTTGGAGCCCCAAAAAATAAAGTCTGACACTGTTTCCACTGTTTCCCATCTATTTCCCATGAAGTGATGGGACTGGATGCCATGATCTTCGTTTTCTGAATGTTGAGCTTTAAGCCAACTTTTTCGCTCTCCTCTTTCACTTTCATCAAGAGGCTTTTTAGTTCCTCTTCACTTTCTGCCATAAGGGTGGTGTCATCTGCATATCTGAGGTTATTGATATTTCTCCCGGCAATCTTGATTCCAGCTTGTGTTTCTTCCAGTCCAGCGTTTCTCATGATGTACTCTGCATATAAGTTAAATAAGCAGGGTGACAATATACAGCCTTGACGTACTCCTTTTCCTATTTGAAACCAGTCTGTTGTAGGTGCTATTAAAACTGTTATGTGTTGTTTTGGGGTCTCTGAAGAGCTCCAATCCTTTATGTCTCAGTGGCAGAAAGAATTCATTGAGAGGCAAAGTGATAGATAAGAAGTCATTTATCAGAATAGGACTCTTGTGAGGTTTACAAGAGGGTGGTTGAGAGGATGCTGTGCCCTGAGAACTTATTGGGATACAGTTTTATAATCAAAGGAAAAGTGGGGAGGGGAAGAAGACCTTCTTTATCTTTCTTAAATAGACATCATTCTTCTACCATCAGGTTTTCCTCCAGGTTAAGCAGAAGAGTTTTCTTTTCTTTTTTTTTTTTAGAAAAAAAGACATAGTATTTTTATTAACTAACTGCATAACAAACTTCTGTTACTTTTTTCCTTATATTTTTTGACCATATATTCTTTGATCACCTCTTCATTTTATGACAATTTTTACAATTTTACTTCTTCTTTTTTCTTTTTAATTAATTTTTAAAATTTCAATTGGAGGCTAGTTACTTTACAATATTGTGGTGGTTTTTGCCATACATTGACATGAATCAGCCATGGGTATACATGTGTCCCCCATCCTGAACCCCACTCCCACCTTCTTCCCCATCCCATCCCTCAGGGTTGTCCCAGTGCATCTGGCTTTGAGTAACCTGTTTCATGCATTGAACTTGGACTGGTGATCTATTTCACATATGGTAATAGACATGTTTCAATGCTATTCTCGCAAATCATCCCACCCTCACTTTCTCCCACAAAGTCCAAAAGCCTGTGCTTTATATCTGTGTCTCTTTTGCTGTCTCGCATATAGGGTCATTGTTACCAGCTTTCTAAATTCCATATATATGACATAATATACTGTGTTGGCGTTTTTCTTTCTGACTTACTTTACTCTGTATAATGGTTCCAGTTTCATCCACCTCATTAGAACTGATTCAAATGCGTTCTTTTTAATAGCTGAATAATATTTCATTGTGTATATGTACCACAGCTTTCTTATCCATTCATCTGCCAATGGACATCTAGGTTGCTTCCATGTCCTAGCTATCGTAAACAGTGCTGTGATGAACATTGGGGTACACGTGTCCCTTTCAATTCTGGTTTCCTCAGTGTGTATGCCCAGCAGTGGGATTTCTGGGTCGTATAGCAGTTCTATTTCCTGTTTTTTAAGGCATCTCCACACTTTTATCCATAGTGGCTGTTGCATTCCCACCAACAGTGTAAGAGGGTTCCCTTTTCTCCACACCCTCTCTGGCATTATTGTTTGTAGACTTTTTGATAGCAGCCATTCTGACCAGGGTGAGATGGTAACTCATTGTGGTTTTGATTTGCATTTCTTTGATAGTGAGTGATATTGAGCATCTTTTCATGTGTTTGTTAGCCATCTATATGTCTTCTTTGGAGAAATGTCTATTTAGTTCTTTGGCCCATTTTTTAATTGAATCATTTATTTTTCTGGTATTGAGTTGCATGAGTTGCTTGTATATTTTTGAGATTAATTCTTTGTCAGTTGATTTTTTTCCCATTCTGAAGGCTGTCTTTTCACCTTGCTTATAGTTTCCTTCATTATGCAAAAGTTTTTAAGTTTAATTATGTCCCATTTGTTTATTTTTGCTTTTATTTCCATTACTCTGGGAGGTGGGTCATAGAAGATCCTGCTGTGATTTATGTCGAAGAGTGTTTTGCCTATGTTTTCCTCTAGAAGTTTTATAGTCTCTGGTCTTACATTTAGATCTTTAATCCATTTTAAGTTTATTTTTTGTGTATGGTGTTAGAAAGTGTTCTAGTTTCAGTCTTTTACAGGTGGTTGAACAGTTTTCCCAGCACTGCTTGTTAAAGAGATTGTCTTTTCTCCACTGTATATTCTTGCCTCCTTTGTCAAAGATAAGGTGTCTGTAGGTGTGTGGATTTATCTCTGGGTTTTCTGTTTTGTTCCATTGATCTATATTTCTGTCTTTGTGCCAGTACCATACTGTCTTGATGACTATAGCTTTGTAGTATAGTCTGAAGTGTGGCAGGTTAATTCCTTCAGTTCCATTCTTCTTTCTCAAGATTGCTTTGGCTATCCAAGGTTTTTTGTTGTTTTTTTTTTTTTTTGTATTTCCATACAAATTGTGAAATTATTTGTTCTAGTTCTGTGAAAAATACTATTGGTAGCTTGATAGGGATTGTATTGAATCTATAGATTGCTTTGGGTAGTATACTCATTTTCACTATATTGATTCTTCTGATCCATGAACATGGTATATTTCTCCATCTATTAGTGTCATCTTCGATTTCTTTCATCAGTGTTTTATAGTTTCCTATATATAGGTCTTCAACAGTATGTGAACTGTGAATTTCCAGATGTTCAAGCTGGATTTAGAAAAGGCAGAGGAACCAGAGATCAAATTGCCAACATCTGCTGGATCGTCGAGGAAGCAAGAGAGTTCCAGAAAACCATCTACTTCTGCTTTATTGACTATGCTAAAGCCTTTGACTGTATGGATAACAACAAACTGGAAATTTCTTCAAGAGATGGGAACACCAGATCACCTGACCTGCCTCCTGAGAAATCTGTATGCAGATCAGGAAGCAACAGTTAGAACTGGACATGGAACAACAGACTGGTTCCAAATCAGGAAAGGAGTATGTCAAGGCTGTATATTGTCACCCTGCTTATTTAACTTCTATGCAAAGTATATCATGTGAAATACTGGACTGGATGAAGCACAAGCTGGAAATATCAGTAACCTCAGATATGCAGATGACACCACCCTTATGACAGAAACCGAAGATCTAAAGAGCCTCTTGATGAAAGTAAAAGAGGAGAGTGAAAAAGTTGGCTTAAAACTCAACATTCAGAAAACGAAGATCATGGCATCCGGTCCCATCACTTCATGACAAATAGATGGGGAAAGAGTGGAAACAGTGACAGACTTTATTTTTTGGGGCTCCAAAATCACTGCAGATGGTGACTGCAGCCATGAAATTAAAAGATATTTCCTCCTTGGAAGAAAAGTTGTGACCAACCTAGACAGCATACTAAAAAGCAAAGACATTACTTTGCCAACAATGGTTCATCTAGTCAAAGCTATGGTTTTTCCAGGAGTCATGTATGAATTTGAGAGTTGGACTATAAAGAAAGCTGAGCGCCAAAGAATTGATGCTTTTGAACTGTGGTGTTGGAGAAGACTCTTGAGAGTCCCTTGGACTGCAAGGAGATCCAATCAGTCCATCCTAAAGGAAATCAGTCCTGAATATTCATTAGAAGGACTGATGCTGAAGCTGAAACTCCAATACTTTGGCCACTTGATGCAAAGAACTGACTCATTTGAAAAGACTCTGATGCTGGGAAAGATTGAAGGCGGGAAGAGAATGGGATGACAGAGGATGAGATGGTTGGATGGCATCCCTGACTCAATGGACATGAGTTTGGGTAAACTCCAGGATTTGGTTATGGACAGGGATGCCTGACGTGCTGTAGTGCATGGGGTTGCAAAGACTTGGACACAACTGAATGACTGAACTGAACTGATATATAGGTCTTTTGTTTCTTTAGGTAGATTTGTTCTTTATTCTATGTACTTTATTCTTTTCATCACAATGGTGAATGGAATTCTTTCCTTAATTTCTCTTTCTGTATTCTCATTGTTAGTGGACAGGAATGCAAGGGATTTCTGTGTGTTGATTTTATATCCTGCAACTTTACTATATTCATTGATTAGCTCTAGTAATTTTCTTGTGGTGTCTTTAGGGTTTTCTATATAGAGGATCATGTCATCTGCAAACAGTGAATTTTACTTCTTCTTTTCCAATCTGGATTCCTTTTATTTCTTTTTCTGCTCTGATTGCTGTGGTTAAAACTTCCAAAACTATGTTGAATAGTAGTGGTGAGAGTGGGCACCCTTGTCTTGTTCCTGACTTTAGGGGAAATGCTTTCAACTTTACACCATTGAGGATAATGTTTGCTGTGGGTTTATCATATACGTCTTTTATTATGTTGAGGTATGTTCCTTCTATGCCTTCTTTCTGGAGGGTTTTTATCATAAATGGATGTTGAATATTGTCAAAGGCTTTCTCTGCATCTATTGAGATAATCATATATTTTTAATCTTTCAATTTATTAATGTGGTGTATCACATTGATTGATTTGTGAATATTGAAGAATCTTTGCAACCCTGGGATAAAGCCCACTTGGTCATGATGTATGATCTTTTTAATATGTTGTTGGATTCTGTTTGCTAGAACTTTGTTGAGGATTTTTGCATCTATGTTCATCAGTGATATTGGCCTGTAGTTTTCATTTTGGGGGCATCTTTGTCTGGTTTTGGTATAAGGGTGATGGTGGCCTTATAGAATGAGTTTGGCAGTTTACCTTCCTCTGCAATTTTCTGGAAGAGTTTAAGTAGGATAGGTGTTAGCTCTTCTCTTAATTTTTGGTAGAATTCACTTGTGAAGACTTCTGGTTCTGGGCTTTTGCTTGTTGGAAGATTTTTGATTACCGTTTTGATTTCCGTGCTTGTGATGGGTCTGTTAAGATTTTCTGTTTCTTCCTGGTTCAGTTTTGGAAGGTTATACTTTTCTAAGAATTCATCCATTTCTTCCAAGTTGTCCATTTTATTGTCATATAGTTGCTGATGGTAGTCCCTTATGATTCTTTGTATTTCTGTGTTGTCTGTTGTGATTTCTCCATATTCACTTCTAATTCTGTTGATTTGATTCTCCTCCCTTTTTTCTTGAGTCTGGCTAAAGGTTTGTTATTTTATTTGTCTATTTTTTTATTCTTCTCAAAGAACCAGCTTCTAGTTTTGTTGATTTTTGCTATAGTCTCCTTTGTTTCTTTTTTATTTATTTCTGCCCTAATTTTTATTATTTCTTTCCTTCTACTAACCCTGGGGTTCTCCATTTCTCCTTTTTTCTAGTTGCTTTAGGTGTAAAGGTAGGTTATTAATTTGATTTTTCTCTTGTTTCTTGAGGTAAGCTTGTATTGCTATGAACCTTCCCCTTAGCACTGCTTTTACTGAATCCCGTAGGTTTGGGGTTGTTGTGTTTTCATTTTCATTCGTTTCTATGCATATTTTGATTTCTTTTTTGATTTCTTCTGTGATTTGTTGGTTATTCAGAAGCGTGTTGTTTAGCCTCCACATATTTGTATTTTTAATAGTTTTTTTTTTTTTTCCTGTAGTTGACATCTAATCTTACTGCATTGTGATCAGAAAAGATAAGCAGGGGAGTTTTCTTGTCTCTACATGGTCAAGCTAGGTCCAAAAATTATTGTGTTTTGTGTATACAGAGAGCATGTCCTAACTTACTGTGCTCACTGGGCAGGTTGTGGGGCTCATGCCACCATTGTTTTATTGTTTGGGCACATGTCCCATTCTTCTGTTGCATGGTTTGTTGCTAAGCAAGCCTGTTTGGTTTTGTGGTAAAGCAACCTTGCTTTCTTGAGTGATCATTAACTTTTAGGGGTCTCCCAGACTTTTTCTACTTACAGCCTCCTAGTGGGATTAGCTGCTTAATCACCTACTTTGTCCGCTTTACTCTGTCCCTATCATTTTCATTATCTCTATTTAATAGATGAAGAAACTGAGGCATAGAAAGAGTAAAAAGCTTGCTCAAGATTATACAGCCAAAAAATGGGTAAGGCAGGACACAAATGCAGGTAGTCTGGCTACACATCCTTGCTCTGGCCCATTGCATTCAATGCACTAAGCTGTCCCAGCCGCTGTGCTTTTGCTCAGCTGTTCCTTCTCTCTGGAATACCTTTTCACTCCTCTACCTCACAAACTTCTATATGATCTTCAAAACATCTCAAATGCCCCTTCCCTTGGATGGTAGTCTCTGCATGACTCTGTGCCTACCCACCATAGAATGCCATGAGGTGAGGTGAGGTGAAGTCACTCAGTTGTGTCCGACTCTTTGCGACCCCATGGGCTGTAACCTACTAGGCTTCTCCGTCCATGGGATTCTCCAGGCAAGAATACTGGAGTGGATTGCCATTTCCTTCTCCAGGGAATCTTCCCGACCCAGGGATCGAACCCGGGTCTCCTGCATTGGAGGCAAATGCTTTAACCTCTGAGCCACCAGGAAAGAGTAGAATGCCATAGCTGCAGTGACAGTGGTGAATGTGTCTTCTGTCTCCCTGGGGACAGGCACCAAATCTGATCCATCTCTATATTCCCCACAGTCAGGATGGGCCAAGAGCAGAGGAAGGTACCAGTGAACAAATGAGTGGGTGAACAAATGAATGAATGAATGAATGCTTCATCACATACAAATAATTAACCTGGGCGTTTCTGAGAAAAGATTCTACTTTCTTATTAAAAGAGCCAGATGTCTTGAATCTCCCAAATTCCTGCTTTTGGAGAAAAAGATAAGTAAAACACAAATGCCTGCATAATTTTTTTATGGAAATTTACCTTTTTGCCTCACTTTTATCCCTGGACCCAGCACAGCCTTTGGGCCTTTGTAACAAACTCATGCCTATCCTCCTGGAGGATAGGAAAGTGAAAGTTGCTCAGTCATGTCCTACTCTTTGCGACCAAATAGACTATAGAGTCCATGGAATTCTCCAGGCCAGAATACTAGAGTGGGTAGCCATTCGCTTCTCCAGGGGATCTTCACAACCCAGGGATCAAACCCAGGTCTCCCGCACTGCAGGCGGATTCTTTACCATCTGAGCCACCAGGGAAGCCCAGAGATTAGGAAGAGGTTGCCAAAGAGGGTGCCCCAGGGAAAGGAGGGTGGGAAAACAAAACAACAGAAGGAGAAGCTCTTAGCACCCCCATGGGTTCCTTCCACATCCAAATAGTTAAAAATTATATTTTTGGGTTTTTTTTTTTTAAATAAAGGCTTTGTTTTTGTAAAAATGACTCAGCCCCTTGTAAGACTGAAAAAGATTTAAATGACCCAGAGAAGGACAGAGAGGAAAATAAAATCACTCCATATCACACCTCCCACCTACTTGCGTGTGTCAAGTTGCTTCCACCGTGTCCGACTCTTTGCAACCCTATGGACTGTAGCCCAAGGCACCTCTGTCTATGGAGTTCTCCAGCCATGAATACTGGAGTGAGTTGCCATTTCCTCCTCCAGGGAATCTTCCCGATGCAGGGATCAAACCCATGTCTCTTTTGTCTCCTGCACTGGCAGGCAGATTCTTTACCACCAGTGCCACCTGGGAAGCCCCCCACTTGCCTTTGTTAGTGTATTCATTTGTACAGTCATCAAGGTATGTCTAAGATGTGAGCACTCTGTTGTGGGTTATGTTTTAATAAAAAATCTCACTACTCATAAAGCCCTTGATATCATCTTCCAGACCTCACATCTGCTTCTTGTAGCATACTGATACACATGTCTAGCCAGTAAGCTGCTTATTGAGCACCTACTCTGTGCCAGGCTTTGACTGTGTCCTGTTTGACTGTGTGGATCACAATAAACTGTGGAAAATTCTGAAAGAGATGGGAATACCAGACCACCTGACCTGCCTCTTGAGAAACCTGTATGCAGGTCAGGTAGCAACAGTTAGAACTGAACATGGAACAACAGACTGGTTCTAAATAGGAAAAGGAGTACGTCAAGGCTGTATATTGTCAACCTGCTTATTTAACTTCTATGCAGAGTACATCATGAGAAACGATGAAGCACAAGCTTGAATCAAGATTGCTGGGAGAAATATCAATAACCTCAGATATGCAGATGACACCACCCTTATGGCAGAAAGTGAAGAAGAGCTAAAGGGCCTCTTGATGAAAGTGAAAGAGGAGAGCAAAAAAGTTGGCTTAAAACTCGACATTCAGAAAACGAAGATCATGGCATCCAGTTCCATCACTTCATGGCAAATAGATAGGGAAACAGTGGAAACAGTGTCAGACTTTATTTTTTGGGGCTCCAAAATCACTGCAGGTGGTGACTGCAGCCATGAAATTAAAAGATGCTTACTCCTTGGAAGGAAAATTATGACCAACTTATATAGCATATTAAAAAGCAGAGACATTACTTTGTCCACTAATGTCCCTCTAGTCAAGGCTATGGTTTTTCCAGTGGTCATGTGTGGATGTGAGAGTTGGACTGTGAAGAAGGCTGAACACTGAAGAATTGATGCTTTTGAACTGTGGTGTTGGAGAAGACTCTTGAGAGTCCCTTCGACTGCAAGGAGATCCAACCAGTCCATCCTAAAGGAAATCAGTCCTGGGTGTTCATTGGAAGGACTGATATTGAAGCTGACACTCTAATATTTTGGCCACCTGATGCAAAGAACTGACTCATTTGAAAAGGCCCTGATGCTGGGAAAGATTGAAGGCGAGAGAAGAAGGGGACAACAGAGGATGAGGTGGTTAGATGGCATCCCCGACTCAATGGACATGAGTTTGGGTGGACTCTGGGAGGTGGTGATGGACAGGAAGGCCTGATGTGCTGCGGTTCATGCTGTTGCAGGGAGTTGGACACGACTGAGCGACTGAGCTGAACTGAACTGAACTGAACTGAACTGAACTATGGGTAAAGAGTGTGGAGCTGCCTCTGTGGGACAGACTTCATCTGTAAAATAATGACATGTGAAATTGTTTAGTTGCAACCACAGCCAGAGCTACAAGGTGCTGGTTCTTTGACCTAGGCAATGAGGACAAGGAGGGCTTTCTGGAGAAGCTGCCCTGTTGGTGTGAAGGAGGAGGAGAGGCCTTCCCTGGTGGTCCAGTGGCTAGGACTCCGTGCTCCCAGTGCAGGGGGCCCTGGTTCAGTAAGGACTGAACAGGAAATTAGATCCCACAGGCTGCAACTAAGACCAGTGCCGCCAAATAAATAAATAAATATTTTTTTTAAAAAAGGAAGAGAAAGCATAAACTTGGAGAGATTGAGAAAGGCATGCAAAGCAGAGGGCAAGGCCTGTGGGGAAGGAATGCCCACCATGGTTGATTGCCAGTTCCCCCTCCTCCAATGCTGCAGAGATCAGATTTTGTTCTGGTGTCTGCCCCTCTGGTTACTAAGTTACTTTTCTACTCAGGTAAATCCTGATGAGTCTAAGCTAATCATGGTGGTCCTCAGTCCCTTGCCAGGAGTTGGGTAGGGCCAGGACACATGGTCCAGCACTTACTATGAGAAGGAAGGAGCCTCCTTCTGAGGAGGACCAAGTCAACCCCTTTCTCCCTCTGGACACTGATGCTGCAGGTGGGATCCAGAATCGCAGCAGCGGTCTTGCACCCGTGAGGATGAGACAACATGAGAGGCCATCCGAGCAAAAACAGCAAGAAGCCAGGTCCCCTACCACAGTCCTCTGGATTCCTGGGGGGATAGATTCTCCATGGTGTCACTGGCTTCCCAATCATTGCTTTGGATTTGTCAATTTCTCCCTGAAGTTCTGTCAAAATTTGTTTTACCGAAGCATTATTCACATGCTATAAAACTCATCCTTTTAAAGTGTACAGTTCAGCAGTTTTTAGTATATTCACAAGCTTGTGTAACCATCATCAGTTCAGTTCAGTTCAGTCACTCAGTCATGTCCGACTCTTTGCGACCCCATGGACTGCAACATGTCAGGCCTCCCTGTGCATCACCAACTCCCACAGCTTGCTCAAACTCATGTCCATTGAGTTAGTGATGCCATCCAACCATCTCATCCTCTGTCTTCCCCTTCTTCTCCTGCCTTCAATCTTTCCCAGCATCAGGGTCTTTTCGAATGAATCAGTTCTTTGCATCAGGTGGCCAAAGTCTTGGAGTTTCAGCTTCAATATCAGTCCTTCCAACATCATCATCACTATCTTATTCCAGAACATTTTTGTCACCCCATAAAGAAATCCCATACCCATTAGCAGTCATTCCCCCGTCCCCCTCCCCTTAGTGTTGGCAAACACTGTTCTTTCTGTCTCTATGGATTTGCCTATTCTGACATTTCATATAAATGGAATTCTACAATATGTGCCCTTTTGTGACTCGCCTTCCTCTCACGCCAAGCATCCCATCAGATAATATTCCAAACAAGTGCGAGAGCTGCTGTAATCACCTCTTGTTAAAAATGGCACTTCCCTCCCTTGCTATATGTACAGAAAACTTTATAGAAGTAAAACCATATTATACATGTAGGTTTTACATTTAAAAAATTCAATCCAGTATCAAGGACATCTTTCTGTGTCAGTACAGATCTGTATAACTCTTTTTAGTGTCTGCAGAAAAAAATCACATGGTTAAAAAATTTATTTCTGGTTCAAGCTTAGTGCCCACATGCTCAGGCCCAGGAGGAAGTTTGATTAGTCCCCTCCAGACAGGTCTTTACTACACTTCAAGCTTTTCATGACTGTAAACAATTAGATGAACAGTCTCATGTGTATATTTCTTTAAAGTCCTAGACTTGGGACTGTGGGCTAAATGGTATGCATATTTCCTTTTTTTTTTTTTTTTTAATATTCTGCCAAACTGTTTTCTGGAAAGGTCAGATCAGATGGGCTGGCCACTACAATGAAGCACTGTGGCCTTTGGATTCCTACTTCTTGGGTTTTAGTCCCTTCTCTCCTGCTTGTTAGCAGTAGGACTTTAACATATCTGTGCCTCAGTTTCTTTGTCTGTAGAATGGGATAATGAAAATGCCAATCTCATCAGATTGTTGTGATAATGAAAGTAGTGTAATATTTGTAAGCAGTGGTTCTTAGCCGGGGTGAATTTGTGCATCCTCCAAGGGGGATTTTTTGGTAATGTCTGGAGAGATGATAGTTGTCACGACGGGAGGGGTGCTACTAACATCAGGTGGGTGGAGGCCAGAGATGCTGCTGACCGCCCTACAATGCACAGGACAGTGCTCCCCACCCCAGCAAAGGGTGGTGCAGTCCCTACAGTCAACAGTGCTGAGGGTGAAAAATCCCAGGGTAAAGGGCCAGGCTCAGAGTAAGCACTCATTAATGTTGGCTGTCATTATACTTCCAACACCTGGGCCTGAGAATGTTCATTTCCCCATACTTTGGCCAAACGCTTAAGTCCAAGTTGCTTTTGACAGGGAGGACATAATATGATGGTAGATTTCTAAGCCATCAAAGGAGAATGTCTTTATACCTTTATGGACCCGACTTCCTGAGACTCGTCTTTATTTAGTCTGGGAATTGGCTGGCAGCTGGCTGTAGCTAAGGAATCTTTGACCTTGTAAGCAACAGCTTCAGAGTTCCTTGAATTAGCTGACTGAGTGTGTGTTTGTCTTTGGAAATACAAAGCCTGGGACATATTGTGGATAAAGTGTAGATTTTGAAGTCAGGTCTGGATTCAGGTCCCAACTCACAGCTTCCTAGTTATAAGAACAAACGACTCTCTAAAATCCAAGTTTCCCCATCTGTAAAATGGGATTATTGGAAGGATTAAATAAGATAATGGAGCACCATGCCAGGTTCTTAGTGCTTAATAGCAGGTGCAATTTAATCAGTGATTACCTCATCCATGCCCTTTGCTAAGACTTTTCACAATTATTCAACTTAATGGTAACTACTGTGATAATCATCGTTATAATCATCATAAGGTCAAGACCCTGGGTCTATCTATCCAGGTACAAGGGGAAGTCACTTGTTAAGCCTCCAGCCAACATTCCACAAATGTCTGCTGAGCATTCTTATGCTCCAGACCAGGTGCTGGGTTCTGGCAGATACGAGGAGGGGCTCCTAACTCTCTCCCATCCATATCAAAGAAATAACAAAAAATGTCAGGGAAAAGACCGGATAAATTAGTTTTCACTACTGTAAAAGAGTTAATTTCCTTTATTAAAACAAAAGCAATAAGACAAGCTTAAAAAAAGTGGAGAAAAGAAAATTTAGTTATGTTATTCATAAGAGAACTGAAACAAGCCATAGAAAAAATCTCAAGTGAAATATCTCTGTATTTATAATTTATTGAATTATGTTTCAAATGAATAACAAACCACACTGAAGTGGAAAAGGACTAATTCAAGTAGCAATTTTGGGGTCATCCTTATGCAGGAGACACGCTAATCTCCATATCATTCTAATTTTAGTATCTGTGCTGCTGAAGCAAGCACCCCAAGTAGCTTTTGAACACACAGCTTTGATATACGCTCTCAGTTTAAAGATAAAAAGAACTGCAAACAAATACTGAACTTTACCTAATGGTCTTGTTTTTCACAGTGACTAATTCTGAAACTAGTCTCTGTGTACCGGCAGATTGAGTAAAAGGTGAAATGTATTAAGCATGTTGAGAGCCAGGTTTCTTACTGTTGTAGAAGAGACGTACAAATAGGAAATGATTGGAACTGAGGCATCAGTATGAACTCTTGGATTTATATTTATATATGTATGCATTTCCTAGTTGTATCCACTGAGAAGATCGACAGTGAGCCCAGCTGTGCCCAGCTCCTACTTTCTAAGTACCATAATATCATCCTCCACAGGGGAACCAGAGCTCCTAGAAGAAATGGCTGGTTCCTACATGAGACCAGAGAAAATATAGGATGAGTCTAGAGCATCGTCTTGTGCCAGAAAATAGAGAATTGCTCAATGAATATGAGAGACACATCAAAATGACACAGCGCCACCTTGAATGAGTTCTCACTGGCCGCATCTGCAACAATTTGATTATCAAGCAAATAATAATAATGATGAATTATAACCCACTGAATAAGATAAGAATTTATGGCCTCACCATCCCCTGTATGTTTCTATAACTGTAGACTCTTCTTTACAGTAGAATGCTAAGTCATAACAATAGAAATTGTCACAATTTTGCAATCATCTGAGAAATTAAAATAGATGGAAATAAAGATGCTAAGAGGGTGAAAGTTTGATGAGAAATAAAATATTTATATAGTCTCAAAGTACTCCCCCACAAATTACTTATTAATTATAAAGAGAACATCGTAATTGTACAGTAGGTAAAATTGGTAGACACCACCTTAATCAAGTGATTAAGGTAACCATCACCAGTAATAGGGCAAATGGACTTGAAGTGCTTCTTAATATGGGGCTTCCGAGGTGGCTTCCGAGGTGGCAAGAATCCACTTGCCAATACAGGAGATGAAGGAGATGCAGGTTTGAACCCTGGGTGGGGAAGGTCCCGTAGAGGAGGGCATGGCAACCCACTCCAGTGTTCTTCCCTGCAGAATCCCATGGACAGAGGAGCCTGGCTGACTGCACTCCACAGGGTTGCAGAGAGTGGCTGAGCACGCATGCTTCTCAATACGATGTGCTGAGAAAGATACAGTATCAGTGCTGTGGTATCTCTGCCCCAAATGCATAGCCTGGAACTAATCATGAGGAAATATTTGACAAATCAAAGTCCAGGAATGTTTTACAAAATAAATGACCTGTACTCTTCAAAAATAGTAATGTCATGGAAAAGAAAAAAGGCTGGAGACCCGTTCCAGAATTAAGGAAGATTTACATGTGATGTGTTATTCTGGATTGGATCTTGATCTGGAGAAAAATTGCTCTAAGCATCACCAAATTTGTATAAGATCTGTAGATTAGGTATGAAAAAGTGAAAGAAAAGTGAAGGTGAAGTCGGTCAGTCATGTCCAGCTCTTTGCGACCCCATGGACTATAGCCTACCAGGGTCCCATCCTCCATCCATGGGATTTTCCAGAGTACTGGAGTGGGTTGCCATTTCCTTCTCCAGGGGATCTTCCTGACCCAGGGATTGAACCCAGGCCTCCCACATTGTAGGCAGACGTTTTACTGACTGAGCCACCAAGGAAGTTCTAGATTAGGTATAATACTGTATAATGCTAAAATTCCTGATTTTTCTAATTGTGCTGTGGTTAAAAGCTCTCTATTGAGAGAATGAGAAAGCAAATGTCACAAAATATGAATAAATTGTGAATCCAGGGGAAAAGTATTTAGGAGTTATTTGTGTTATTCTTGTAGCTTTTCTATAACTTTGTTATTATTTCAAAGTTAAAAAGTTCAAGAGAAAAAAGAAGAAAAGAAAAAACAAACCTGTTTGGATTCTTTTCTTTAAAGAAGCTATTTTCCCTCAAGGAACTCATTCATATACTTGCCTGTTGAGCAAGTCTAGACTCTTCCCTAGTATTTCAGTGAACATCCCAATCTTTTAGAAACAAATGTAGATTTGCTTTTGAGTTCCTCATTCCTCAGCCATGTGGTGTGGGTTATGCTTCCTGACCATCAACCCTTCCTGTCCAGCTCGTTGACAATGTCCATTGAATACTTTCGCATTGCACCATCGCTGAATCACCAAGGCTCATCTCTGCACCTGACCAGAGCAGGAGTATAGGGTGGGATCTTGTGAAACTGAAAGCCAAAAATATCTGATTGCCTTTAGGGGAATAGCAAGGACTGAGAAGGAATGAGGAGGAACCTCAATGGCCTCCTGTGGGATAAGGGTCCTCATACATGCCTGGATCCTGGACTAGAAATCTCTGGATACAGCGGTGCCTGGAAGCCTCCACCCTGTGTCTGGCTGCCAAGATTTGTCTTGGAATGGGCGATCAGGAAAAGAGGGCCGTGTAAATTCCCCTCTGCAGGAGTGACGCAGAACTAATCCCATCAGTGTGGTTAGGGGTGAGCAGGTGACCGCTTTGCTAAACTGCACTTCAGGGTTCATTGGAAGTTTACCAGCTCCCTCCGGTTTGTTAAACTCTCTGTTGGCAAATGCAGTGAAATCTCTGGCTGCCCCTCTGATCTCAACCTGGTCTTGTGAGTCTGGGCACAGGGTTTGGGGTCTGACTTTCCAAGCTGCCTTGGATCCTCACATCTCAGCTCTTGAAGGCCTGCAGGTCGATGGGGCTTCCAGTTGGGATATTTGGAAGTGAGTGGCTATGGGTGGGGCTGGGAAAGTGAACGGAGGCCTTGAAAGTCACCCCTGGGATCCTTAGAGCAATGGGAGGAGCCATGGGACAGTGACAGGTAATAGGGTGAAATGGTCAGCTTTTCATTTTAGAAAATTCACTCTAGCAACTGAAGTTGAAGATCAGAGGGTGGGAAGGGACAACAAGCACAAAGATCAATGTAGAAGCTGTTACACAAATCCAGGCAAAAATAGTGAGGAGTTTTATTTAGACCTTGTTCCATAACAGAGACAGCAAACATAGCATGTATCTCACCAGCCAGACTTCTTATTCTCATGGCAAACCCTGCTAATCCTTCACTGTCCTCCCTCGCCCTGGGCCAGGTGGGCAGCTCCCATAGATGACTACTGCCAGTCAGTCCAAGTGGGCTCACTGGATGAAAGAAATGTGCTCTCCCCACTCTTCTGTTAGAGAAGGCAAGGAAGACAATCAGTTTTGAGGATATGCTTGCATTTGTTGACAACTCACGTGATCAGACCTAGAGTGATGCCCCAAGTCAGTCTTTGAGGTTCTTCATGGTGCACCGTGCTTCGCCCTGCCGTACACCCTCCGTGTTCCCACTTAGTGCTTTTGCATGTCCATTAGCTCATTTCAACCTCGCAACATTCCTGGTTGTGAAGATCGAGGTTGTCACTCCCATTTTAAAGATGAGGAAATTGAGAACAGAGATTTCAGGTAGAGTGCCCACGTTCTGCAGGTGGTAGGTGGTAGGTGGCAAATTGAGATTCAAATCAGGGTTGTCTGGCCCCCACAGCCATGGGTCCTTCCACTGGAAGATTGTTGCAGCTGCAGCAGCTGTTCAAGTCCATCAAGGCCTCGTGCAAAAAAGCCAGGCCAGGTTGGGATGGGACATTTTGGTAACAGTGACTTTCCCTGTCAATAAAATCCCTGGCTTAAAGAAACCTGGGAAACTTGTCTTTGGAATCACCCTATCTAATCTGCTCTGTGTTGAGCCATGGAGAAGGGGGGCCCTGGCCCTTGGGTAGGGGTGGGGGTATCGCTGAGGGGGTGCTGCACAGATGGTGAGGGGCGGAGGCCTCTTGCCATGGGAGAGAATAAAGTTTCTGTCCTTGCACAGTTGGAATGAGGGCCCTGGAGCCAAGCAGCCAGGGCCAGGGCAGGGCAGCCAACCTCTGGCACGTGAAATGGCACCCTGAGCTCATGGCAGATAATTCTCGGTAATAATTCATACCCCCTGGCAGGCATGCATCCTGAAAGCCCTGTCTGTTCTGCCTCACAGAGTCCCTGTTGGAATGTAGGGGCTCGAGGGACTGGCCCCAGATGTGGGCAGAGTTCAGACTGGACCCGGTGGGTAGGGTAGCGTCTGGGCACTGCCTGGGGCAGAGGGTGTCTTTGTGCTCTGTGCCCTAGGGACCCCACCCCCACTCATAGTCGCCCCGTTGGGGAGAAATGGCCCACATGCCAGGCTAAGGCCTGCTCCCTCTGCTGTTCTTCTGGGGCAGCCAGGAGGAGGGTGCTTTCATAGGTGCAGCCTGGCATCTGACAGATCCACCCCATCACTCCTGGGGTGCCCCTTCTGAGCAATGGGAGAGTGAAGGGCAAGGGGGCCTCCAACCCCCATGGCACGATCTTCTGGGCAGGTCTCAGTCCTCGCCCCCAGGGACCATTGTCTGGGGTGGCACCTGGACACCAGCAGTGATTCCGAGGGGAGCTGAATTTTTTTTCTCAAAGCTTTTTATGTATGTATATATTTATATTTATTTGGCTGTGCCAGCTCTTATTTGGGTCATGCAGGATCTTCGAAGATCTTTCAGTTGTGGCATGTAGAATCTCGCTCCCTGGCCAAGGATCGAACCCAGGTCGCTGCATTGGTAGCACAGAGTCTTAGCCACTGGACCACCAGAGAAGCCCTGGGAGCTGGGTGCGAGAACCTCCGGCATGGTGTTTTGAGAGGGTGGTGCTGCAGCTCGGTCCTCATGGCTGTGTGACCTTGAACAGTTTACACAGCAGTTGGTGCCCCAGTCTCCCCATCTGTGAAGCGTGGACAGCAAAAGTACCTATTCTGTGGGGTCACTGGGAGGATTCAATGAGATGACGCTGTAGACTCGGCAACTGAGCCTGGCATGGAGCACACATCCGGACAGCGGAGTTCCTA
The DNA here is from genome assembly GCF_023091745.1 of Budorcas taxicolor. Taxonomy (NCBI): domain Eukaryota; kingdom Metazoa; phylum Chordata; class Mammalia; order Artiodactyla; family Bovidae; genus Budorcas; species Budorcas taxicolor. The sequence goes on along the minus strand of NC_068920.1, from coordinate 155,025,177 downwards.
TAGACAGTCATTGTTATTTCTTCCTTCCCCACTCAGTGAAGGGGAAATTCTAGGGCTTGAAGCCCTAGTGAGAAAATCTAGAGGGCAGGAGAAGGTCATCCCTTTTGAGGAGAGCATCAAAAAGGGACCAGAGGAGGCTCTTCACTCTCTGACCGGGAGGTAGGCTGGGAGGTGTTGGCACCTCCCTGGCTCCAGGAACAGCCCCCACTCCTTGGTAAGGCACAGGGAGCCCCTAAAGACTCTTGGTTCTCAAAGCACCAAGAACACCATGTGGATGTGTCTACGAAAGGCTTCCATACCTCTCAGCAGGTTCCCAAGGGGAGGAGTGAGACCTGCTCAGCTTGGTGCCCCCAAGGCTGGCACACAAGCATCAATCACATTGGATACCCGACAGCTCTCTGCTGGAAGAGCTGGCAGATCCTCTGAGCAGGGAATTAACTGGTCACAATGCTAACAGGAGTTACTGCCTCCTGAATGCCCACGGTGTACTGGGCATCATGCTCAGGGTTTATAAAACTGCACAAGACTTGTCACTCGTTTTCTGGTGGGTGATGCTGTCAGGCAAGCTGGTAAGGGTCAGAGATAAGTCAGTCTGGCCCCCAAGCCCCCCAAGCTCTATAGTCTCTGGCTTCTGTGGGCTACTGAGCTGCCCTGAACACTGAACTGGGGTTCAGAGCTGCGCGTCTGGCATGTGAGAGTGTTGTTGCCACAGACGACAGAAACAGCACAGCTTTCTTTACTAGCCAAGTGTCTGGCTGCAGACCAGGGTGGAGGGTTTAGGGAGGCATTTTTTCCCTGAAGATGGGTTTTCTCATTTTCATAGAACTTCAGGATGGAGAGAATTACTGGAAATATCCCATCTGCTCTCCAACCTTAATGATCTGAGATTACACTCTAGAGATTCCTGCCTGGAACCTGACTCTAGGTTCTGAGACAGATCACTCAGTTATTTGCAGACATTTGTTGGGGTCTCCTGGGTGCTGATCAACAAGAAGAGAGCAAGTTCTGCTTTCATAGAATTCAGACTCCAGGGACAGGAGACAGGCCTGAAGAAGGAAAACTAATAAATACCTGCTAGTGAAGATACAAGGAAGTTTGTGATGGGGACAACTTTAGACTCAGCATTGAGGGACAGTGTCCCTGGGGAAGCTGAGGCTTGAATGACAGAGGGAGGCGGCCATGCACAGGTGCAGGGACCACTGTCCTGGGCAGAGTAATGCAAAGCTGATGCAAAGTTGGGGGAGGGTGGGGCAGAGAACAGATGGGACTGGTGCTGGTGAGGAGCCAGAGTGGGAGGTCATGGTCCAGATTCCCTAAAACCCAGCCATGTTTGGCTTGCTTGAGATTAGGGTCAGCCCCAGTGGGGTCTGAGTGGTGACAGGGACGTGTCCCCATCAGCCTCTGCCGTGGCAGGAGTGGCACTGTGCTTCTGACTTGTCTGTCCTGTGGGGACTGGGCTGAACAAGTGCATGTATATGTGTGTTTGGGAAGCCAGTCTAAATCCAAGTCACTCATCGGTGGTTTGATTGCTCCTTGGAGGTACCTAAGGCACCATGTGAAGGCCCATTAAGTCATATGGGAGAAGCTATTCTCTTTCAGTCTCATCCTTCTGATTACATCAAGGACATGTCCACATTCTGCTCATTTGCCCTTTACATCCCCTGAACATTTGCTAACCTTCCTTTTTACACAAAGACCTTGGGCCTGCTTCACAGGCATGGTGTCCAGCGAGGCTGTGCGTTCTCAGCATCACATTCTGATCACCTTGTGTTTGTGGTCACTGGCTATCTTTTACTATCGTAAGAAAGTTCATCTCTAAAAAATTTTTTTAAGATTTTTTGTTTTCATTTTTGCCAACAGCTTATAAAGCTTCCTTTTGAAATAAAATCAGTAAAAAGAATGAAATGATCGAAAAAAGAAACAATAAAGCATACTGAAGATGGTAAAGAGGAATGTGACAAAAGTCACATGAATGACTGAAGTTTGAGAAACATCCCTCAGGGATGCTCAAGGCCCCCCTCCCCGACTCCACAATACTGTCTTTTTCCCAGGAAAACATTTCTTTCTGTTCTTACCTTCCCTTCAGCCCCATGTCCCCTGATCTGGGATTCTCTCTCTCTGCAGCTAAAGGTGGGGCTGCAAGGTGATGTCTGTACCTTTTGGAATGGCTTGCTTCTCCTCTACCCTGGGAGGGGCCTGGTTTTCAGTCTGACTTGGGTTCTTCTGCCCTAGTTCATTTTCCAGATCAGTTTCCAGTAACAAGGCCAATTCTCATAACAAACTAAGTATTGTTTTAAAGTTATTAAATGTCTGTGTTATGGTAAGGATGCAGATGACAACATTTAATTAAGACTTATAAATCAAACTTTTGATCATGTATTTATTTCGGTACAGTCCACCTTGGTGCAAAAAAAGATACTGTGGCAATTTACAAAAATAGATAAAGTACAATATAATAAAGAGATCAGGGTAAAGGCAAAAGCAAAAAGCTAGAATGAGGCCAGAGTCCAGTAGGAGACTCAGTACAATGACTGTTAAAAATAATCTCAAGTTTGACTTTAAGCTTCCCAGTAGCCAAAGCAAAAAAAAAAAACAACTGACTGGTTACAAAATTCTTAACAACAGTTAGTTTTGGGCTTTGGTGTAAAAACAGACCTGGTTCAACTCTTGACTATACTTCTTGTTAGATTCGTGACCCTGAGCAGGTTGCTTAACCTTTTTGAACTTGAGGTTCATTTCCTGTAATGGGGAAAGTAATGCCAACCATGGGGTTCCTGGGTGGATTAGTGATACTGTTAAGTAAAGGTGCCTTCTAGCTCTAGGAGGGTACTGCTTGGGCCCTCAGCTGCCCTGTGTCCTCACTAAACTGCAAGTCTTCAGCCATAAAAAGGAGTTGACATCTGTCCACTCTAACAGTCCCTACCCTGCCCAAATGTGAAGCCTGTGAGAAGCACAGCTGGATTCGAACCTAGGACTTCCCAACCCTTCCTTACCCAGGGCTCCCTGACAACCATCCTGGGCTGTGTCCTGTCACCAGAGTGGTTTCCAATGTTGTCAAGGAGGAAAAGATGCTTTAGAACAAACTGGCTTTCAGAAGCCCTCAAGTCATTCCCAGGAAACCCCATCCCACCCCCCGAGCCTTACTTTTAGGTCTGCCTCCCAAGGCAGAGGCCTCCTTTTCTCCCCAGACAGAGCAAATTAAATATTAAGGCCTAGAACTCTCTCATGAAGAATCAAAGGTAGCAGTCAAAGCCCCTTCCTGTATCATGTTGTTCAGAAAGACCAGAGACGGCTTCCTTTGCCTTCACAGCTGAGGTCGGCAGGAAAAGCTGGCTCTCTCCTTTAAGTACCTGCTGTCAAATGTAGTAAATCCCACAACAAAAGCTCTCCCCTGCCTCCCATCACTGATAGGACAAAATCCAATTGTCTTAGAATTTCCTTTCCTCTCCTTTATACTCGACTTCGTTCCAAATGTGATTGGAGGGAGTCGCTCTTTGGTTTGGCATTCAAGGCTCTTTATGAGTGGACCCCAACCTCCTTCTTGGGTCTCCTGCTGCTACTGCTGCTAAGTCGCTTCAGTTGTGTCTGACTCTGTGCGACCCCATAGACGGCAGCCCACCAGGCTCCACCGTCCCTGGGATTCTCCAGGCAAGAACACTGGAGTGGGTTGCCATTTCCTTCTCCATGCGTGAAAGTGAAAAGTGAAAGTGAAGTCACTGAGTCGTGTCCAACTCTCAGCGACCCCATGGACTGCAGCCCACCAGACTCCTCTGTCCATGGGATTTTCCAGGCAAGAGTACTGGAGTGGAGTGGGGTGCCATCACCTTCTCCTATGAAGATGCAATTCATGCCTTGGCTACACTGGTCTAAAAGAAACGAGCACTATTCTGGAGCTGCTGCGAGAGAAATATACAATTGACAGAAAACACGTACTAACCAGCCGTGAAAACCTGACTCTGCTACAGAGTAAACTGCTTGCTTGGGTAAGTCCCTTCACCTCAGTTTTCCCATCTGTAAAATGGGCACACACAGAGTATATACCTTCCACTGTTGTGAAGATGCACATGCCTTTCTTAGCCCACTGTTGATGTTCATGTTATATTACCTGATTTGGAAACCTGGCTTTCCACTTAACTGCCTCCACTTAACTTCTCTGGGCACCAGTCTGACTATCTGTAAAATGAGGAAAATAACTGTACCTACAATGTAACCCACATACAAGGACCTGAAAGCAGAAGGGGATCAGTGAATGTTTAGAGGCTGCAACCAGCATCCTGTCCCCGAGAAAACCATTCTGCTTGTCTTTTTTCAACATCAGTCCATTTTAACTTTCCCTTTTCTAAGACTAATGGGAAGAGAGGAGCCTGAACACTTCTCACATGGTTGGGCTGTGATATCACAAAGCACTGAGTCTTCTAAGACCCACACCCAGGACTTGCAGCCCCCAAAGAGTCTGTATGCTCAGCCCTTGGAGTTCCACTGGGTGGGGGCGCCTGGATGAGTCTGCTACTATGAGTCAGGCCTGGCTCGGCTGGGCGTCATCATTCCCCTTTATTTTGGGGGTGAGTTACAGCTTAAACAAAATAACGTCACCTGACAATGTCTGAAAGAAGTGTATTCTGCACAAAATGCATTTCCTTACACTCCAGGGTATGCAGCTGAATTTCCCAACGTGGCAGCTGGGTGTTCATATACACAGACACCTGGGAGCTGGCATGGGGACTGAATGAGAGCAGCAGGGTCCGGGGTTGTGTCGAGATCAGCTATAAATACCCTTCAAACGTGTGAGTATGGCTTGGGTGCCAGGGGGTCTACAGCCTAGCTGCCTCCAAGCCTGTAGGATAAAGGATTTGGACAAAGCCCTTCTGGAAGGAGGTCGGCTGTGTCCCGTTCCTGGAGTGGCCCTGTGCCCTTTCTCCTTTGTTGATGCAAGGAGTCAGGCTGAGAACTTCTTCCAGCTCTAAAAATGTTGTTCAAAGCAGATAGGGACAGACCTGAAGGTCTGATCCCCTGGGTTGCCTGGGACTGAGGCTCAGGGGAGCCCACCTGTGCATTTTCAGCCCCAAGTTGGACTCCGGGCACCCTGGCCTCAATATCTCTGAAGCCAGGAAAAGCCTGACCCACAGACCCCTTTCTCCTTCCCTCCCAGCTTTCACCCCCTGGCTCTTCCCTGCCACCAGAAGGTCCAAAACCTCCTCTGTGCTGGCTGCCCAGATCTCAGCCTCCCCGCCGTCTCCCAGGCCAGCTCACCTAAAGACCAGGTTAGGACTGCCAAGGAAAAGGAAACCTATTTCATCCTGGTACTGCCCAGCCTCAGGCTTAGGGTCTTGCTCATGGCAGACCTGGAGTATCCCTGAGTGCACATAGGTTGTGGGTTAAAAAGTCCAAAGAGAAAGGACAAGGTGGACCCCGGCCCAAAGGCTCTGGGAGGTAGTGGGGAGAGGTCCCACAGCCTGGGTATGTGGCTGGAGCCAGCACTCCTGGGTGGAGAGGGAGCCCCAGGGCCTGGCCCAGTTCCTCACTCTGGTAGAGTTGCGGTGGCAGGCAGCTGCCTGCAGCCTTCTCAGCTGCTGCCTCAGAAACAAATGACGGCACTGATGAAGAATAAGAGAAAATAAAAATGAGTACAGAGGGAGGGGGTCTTGGAAGGGGGGCTGGTATTTTTTTCTTGGGGTGTGGTTTCTGTTCAGTGGCTGGGTGACTGTGGAGGTTTGGAATGCGGTCAGACAGCGGGTGGGGATGGGGGGCTGGCCAAAGGCAAGGAACAAGGACATCAGCCAAAGGGCCCAAAGCCCCAGGGCCACCAGTAGCTCAGTCAGAACAGGGCTCTGGGATGGCATGCAGAGCTGGCCTCCACCCAACACTAGTGTGTTGGTCCCAAAGGTTTCGAGTAGCCCCTGGGTAGGGAGACAGACTTGAGAGCACAAGAAAAACCAGGAGAGAAGGGAGAGGGTTGGAGGTAGGGGAGAGCATGGTCAGGTCTTATCTGTAAAGTGGGCTAGCCTGAGCCAGACTGAGGCCTCAGTCTCCTCATCTGTTAAATGGGCTTAACTGCCTATACCTCCAAGGGGGTCAAGATTAAGCAGGTTAGTGCAGGTGAAGCTCTTGACAATATTCTGCAGGTGGAAGCGATTATTACTTCACTGGGTGCTAAAGAAGGCTGATCCTTGCTAAGCCACCTGCCTAGCACCTAGCCCTGGGCCTGGCCCCCAGTAAATATTTGCTGAGGGAGTCCCTTGCAGGAGTCGCTGTGGGGAGCCCCCATGCCCATGGCCAATCCTCTCCTGTGACCCCAGGTCCCCACTCAGATCACGAAGTGGAGGGTGTAGGTGAGCTGGTGGCCATTGTCCCAGGCGTAGAGCACCCGCTCCTTGGGGTTGTAGTCGATCTGGGTGGTGTAGGCGTGCTCATTGAGGAAGGGCAGCTGCAGGCGGGCATCAGTGCCCGTGTGCGTGTCGAAGGCGTAGGCCACGTGGCCCTCCCGCTGGTTGTACGTGTCCACGGCGTACAGGATGCCGCACACCAGGAAGCAGTTCCCGTAGGAGTTCCGCCGCAGCCGCGTCTTCCACGTGGTCTCGCGCTGCACTGACAGGTCGCCGGGGTCCAGGCGGCTCAGCACGATCACCTCGGACTGCGCCTCGTCGCGGTCATCCACGGCGGGGTAGATGACCCACAGGCCACTCTCGTCCACGGCGAAGTCGATGTCCGAGTGGCCGCGCCACTTCCAGGGCGTGGTGTCCTCATACACCACGTCCGGCAGCAGCGCCCAGGAGGCCACGAAGCGCTGCCGCAGGTCATACTTGATGATGTTCTTGGTGAAGGCGCGGTTGTAGTAGAAGGCGCCCTGGTACACCACGTGGCCCGTGCCGATCCAGTTGTAGGGCAGCTTGTACATGTTACTCCAGCGGCCTGCGTGCAGGGGGCGGATGGTCACACCAGAGCCTCGGGAAAACCCTCAGCTCATCCCAGGGACCAGCAAGCAATGGAAAAGCAGTGAGCTGTGGGCCTGGGGCTGGGCCAGTTATCTCCCCCGTCAAGACATTACCCCATGTGCCAGGGAGTAAATGGGGGCTCAGAGGATTCAAGGTTACCAGTTGTGGACCAGCATAGGCCAGGCTGATACCAGGGCATTTGTCCATGCCCTTCTTGCTGCCTAGACTGCCATTTCCCATCCTGTCTGCCTGGGGAATGCCTCAGCATCACATCCTCCAGGAATTCTTCCCTGGTCTGCAGGCTGGGCTCCCACAGCCCCAAGGCCTCCCTCTAGCACTATATCCAAGTTGTTTCTTGAAGCTTTTGCCACACACATCAGACTGTGCATTTCTGGAGGGCAGGTCAGGTCTAACTGACCCTTTCCCCCCATCATGTTCCAGATGTGATAACAAAATTTCTGCCCGTCCCTGTCCAGACCTGAAGCTCCTGTAAGGCCTGGGGCTCTGCTAACCTGTAAGACAGGGTGATAACCCCCCACCTCGTGGAGTTATGGAGATACCATGAGTTGATACACACAGGTGATTAGCACATAATAAGCACTCAGCAAGTGCTGCAAACAAGATGGACGTGGTCTTGCCCTCATGAGTGTCATTTACTGTCAAGGGTAACAGTACTCAATTTCCACTTAGGGGGTGCCCCCAGACTCCCCTTCTTGGGGTGGCTGACCATTCAGAGCTAGGCCAGGCTGGGGAAGCCTGGACCACAGAATATCACAAGGCAAACAAGGGCCGTGTCTCCAGGGGAACCCTCCCTAGGCTCCCCAGACCTGCCCCCTCCCCATCTCGGGGGTCCCCCACCTTGCTTGAAGTTTTCCAGGTTGCGGAATTCCACCAGGCTGTTTCCATAGTAGTAATTGGTGACATAGATCCTGTCATCCCTGGCAGCGGGGTCCTTCATCCAGGCCCCCTCATGGCGCCCATAGCTGTGGTGTCGCACAGGGGGGTCCACAGCTCGGAGGGTACCCTCACAGCTCGCCTCTCTGCCTGTGGGGAGCAAGGGGTGCAGCATTTGGTACACACAGGCCCTGAGCCAAAGCAACAGTCCTGGGAACATTATCTGAATCTTGCTTAAATCTCCTCTGAGGTTTTGTTTGTAGCCTTATTATTTTTTTTTTCTTTCTTCATAATCAAAGCAATGTCTCCTCATTGTAGAAAACAGAATATTCAGAAAAGGAAAAGGGAGAAAACAGAAATCATTCAAACTTCTGTTATTCAAAGAAATGTTTAAACATGTTGTATTTCCTTCCTTTTCTTATTCTCTCTGCAGCACAGCCGTGCAGAAATACTTAAACAGCACCATCATTCTTCTGAGTATACAGTTCTATGTATCCTGTTTTTTCCCTCCACTGAGCAATCTCTCACATCATTAAATGGCCTTTTAATGATGTGATGTCAAGGTTCCACCAGACCGCCAGACAGCTGTGCCACTGAATTAATTTAACCAGTCCCCTCAGTGTTGACTTCAAAATTATTTTCAGTTTTCTGACATTAGAAATAGACCACAAGCAAACCAGTTAAGCTGTAGCTGCTGTCCACATATCTGACGGATCCCTTAGGAAAAGATTCCTAGAGGTGGAATGCACATGGACCAAAGTAGGGAATGGTTTTAAGGCTTGTTATCACAGGCAGCCAAGATGCCCTCCAGAAGGATGGGCTCAATGACTTAATTAGGAAGATTTCTACCTAAGACATAAGCCGAAACTGCAAACATGGACATAAAAAACAGGGCCAGAGACTTGACAGAAGAAATCCGGAAGTAAAAAGAGTTGCTGGATTTGATGATGGGATTCTAGGTGATGTTTTAAGAAGAATTTGTTGAGAACACTATCTGTTTCCCTGTAAATGTGGTCAGGCTTTTCCTACAAAGATCAGATAGCCAACATTTTAGACTTTCCAGACCACATATTTCTGTTCCATATTTTTTTTTTTTTTGAACAACCCTTAACATATGTAAGAACTATTCTTAGCTCAAGGGCTGTACAAAAGCAGGTTGCAGGCTGTATTTGGCCTACGGGCAGTAGTTTGCTGACCCTTGTGAGGCTTACTCACCTTGACTGGGGACTTCTGGGCGTGGGGGTGGCTCGGTGGGCAGGGGACTGGTGGTGGGGGTGGGGGTGGGGGTGGGATCCAAGGCATGGGTGCCAGGGGCCAGATCCGCTCCCTCAGGGCCCTGGGGCGCAGCCTCCTCATGCTCTGCTGAGTTGGGCTCAGGGGGCCGGCCCTCCACCCTGGGCGGCAGCTGCTCCAGCCAGGAAGTGCCCTTGAGGGCATTGTCTGTGGAGAGAAGACCCCGTGTTCACATCTGAGCAGCACCCACCATTCCCCGGGATCCTCCCCAGGCCCACTGGGCTGCCAGCGCTGGGGCCATGGGGGAGAGAGGGGAGTGGCCCCTGAGGAGTGAAAAGCCTTGCAAAGTGGGAAGTGGGGAGGGCTTCCTGGTCAGCAGACTGGCTGTAAGCCCCTCAGGTGAGTGGTCTCAGTCAAGTCCCCTGCCTCAGTGGGCCTCAGCTTCCCCTTCTGTGAAATGAGAGTCGTGAAGTCTACCACATCAAGCTGTTGTATCGATTAGAGAAAAATGTGTATGAGACATTTGCACAGATCCTGGCAAATATGAGGTGCCAGACCTGAGACCCCTTTCCCTCCTAAATAAACACTTTGTACCAGTGTTTTCATTTCCTGGATCCAATCTCCGGAGGCAGAAAGCCCTGCTCCCATATTACAGACGTTGTCTTTGTCTGGACCCACCCTCTAGTCTCTCTCATCCGGGATTTGACATCGCAGGTAGGGCAGGCCAGGCGTGGCCAGCTTCCCATCCCCTCTGGACGCCAGATCTCTGTCCCCTTGTTCATCTCCTAACTCCCATCTCTCAGCTTGCTTGCCCTCCCTTTTTCCATCCCTGCTGGCATGGGCTGTGCTGACCGGAACTTCTTCAGCTCCATAGAATTGGTTGGGGCCCTCTCTGGTCATCCCTGACCTGCACTCCCCTGGGTTGGAATGGCTGGGGTCAGGGAAATGGTTGGAATGGGCAGGGAAAGCAGTAAGACTCCGTGGCAGAGCAGGGGATGAAAATTCTTTAGCTTCTGGGCTCCAGTCCCACTAACTTGCTGTAAAACCTGGAGGTGGTCACTTCACCTCTCTGAACTTGTTTCCTCTCCCGGATCAACTGCGACAGCACGTGTGCAAGGATTCAGAGCTGTGATACCAGAGACAAAGAACCTGTGCTATTGTTACTGTGGTGGTAGGGCCTCCAGAGATGTACCGAGGCTCATGTGACTTCTACCTGTCTTTTCCTGCCGGGCTTCCCCTTTGCACAGGGTGTAGCCAGGCCCCACTGGGGAGCAGCCCCTGGAGTCTCTAGGGAATGAAGGTACACCCTCTGGTTAGCGGGCCTCAGTGGGGCCCAACCTTGGCACCCAGCCAGGGCAGGGCTTGTTCCCACAGGCCTCACTGGCAGAGTCAGATGCCTGCAGCTGTTCATGGGCAGGGCCCTGGCCAGGGGTCAGCGGCTCTACATGGTGGCCAGGCTGAACTGGCAGGTCTCAGAGCTGACAGCTGGCACCAGGAGCTGGGAGAAGAGGCCCCCGAGATCTGAGAGACCAAGAATTGAGGGGCTCTTGGGAGACTGGTCCCTCACAGTTCCACTCCTGGCCCCCTTGGGCATGGGCTAGGCAGAAAGCCTCAGTGGAGGAGGTGATCAGCAGGACCCAGGAAGGGGAAGCAGGGTAGGGACACCTCTCAGGGACATCAGAGGAGAGCAGGCATCTGGGGACGAGCTCAGAGGGAGGATCAGAACCACACCAGTGGGGAAGGCCCAGAAATCTGGGAACTCTTGGAACTTTCGTCTCTTGTTTTTTGATTAATTATTTCGTTGCACTTCACCATGATCTGGTAGGGAGCTGTAAGAAAGAGACCAGAGTCTGTGGGCTCTTCTTTGGGAGGAAAAGAGTGGAACGTGCTGGAGAGGTCATTCTCTCCAATGCCAATCTGGGCATGGGAGGTGCCGCAGAGGCCCCGGGACACTTCCCAGAACCCTGGCCTGGCCCCTGCGTTCTCCCGCCCCACCAGAGGCAGCTGCTTAGTTATGCGTGTGCTTTCCCCCACTAGACTATGAGCTTCATGTTAGGTAGACTGTCTGGAAGATACAGCAAATCTTTCAAGGAAGGAGGAAAAGTCCAGTGAGACTGGAGATAGCTAGAGATCCTGCAGGGGTGCTTCGCGTTGATTTTATCATTTCATCCCCACCCAACAACCCCAGGAGGGGGATTATCCCATTGTGTGGATGAGCAAAGGGCACCAACAGGTAAACCACGGAGCTGAGGTCTGGGGCAGTTTACAGAAGAGATCCTGGGTCCCTGTAGGGCTCCTCCTCCCCAAGGTTCCCATCTTCCTCCAACTCACCAGCCATGGCCTCGGTCGTGTCCTTCCTGCCTGCCTTGTAGTAGGTGATACCTCGGATCACAGCCTGCTGCTGGGCCAGGGCCCGGGGCTTGGCTGTGGGCTGGGGGAATCTGCCTTTGCCCTCCTTCTTCAGCCTCTCCACCTTCAGCAGCTTCTCCTTAGGAGGTTTCAAGAGGCCCTTATCGACAAAGCTCTTCTGCACGCTGCCATATTTGTTGTTTTCTTTGCCTTTCCTTCCAGCTGTGTCCTGGGGAAGAAGGGGAGTCTCAGACTTGGAGGGTGGTAGAAGGGATGTTTCAGGGGGTCAGGGAGGCTCAGCATTTGGGGGCTGGTAGTGGTCAGGTGGCTCCAGGCCCTGTGTCCCAGGAGCTCCTGAATTCATAGCTCTCCTCCCATCACGGTGACATCCATGACCAGGGTGTGCCTCGGTTTCCCTACTCAGCTCTCTAGCTCCCTGGTAGGCTTGAAGCCCAGCCTAATAGGTTAGATCCTGTTCCACTTCCCAATTACTGTTCACTCTGCCTGGGGGGTAGACTGCAATGGTCAGCTCCCCGGGGAGGTCAGCTTCCCATCCGTCTCTCTCACTCATTGGTTTTTGTGTGTAAGCAGGGAGAGGTTCTCAGGCCCTCCTGACCAATCCATCTGTGAGCCTGGAATTTTCCCAGTTAGCGCCGAAAGTCCCGTATCCTGGGAAACCCTTCAGTCCTGGGCAGACTGGGATGGTTGGTCACCAGGGCACTGACCTTAGGGCATGCTGTTTCTAACATTTGAAGAACTGTGTTATTTTGGCTTCCTTTTAAACGCCTCTGATGCTGGCTTGGCACGCGAATACTGCGCCTGTGACATTACCCATTGTTAGGCAGGATCTCCAGCAGATACAGCAAGGACGGTATCTAGACTTTCTGTGCCACTGCCCCAACAGGACTCTTTCCAGCTCTGGAACTGGCACGGAATGAGCAGGAAGCCAGCTCTGGGCCGAGGCACCAGGGTTCCTCCCTGCTTTATCAGCATCCTTGTGGTCCTTGCTGCAGACACAGATGGTCCCATCATCAAAATGTCAGCACGGGAGGCTGAAGGGTGGAGGGGAAGAGCGTGGGCTTGGCCGTCACGCAGGCGCGGGTTCCATCAAGGCCACCTTCTCCGAGTGACCCTGCTCCATGTGTCCGCATCTGCCAAACCGGCAACGAGCATCCGTCCTTGCAGGTCGTTGCGGGCTTCACTGAGACAATGTCTGTGAAGAAGTCAGCTGCCTTCTTACCCCACTCACTAGAAAACAAGGCCCCTGTGGGAGCGGTGGGGGCTGTGTCCTGTACGTGGTGACTGGTCAAAGGAGCAAATGGAAGGAAAGTCTAGTCTGCGCTCCATCTGCCAAGGCACACATCCTGGTGTGTGCTGGTCACAGGAAGTAGACTTTGGATAATTTATCCACCCAAAGAGGACCCTTTTTTTTTTTTTTAAACTTGTTTTGGTTGCCCTGGGTCTTCATTGCTGTGCAAGGACTTAGCAGTTGCTGTCCTTGAGCTTAGTTGCAGTATATGGGATCTTAGTTCCCCAGCCAGGGATGGAACCTGAGACCACTGCATTGGGAGCTCAGAGTCTTATCCACTGGACCAGCAGGAGGTCCCTCCCCCTTCTAATTTATCTGACCAGTGGGAGAGTCTTTTCTGCAATCTGTCTGGCTAGAGGAGGGCGTTTTGCAAATTTGCCCAAAGGTGTGTTCTATGTCATGGATGGCTCTGCCTGGTGAAAAAAGCAGTGCCTTTGCTCGCTTTGGGAGCTGAGTTTGAAGATGGAAGGCTGGGTGTTTGCTGCAGGAGTTCTCCACCCCACAATCAATTGGTTGCATGAAGAAGTGGTATTAGTTGGCTCGGGTCCCAGAGGCATTGCCCACATACACCCCCTGCCCGCCCCCCGCCCCCGCCCCCCACAGCAGAACTGATGCAGCCAGGGGAGCAGATGAGGTTACAAGTGCTGCAGGCGACCTGGTTCCCCCGGGACCAGGCAGGGAGGGTCATCTCTGCAACCTTGTCCCCGCTAGATTGGAACCAGGAGTGAGAATACTGCCAAACGCCTGGCTCAGGAGCCCCGTGTCTGCTCCCAGCTCACCTGTGTTGACGGCTTACTGCGCAGCAGGCACCCCCTCGTCCGCCCCCACCCGGCCAGGGACTCTCCCACCAGGCCAACCCTCAGCCCCAACCCACAACCCCAACCCATGACCCAGCTGGCCCTCAGGGCCAAGGTCCTGGCAAGCTGTGCTCCCAGCCCACCCACCTCTGGTCCTGTCACCAGAGCCTGGTCTCACCTGAGCCTTGCTGCCGGTGCCAGGGGCCGGGGCAGCGGCGGGCGCCGTGGCCACGTCCTTCTGCAGCAGCTGGAGGCCCAGGCTGGAGAGCTCCTTCTTGATGCTCATCATGATGGCTGAGTGGTTCTCGTAGTGCCTCAGCTGCTCGCTGAAGTGGCGCATGCTCTCCCTCACTACCTCGTTCTCCCGGCTCAGGTTGGCCTTGATGCTCTGTGGGGGTGGGACTCGAGGTCTTTCCAGTCTCTGGGCTGTCTCCCACCCTGGGGCACACCCCAGCTTCTGCCATCAGGGTTTGCCAACCCAGTCTCCCAACCCAGGGCCCAGGGGAACGAGTGGGGCAGCACCCAAGAGCAGTGGTGAAATAAAGCATGTTGCCTGAGACCCTGTGGTTATCAATCTTAATTTAAAAACTGCATGAATGAACAAATAGAAAATATGTTCATAGTACTAAATTAAAGGATACAAATGGATAGAAAATCTCTGGCTCCCATCCACCTGTTTCTGGGTTAATCGTGATGGCCTTCTTTCTTTCTTCTTTTGTTTTTCTTGGCCATGCTGCATGGCTTGTGGGATCTGACTTCAGACACGGAACCCCCATCAGGCACCGCACCCTGGTGGGGATCGAAGCCCTTGGCAGTGAAAGCTCAGCGTCCTAACCACTGGACTGCGAGGGAATTCCTCTTCTTTCTCCCTCCCTCCTTTCTTCCCTTTCTTCCTTCGTTTCCACTTTGCTTTCTCCCTTGAGTCTGTTTTGGGAACTCTTGCACATCTCTGTATATAGTGCTCCTTACACCTTCTACTTCCTGGTGGCTCAGATGGTAAAATGTCTGCCTACAATGTGGGAGACCCGGGTTTAATCCCTGGGTCGGGAAGATCTCCTGGAGATGGAAATGGCAACCCACTCCAGTATTCTTGCCTGGAAAATCCCATGGACAGAGGATCCTGGTAGACTACAGTCCATGGGGTTGCAAAGAGTCGGACACGACTGAGCGACTTCACCTTCCACACCTTCTACTGACCACATGGTCGGCCACTGTCTGGATGGACCAATGTACTTAGCTAGTCCCTTATGGATCCACCTTTTAAGTTTTAAGTTGCTACCCATCTTTTGCTACTTTAAAATTACCTAGTAATACATAAATATCCCCTTTTCATAACATAAACATAAACTCACTGGGGTTTTGCTACGGCCTCTGATCTCTTCCTTGTCTCCAAGTCTCCAACTTTTCTCCTGGGTCTTGTCAGCTCCACCCACAGCACTAACCCCCATCTTTATCCCTACTCTGCTTCTCCTGCCCTGCCTCGTTGTCTCCCTCCTGCTGCGGACATTGCCTGGCTTTAGCAGCCCCTAGCTTCGCAGGCTTCCCTGGTTTTTCAAATGGTAAAAAATCTGCCTGCAATGCAGAAGACCCAGATTCCATCCCTGGCTTGGGAAGATCCCCTGGAGAAGGGAATGGCAAACCCACTCCAGTATTCTTGCCTTGAGAATTCCATGGACAGGGGAGCCTGGTGGGCTACACAAACAGTTGGACATGACTGAGCGACTAACACACACACACAGCCCCACTCCCACTGGATCACAGGGAAGACAGAAGGCAAACCATGTGAGGCAGCTTTCTCAACCTCAGCACTACTGACATTTGTGCGTTGTGGGACTGTCCTGCATTGTAGGATGTTTAGCAGCATTCCAACCACTGCCCGCTAGAACCAACAGCATCCGCCACCCACTTCCCCCAAATTATGGCAACCAGAAATGGCTCCAGATACACCAGCTGTCTCCTGGGGAGCAAAATCACGCAGGGCTCAGAACCACTGGCATAAGGGAAGAAAGCAGAGGGAAGCTGGGACTCCAAAGTGCTGCCTGACTCCTGTGATGTTTTTCCCTTAGGCAGAGGGAGCCAGCTCCTGAGGCTGTTCTCTCTGTCTCCTCCCAGTGCTTGCAAAAAACTTCTTTTGTTTTCCACAGCTATCACTTAGTGAACAGAAGCAAAGCAAAGATAATGCAAAACAGAAGATAATTTAAAAATCATTTCTTCGTGGCTGCGGAAATCATTGTCTGGCTCCTCCAGATTGCCTGGCTCACAGTTACGCGAAGTGAGTTAACATTTCCTAAGATTACAAGAGGAAAGGAAGGTCAAAGCAGAACTGCAGAACCAACAACAGGAAGACCTGGCACACACTATGTACAGGAAACCCTGGGCACAGGAGAAATTCAACAACTGTTATTATCTTTCTCCCGTGCTGGCACAAAAGAGATACTAATCAAATAATCTTCAAATAGTTAAGTGACCCTGGACTTTGGAGTTCGTAGGGGTTAATAGGGCCTTTTCAGGTGGCGGTAGTGGTAAAGAACCCGGGTTCATGCCTGGGTGGGGAAGATCCCCTGGAGAAGGAAATGGCAACCCACACCAGTATTCTTGCCTGGAGAGTCCCATGGACAGAGGAGCCGGCAGGCTATAGTCCATAGGGTTGCAAAGCTTTGGACATGACTGAAGTGACTTAGCACGCATGCACACAAGGGGTTAATCTCCCCTTGTGGGGCACAGGATGCCCAGGTGCCCCCTCCTGCTGGAAAGGAAGCCGGGAAAGGAAGCCCCTCACACCCCTGCTGGCAGCTGCATAGCCCCATGCTCTCAGCAGCCCAGCACGGACCGGATGCCGGAAACAGGCGGAGGCCAGGCTGTGCCAGCAGAGACGCAGACCTCAAGCCTGCACCTCCACGCTTGCTCAGCTCTGTCCCTGTCCTCAGGGGGCGGTGCCAGCCACCCACCCAGCCCTCTGGCACATTTGCACTGAGCAGGAGAAGACAATTAGCACCTCGGTCTCCACGGTAGGTGGGTCCTTGAACAGCCATGCTGCCTTGGCCCTGGCCCCAGGAGGCTTGGCCAGCCCTTCACAACACTAGCCCCAGACTTGTGCCCTGGTCTTGGTGAACTGAGGGTGGCCACAGGTTCCAGCCCCCTCCACACCCCTTTCACACAACCAGCAGGCACCTCAGTTTATCCACCCAGCCCTCCAGCTTCCTGTGGGCCGAGGCCCAGTCGGATTTCCTCCTCAAAGGTGGAGCCCTGTGGCCTGCATCTCCTTGTCCCAGCTCCCTCCTGGAATCCATCTTCTAACAGCCACCAGGGTCCAGACAGAACTGCCCAGGCAGCAGCCTGGCCACTGGCTTGAGCCCTGCCCTTACCTCTTCCAATGTGTTCATCTGGGAAGCCACCTTGTGGACGTAGGCGTGCACTTTCATGAGGTCCATGCTGTACAAGGTGCCCTCCAGGAGATCCACCATGGACTGCAGCTGCCGGGGAAGGGCGAGAGTTAGGGAAAAGGCATAGCATGCGGCAGGACAAGAAGTAACAGGTAGAACTGGACATGGAACAATGAACTGGTTCAAAATTGGGAAAAGTACGTCAAGGCTGTATTTTGTCACCCTGCTTATTTAACTTGTATGCAGAGTACATCATGAGAAATGCTGGGCTGGATGAAGCACAAGCTGAAATCAAGATTGCAGGGAGAAATATCAATAACCTCAGATATGTAGCTGATGACAGAAAGCAAAGAGGAACTATAGAGCCTCTTGATGAAGGTAAAAGAGGAGAGTGAAAAAACTGGCTTAAAACTCAACATTCAGAAAACTAAGATCATGGCATCTGGTCCCATCATGTCATGGCAAATAGATGGGGAAAAAATGGAAACAGTAACAGACTTTATTTTCTTGGGTTCCAAAATCACTGTGGATGGTGACTGCAGCCATAAAATTAAAAGATGCTTGCTCCTTGAAAGAAAAGCTATGACCAATCTAGACAACATATTAAAAAGCAGAGATCACTTTGCCGCAAAGGTCTGTATAGTCAAAGCTATGGTTTTCCCGGTAGTCATGTATGGATGTGAGAGTTGAACCATAAAGAAATCTGAGTGCCGAAGAACTGATGCTTTTGAATTGTGGTGCTGGAGAAGACTCTTGAGAGTTCCTTGGACTGCAAGGAGATCCAACCAGTCCATCCTAAAGGAAATCAACCCTGAATCTTCACTGGAAGGACTGATGCTGAGGCTGAAGCTCCAATACTTTGGCCACCTGATGCGAATAGCCGACTCATGGAAAAGACCCTGATGCTGCGAAAGATTGAAGGCCGGAGGAGAAGGGAATGACAGAGGATTAGATGTTTGGATGACATCACCGACTCAATGGACATGAGTTTGAGCAAATTCCAGGAGATAGTGAAGGACAGGGAAGCCTGGCATGCTGCAGTTTATGGGGTCACAAAGAGTTGGACACAACTAAGCATATTCCACATAAGGCAGGCACTGTGTTGGGGCCTGAATGAACCACTTCACTCAATCCATAACAACCCTGAGGACAGTGGAGAAGTGGACAGATAGCAGTGGATAGATAAAGGAGCTCTATCCACACCCCCTGGATCCCTGCTTCTGTTTCTTGTGCCCAACCCTGGCTTCCACGTGCCTACCTTTTAACAGCCTGTATCTGTGACTCTCTTCAAAGAGCCACTTTGGCCCTCAAAGTGTTTGGGAGTGTGTGTCCTCCTGGGGCAGTCTGCAGGCAAGGGCTGACTGGTGTGGACATCTAGAAGTCAGCATCCTAGCCCCGCAGGACAAGTGAGCTGCCACTCATACTCCAGCGTCCCCTGCAGCTGGGGCTGGCACATGGCCTGAAACCATGCCCCTACTGGGCTTCTTTCCTTCCCCCTCCCTCCCTAGCCCTCCTGCTGCTTCATCCGCTTCAGTATCAGTACCTCCTGGGAGCCCTTTCATAATAAGTCATCCGCACACAAGAGTCTGCTTCTGAGCACCCGACCTATGATAAGGTTTGGAGGTCTTTTATCTCGGTCGTGCAGATCTGGAAGCTGCGGCATAGAGAGGTGAAGCCAAGGCCCCCGGCTGTTAAATGGTGGAGCCAGAAGCAGAGGCCAGATTGGTATAAACCAAAACCTCTTTCCCATCATGCTTTACTGTGCCTGTCTGGGTTCAGATGGGGAAACTGAGGCCAAGAGATGGGGAGGGGCTTGCACAACCAGTCAGTAGCAGATGCCGCGTCTCCCTCGCCCAGTTCACGGCTCTCCCCTCAGCTGCCCAACTCCATCCCCTCTCTGTCACACCTCATCAGGACATGATCCTTCCCTCCAGATGGCCAGGATGCCAGTGAGACTGTCAGGGAAACCTTGGCACAAAGGGCCAGTTGGGAAATCAGCTTTCCCTTGCCTCTAGTGGGCAGTTCCTCCAGTCCACCCCCTGTATGCATTCTCAGGGCCTGAGCAGGCTGGCGCTCCTGTTTGGCCTTGGCCAGCTGTTTCCAACAGTTTTACTCCCACTCTCCCAGGGGTGTTCAAGCTGTTTTAAGCCAGACAGTTCTTCTCTGAGTAGACTCTGATCTCAAAAACAGAAAAACGGGGACTCTGGTGGAAGTAGGGAAAGGGCCTGAGCCTCCTCTGCTTCCCCACAACCTTGTTCAGCCTTGGAAGGGTTGCCTGGTACCCCCAGGGCTCTGTGGAGTTCAGTTTCAGAACTGTGCAGTTTCAGACCTGGACGCTCCTGGGTCTCAGCTTCTCTCTGGGAGGCAGGCAGCAGGGGTATGGTGCACAGCAGTACTGTCTGGACAGGGCTCAGCTCAGATGGGTGGATAGCAAGGGCTTCATGAATATCAGTGATGAGTACCATTCCAGGAGGCTAAATGGGACCTCCCAGCTTCACTTCTGTTGCCTTCAAGGCCACCAAAACTGGCTTCCCGAAGCACAGCTTTGACCATGGGTTTCTCCCCTGTCAGATGGCTCGCTGTGGCTCCCCACTGACCAGGTGGGGCTTCTAATCCCCTAAGCCTGGCACTCGAGGTTGCTTCGATCTGCCCCTGCCATCTTCTTTGGCCTCAGCAAATGCTCACTCTGGCCCAGGCATTAAGGACGGTGATGACAATACAGACACGAGCTTCCGTGATCCTTCATAGGCTGTCAAGGAGTGCAGAGTGACAGAGGTGTCCGGATCAGGAAACACAGACGGAAACACACACAGGTGCCCAGGTCATTAACGGCGGGGCACTGACCTTGTCTGGGAGTGGGTGTGGGTTGGTAAAGTCTGCCAGGAGGGAGTTTGAACTGAGCCCTGAAGGAGAAGCACAAAGTGAGCAATGATGGCCGGAGACAGACATTCCAGGCCAAGGGAACAGCTCGTGCAAAGAGCTGAAGGTGTGAAGACACGTGGCGTGTTTGAGCCGAGCTACTCAAAGTGTGGTCTGCAGACCAGCACCATTCCCAGTCCAAGCTGCTCATTACCAGTCTGTGATTAAATAATTATGCAAAGTGAGAGTAGACTTTCATAAAATTTCAGAGCCGTTCGACAGAGAAATTTTATATCTGTGGACTCTACTAATACAACACTGGACTTGTATTTAGTGTTTTTGTTTACATTCCGTTTCATTTTTCTAACAACTAATTTTATAGTATTTTACAAAATATTGACACCTGACAGATTTTTAAAGAACTGGTCTTTCACCACATAGAGTTTGAGAAGCACGATATGGAACTGACCGGTGGCTAGGAAGGCTGGGACAAAGGCGAGGAGGCACCCTGGGTCATACCCACTCTACTTACTCTCACCTAGCCTGTCTTCATTGCTGCTCTGCCTGAGGGACTGCTACACATCCCGCAATGCCCAGTTCTAATGTTACCTCCTCCTCAGGACTACCACGGTCCCTGGGATGGCACTTGGTCTGGCATTGACTACCTAGCCATTATTGGGATCAGGAGCTATGTCCCCACAGGACTGGGATTTCTCAAGGGTGGGGCCACGTCTAGTTCATGTCCAGAAGGAAAGGGAGTGAAGAGGTGAGAAACACTGCTCCTCCGTGCAGCCAACCTCCCCAAGAAAGGGGATCTGGAGTTCCATTCTTCCTCGGAGCTGTGCAACTAAGGTCAAGTAACAGCTGCAGTTCCTAGCTTGAGGGGAAGGGCTGGGGTAGAGACAAGGGGCAGGTACAGGTGGGTATGCTCTGTCGGCCTCCACAGGGGCTTCTCCTGACCTCTCCTCCTGGGGTGGTGGGGGCACCCACGGAGGAAGGCGGAGCCACACCAAACAGGAGCGGCCTCAGCCCTGTCCTGCACTGCTTCTGGCCATGGCTCCTCTTGGGGCTCTCTGGGTACCTCTCAGGCCCTCACTTCTGCTCCTAAGGTGTCGAGGAGGCAGAGTATCTTCTCTGGGCTCTTCCTACAATCCCACCTGTTGGGCTAATCCCACCACTGCCCCGCTCTAGTCCTCTAAGGCTGAATAAAAGTCCCACGGCTGCTGTGCACTAAAAGGCCTCAGGGATAGCTCCGGGCTAAGAGAACTGCCCAGTGGCCTCTCCACTGCGCAAGGGGACACAGCAGGGAATTCTTGGGTTCAACTCTTAGTGCTGCCGATTTCTTGCTCTGTGATCTTAGGCAAGCCACAGTTCCTCTCTGGGCCTCAGATTCCTCCCCCAAGTAAAGCTGGGAACATAAGTTCCCTCTCCAAAGGGTTGTAGCAAGGATTAAACCAGCTAGCCTTTAGAAAAAGGTTTTGTCTATCCTCATGTTCCGTATGCTTACAGCTGGGTTACTGAGAAGTGGATATGAGCAAAAGTTGGATTTGTCCCTGTGCCTGAAGACTGGCCTCTGGCTTCTGTCCCTGGAGTCTGCAGGGTGCTAGTGGATTTGGGGGACAGTGTGGTCCAGGAACTGCCAAGTTGTCAAGAAGTCACTTGGGGACTTCCCTGATGGTACACTGGATAAGAATTGCTTGTCCATGCAGGGGACACTGGTTCAATCCCTGGTCCAGGAAGATTCCACCTGCTGTAGAGCAACTAAGTCCATGTGCCGCAACTACTGAGCCTGTACTCTCTAGCCTGCAAGTTGCAACTACTGAAGCCTGAGCACCTAGAACCTGTGCTCTGCAAGAAGAGAAACCACCACAGTGAGAAGCCCACGCACCGCAACGAAGAGTAGCCCCCCGCTCACCGCAGCTAGAGAAAGCCCGCCCAGCAACAAAGACTCATCTCAGCCAGAAATAAACTAAAGGAAGAATTTCATTCCTTTAAAAAAAAAGAAGCCGCTTGGCCTAAAATTCACCCCCCACCCCCCTGCCCCCTGCAACTTTGAGAGTTTTGGTATCCATCCAGTTGTTACAAAAATAAAACTAAAGTTAAATTTAAAGAAAATATTTTGAGCCAAATGTTGGAGACGATTCTCCCCGGGGCCTCTTGCTTTTCTGTGTGTCTTGCCTGCAGAGGCGCTGACTGTTCTTGTTCCAGGCCACCTTGTTGTAGAGTGAACAGCCTTGGAGCAGCCAGAGAACGTTTCCCTCCAGAGCAGGGAAGGTGGGTTTGATGCTCCTCATAAGAGATTTGGATTCTCCAAGTAGGAGCTCTTCTCTTGGAAGACATCCCACTGAATGTGCATGTGTTATCCAGCCCCCACTGCATCACCCCATGGGAAGTGAGTGGGAGAACCAGTGCAGGAAAGTGGAGACACTCCGGTGAGCATGAGTAATAATGTCCTTTGTCTCTGGCTCATGTCTTCTGCCAGCGTCCATGAAACTGGCAGGCTGCTTGTTAACTTACAAGTAGGGCAGCATCTCAGTGAATGTGACAGTTCTTGACACGAAAAGGGCGAAACAGACGCGTTTGGAAGAAATTATAAAAGAAACAGATCCTCTCAAAAGCCACCAAATTCTCTGTGATGACCTACAGGGGTGATGGGAGGGAGGCTCCTGAGAGAGTCTAATTCATAGACTTAGAGCTAATTCACGTTGTTGTACAGCAGAAACTAACACAACATTGTAAGGCAATTCTCCTCCAGTTTGAGAAAAAGCCATCAAATTATCTGGGCTATTACAAAAAGGAAGACAGGGTGATCTAGAACACATGCTTTGGACATGGATCTGAGTTCAAATCCGAGCCCCACCAGGCCCTCCAAGGACGGAGTTCTGCATGGTGTGAATGGTACACGGGTGCCTGGCTGGCTGGGTAGCTGTGATCTCCCTGTCCACATCTATCCAAGCTATGGGTCCTGGTGGTGGGCCTGGCACAGGGCTGGGTCACTCAGAGGTGGTGCCTCTTTCTAATCTTCTCGTGGTGGGTGCGTGGTTATAAGCACAACATTCACATAAAAACAGGGTATAGACTTAAGGTTGCATGTCATTATATGAGCACTTGGGCCGGTTACCTAACTTCTCCAAGCCTCAGTTTTCTCACCTATAAAATGAGGGCCAAGATCCCACATTTCACCGAATGGATTAAGAATTCAGAGAAATAATGTAGAGAAAAAAAAGAGCTTAGCACATCTGGCACGAAGGTGGTACATGAATATGGGAAATGTTATGACATGATACAACCAGGGGCCACAAAATTTCAAACGCTATGTGGAGGTGACGGTGGATGGCCTGGTTTGGGGAAAACCAGGCCACTCGGCTGGATGGTTATGAGGCAGTAAAGGGCTGTCTCCAGGAAAACTCGCCAGAGCACGCTGCCTCCATCGCTGACTGGCCCAGGAGCCTTGGGCAAGACGCGCTTGCCTCCCAGGGAGCCTGTTTCCTCACCTGTGAAATGGGGCGAGCACAACCCCTCTTCTAACGTGTGACCCTCTCACTGGAGGGCGGCCCCGCCAGCGTATGCTAGGTGTTGGCGCAGGAGGGGGCCCCATCCCGCCTCTACTTCCAGAAGGTCTACCTTGAGAAGCTCGGGTGCCTGTTTCTTGAGTTTCTCCATCTTCCACTCGTTCTCGCAGGGGTTGAGCGAGGAGGGCGGCGCCGTGCAGGAGCAGCGGCAGTCGGTGCCTGAGCTCACCGTCTCCACCGTGTAGAAGTCCTCCACGCGCGCCCGCCCGCTGCGCACCCGGCTGCACGCGTCCTTGCTCAGCGGCCGCATGATGCACTTGCAGCGGCAGTCGGAGCCCTCCGAGGTCATGCGCACCTGGTCCACGTCGCCGAACACCTGCAGGAGGGGCCACGGTGAGCTGAAGGCCAGGGCTGGGGGGAGGGCAGTGCTCCCCTTCCCTCCCCCCTTTTCCTTCAAGCCCGCCCTGGGAAGCCACACACCCAGTGTCTGGGGTCACTGGGGGCAGCAGCACTTTGAGCCTGCAGGAGTCAGCTGGGTGAGATCAGTGGCAGGCACCCGGCTCCAGCCTGCTTTGCCCTCACACACCAGCAGGGCCCTGGGAGTCTCACCCAGAACTGCCCTAGCTGGCTCAGCCAGCCCATCCTGGGCTCCAGGCTCTCAGGGCACAGCTATTGCGACTCAACCAACAAACCCACACCCCTGAGCTCTCACTGAAGCCACCAGGACCCAGGTGGATTCAAGGCCCCCTTGGGCTTTCTGCCAAGCCCACCCCCATGAGCATCCCGGCATCCTCTGGGGAAGGGCAGTAGGCACTCCATCTCTGCTCTGAGCCCTCAGACACCTGTTTGAGGCCCTGGCCTCTGCCAGACTCTGGGTAGGAACTGGAGGTGCAGAAGTAGATAGAGGTGCATCCTTGACCTTCTCAGCCATGGGAGAAGTTGACGCAGTGAGCCCTGAGATCCAGAGAAAGACATCCATGAAGACTGCTCAGAGGAGGGCACCCCGGGGGACATTTCTAAGCACGAGTAGAGCATTCCAGGGAGAGAAGTCAGATGTACAAAGACAAGCAAGGACCGGGCACCGTGGGAGCCTGGAGGAGGTTCATTCTGGCTCATGCCTACAGAGGGCCTGGTGGTAGGAGGTAAGGCTGAAGGAGGCAGAGCCTGACCCATGGAGGGCCCTTAAAGCTGGCTGAGGATCTGGTCTTCTTTCTGAAAACACTAGGAAGTCATGGAAGGGTTATCAGCAGGAGAGAGCCAGGGCCAGGTCTGCAGGGCACTCAGCCAGCCTGCTTTGTGGACAGACGGTGGATGGAGGAGGCAAGCCTGGGATGCGGAGCCCAGGGAGGAGACATTTATTGAGAACTCACTGAGTGCTGGGGAGGTGTGGGGCGGTGGTGAGGAACACAGCCATGGGCCACCTACAGCTGTGTACTCTTGGGCAGATTACTTAACCTCTCTGTGCCTCAGTTTCTTCACCTGTAAAATGAGGGTACTGCTAGTGAGTATACCCAACAAAAGACTGTGAGGACCGAGAGACAGAATACCAGGAATATGTTGTAGTTGTTATTATTACCACCAATAATCCTGACAGGGGCTTGTTTATCCTCTATATTTCTCCATGTGGGTACATTGGTAGATATTCTTTTTATTTACTTATCTGTTTGGCTGTGCCAGGTCTTAATTGCAGCACCTGGGATCTTTGATCTTTGTCGCAGCAAGTGAAACTTTAGTAACGGCGTGTGGGATCTAGTTCCCCGACCAGAGACTGAATCCTGGCCCCCTGCATTGGGAGCATGGAGTCCCAGCCACTGGACCACCGAGGAACTCCCTAGATATTCTTAGCGGTGTTCTCCAGATGTGAAAATAGCCCTGGAGCCAGCAAATAACTTGTTCAAGGGGGTGAGAGCCCAACATGGGTAGACTTGCGTCCCACGGGGGATGAGGAGGGTGGGGAAGGGGGCGCTATGGTGGAAGTTTTGTCCAGGGCCCTCTGCGGGGCAAGTGTACCCTGGGCCCGGCTGGGCAATTCTCTGCGCCCATGAGCACTGACAGCCAGGCTCAGACGCGGTACAGTCTTTACATCGCTGCTAGTGCGGTAAGCCTGCCTCGCTTTGAGACTTCTGGGCCCCCTTCCCAGCTCTGCTGGAACCCCTAGTCACCCCCACCCACTCCCCCAGGTGGGGCGAAGAGCCCAGCAAGTGGATGTGGGTGTGTTCTGTGTGGCCCAGGCCAAAGAGGCCTGCCTCTTTCTGGAGACTCACCCATAATCCAACACCCATCCCCACCAGCAGCGGCCTCCACATGACTGCAACATTCCTTCCCGCCTCAGATGAGGTGCTATGTCCTGATGGGGGCGGCCAAGGCCCTGACACAGGCCAGGAGGCAGGAGTCGGAAGAGGGCCTCTGCTCCAGCCCCCGCTGCCAGGAGCCCGGGGCAGGGCCCCGCCTCCTGTGGTCACAGTGTCCTGTGGTGCTTGACTGGAGGCAGCAGAGCGTCGTGGAAAGGAGCCAGGCCTGGGCTCACATCCCAGCTCCCACATGTCCTCCCCGCATGGCCCTGACCCCTCTGAGTCTCAGCCTCCTCCTCTGTAAAATGGGGAGGGTAACAGTCCTTTCCCCATAAGCTTGTCCTGAGGCTGAAATGAGTCAACGCGTGTGGAGCACCTAGCATAGAACAGCTGCTCTCTACTTCCTACTGAAGTTGCTGCCAATCACCCTCTCGCATGTTTGCACATAGTTTTCTACCTCTGTGCTCTCACCACAACCACACATCTTGGAGAGGAGAAATCTGAGTCTCAGAGAAGGTGAGGGGTTTGCCCAGGGTCGCACAGCACAGCCTGACTCCAAAGTGTAGTTCCCACGCTCTTCCTCCTACGACCACCCACAGTCACCAGGCAAGGGCTCCTGCACAGCAACTGAGCTGGGAGAGAGATGGTGGCCCTGGAAGGATCAGGCCTCGGTCGGGCAGGGGAAATGTGCCTGATTCACCTTGCCCTCAGTCTGCAGGCTGGGGTTGCTGCCAAGCAGGAAAGTCCCTGCCTCAGCCCCCGTCTCTCCCTGCAGCCTCACTCAGCACACACTGCTGCTAAAGCCCCCAGAAGTGAGCGTGGGTGGCTTGTGCTTAAAAAGATCCCCAGCTATTTCCAAGGAAATCCCACAATAAGAGGCCAAGAAGGCATGTTTGATATTTCTGAAGAGAGATGGCCAGAATGGAGAAGTGGGGTTTCAACCTAGAAAATGTTCTAGGAACAGAACAGATTGTGTCACCTGGAGGTTGAAGCTTCCCTCTTTGCTCATGGCCAGCCCAGATTCACCAAGAGGCAGTTTCCACATGTCCTTCTGCAGGCAAAGACCTCCCCTAGAGCCCATGGTCATCAGGACACCGCCTCTAGATGCACCCCACGGGCACCCCAACTTAAACCATTCAAAACTGGGCCCACCATCTTCTCCCAAACCCACATCTATCTACCCTCCTGCAGAGCTCAGATCTTTGAGCCTCCTCCTTGCTCTCACCACTCTCACCAGAACGAACCCACCAGTCATATTTTTCTGATGTGTGTGCATAAATGCTCAGTTGTGAAGTCATGTCCAACTCTTTACGACCCCATGGACCGTAGCCCATCAGGCTCCCCTGTCCGTGGGATTTCTCAGGTAAGAATACTGGAATAGGTTGCCATTTCCTACTCCAGGGGATCTTCCGGACCCAGGAATTGAACCTGTGTCTCCTGCATTGGCAGGCAGATTGTTTACCACTGTGCCACATAAGAAGCCCGTTCTTCCGACGCTTCTTCCTAAATATCTTCTATCTCAATGGTCTCCACTCCCTGGCCACAGCCTAAGCTCAGGTTGCATTAACTGCTAGTTAATGCAACTGCTACCTAGACCACATATGGGGCTTCCCTGCTGGCTCAGAGGTAAAGAACATGCCTGCCAATGCAGGAGACGTGAGAGTTGCGGATTTCATCCCTGGGTTGGGAAGATTCCCTGGAGAAGGAGATGGCAACCCACTCCAGTATTCTTGCCTGGGAAATCTCACGGACAGAGGAGCCTCACAGGCTACAGTCCATGGAATTGTAAGGAGTCAGACATGACTTAGCGACTAAAGTAAGCATGGTTAATAGACCTACTTAGCAACTAAACAACAACAGACAATATAGGGAGCTGCCTCTCTGCTAGATTAATCCTCCAAAGCTCCTCTTTGATGATCTGGTATTCTCTTGCTCCACAAACCTCCGTGAGTTCTCAGCTGGAGATGTGTCTCAGAATTACTGGGATGGGATAACTTGGAAAATGCAGATGCCCTGTCCTTACTCCACCTTGATGCAGACTCTCCCAGGCTCCTCAGGAATTTGGGTGCCCACTAAAGGCTGAGAATCCTGGAGCCCCAGGAATCTCCAAACTCCCCAAGTTCCCGGTCTTGGATTTTTGAGCAGCCCCAACCTGACTCTATTGAGTCTCATTGTTCAAGTCTGTCAAATGGGGAAATCCTGAATGTTGTGTAAGATCTTGAGTGCAAAGCCTAGGCAGACGGCTCTGCACCCAGGATGTTCTTCACGTGCCCCAGCCAGCGGGAGAGATGGGGCAAGACTTTTGCTGCAGAGAGACCCGAGGGGCCTGGCTTGGCCCCACACTCTATTTTGTGCAGAAGGACTCCATGTGCAGCCCTGGCCTGCTATGGAGCCTGTTTCCCATTACACCCACAGGCGGCAACTCCCTGAGCGGAGGAGAAGCAACACCTAAGCCTCTGAGAACGGCCTGCCCTGGAACAGCTGATCCAGCCTGGGATACCAGCGCCTGCTTGTGCCAGCCCCTCCTGCTCTCCTGGCCCAGCTCCCACAGGCCTTGGTACCTCCTCCCTGCCCTCAGGCCTCTGATCAGCAGCAGGGCTGCCCAAAGATCCCCTTCCCACTCCTGAACGCATGGAGGAAATGAGGTGCCAGCAGCTCTTTCACAGATGGGGAAACTGCAGAAGAGACGTGGAATTCTCAGCCACATTCCAAGGACCTACAGCAAAAAGCAGGCCTGCTGGAGGCCTCTAGTACTGTGCCTGGGAGTCATGTGGTCACCTGTCTATCCAGCCTAACCTCTTCACTGGGCAGCCCCTCAGAAATGCCAGGAAGCTGTGAACACCTCTCACTGGACAAAACTCTTCCTTAGATGGAAACCCCAAGTCCTGTTTAGGAGACACCTGGTTATAAACACAAAATTAAAACATGCCAAGGGAGGAGCTGGCCACAAGCGTTCTGGGGTTAAGTTGCCCCTGTACC
Source organism: Budorcas taxicolor (assembly GCF_023091745.1). NCBI lineage: Eukaryota > Metazoa > Chordata > Mammalia > Artiodactyla > Bovidae > Budorcas > Budorcas taxicolor. The sequence continues at coordinate 154,996,639 of NC_068920.1, read as the reverse complement.
CCTGAAAGTCCTGGGCAGAAGGGGAAGCCAGACCTCCCAGGAGCAGGAAGTCTGAAGCAGGGCCAACTTAACCCTTTAGAGCCTAGGCAGACTTCACTTCCCAGATTGGCCCTCCAAAGGGCTCGCCCCTCACCCTCAGAAAATAGGATGGGCTTGAAGAGGAAGGAGGATTGTTGGGGGAGGGGGGGTAATAATGAAAACAGCTCTCTCTCAGAGCCAGCAGGAGTCTGGCTGTGCTGAGGAATGCAGAGTAAATTCACCCATCAATTGATTTTTATTTTTCCCAGCTGGGTGAGTGGTGTGGGTGGGAGGTGTCTGGGGGAGGGCTGTGCTGAGTCCCCCAGCTGCTTCATCCTCCAAACTGTGATGTGCCTCCCCGCCCCACCAGCCCCAGCTTGCCCTGGGACAACACGTGCACGCGCGCGCACGCGCACACACACACACACACACACACACACACACACACACTCACCCAACCTAGCAAGTGTTTGGCTGACTCACTACATAAACAGGGTGTTGGGTTTTCTTTGTCTTTGCTTTGAATGCAAGCCCTCCCCCACAAGCTCTATAGCCCTCAGTATGGCTCAGAGGATGCCCAAGACCAAATATTCCTCCCAGCTAGAGAGATGAGAGATGGCAAAGTGCTGATCAAGTTATCTGGGGGTTTTGTTCCTGGATCCGACCCAGGTCCGGGAATCCTAGAAGGCGCTATATGGAAAGGAAGTTGGGAAGATGTTTTTCCAATAGGGGATCTGAGGTCCAGAAATAGGCAGTGACTTGCCCAAAATCACACAGTCTAAGAACAACAAAGGGCCAAAAAACCTAGGTTTTTTGATTCACAAACCAGCTTTCTACATACCCTAATTTCCCATCTGTAAAATGGGAATGCTACTCATTCCCTCCTTATCTTTGGAGCACATGGTCAAGACTGCAGCTCACTTGTTTGTATACCCTGAGCTGAATCTTCAGGCTAAGGGTCTGCCAGTGCCCACTGCTCATATACTTACCATGTGGATAGTGGCCTCTGCCCTTTACCTGTCTGTGGACAGGGCAGCCTCATCTCCTACCCAGGAAAGAGGTTGAAGAGACATCAAGAGAAGCCACTCTTACTCTCATGCTCTGCAAGAATAAGGGCTCTACCTCCCTCCCGCCTCTCACTTTCCCTCAGTCCTGACTCAGTCCTCACCCGGTCTTTCTAAAACATCCTCAAGGGGTCCCTGCTCTGACTGACTCAAAGTGCTTCTCCTCTACATTCTGGATCTTACCCCCTTTTGGAGTCTCTGTGGTGAGATTTCAAAATCACAGTAGCATTTATTGGGCACATACTAGCTGCCAGAGTGGTGTTAAGCATTATCCAGGCCTGATCTCTCTCATGTAGAGATCATCGACTAAAGGAAGTGAGAACTACGTTATTATTCCCCTATTTACAGGTCAGGAAATTGGAGGCTCAAAGAGGTAAAGGCTCAAGGTCACTTGGATGAGAGGTGGAGGTGGGATTTGAACCCAGATCTGCTTGACATCAGAGCAGAACCTTTAAGCCACAACTGAGAACATCTTGATCACTTCTGCAGACATGGTGTCCTCTAGAGCAGGGATCCCTGACCTCCAGGATCTATTCCTTGATGATATGAAGTGAAGCTTCATATATAATAATAGAAATAAAGCGCACAATTAATGTAATGTGAAAAACTATCTTCCACGAAATCCATCCCTGGTGCCAAAAAGGTTGGGGACTGCCACTCTACGGGGTGCGTCAGATTTCTGGCAGGAGGGACCAGTCCACCTGGATTCACTGGGGAGGGACTCTGGGTCCCCAGTATGGCCTGAAAGCCTTGGCCGAGGGCCTGCTACAAACCTTGGAGTCGCTAGGTAGCAGTTACCAGGGCTCTGTCCCACGTGCGTTAGCCTCCCACGGAAACTTTGAGCCAGATCTCCAGGCTGCCCCTGCCCAGCGCTCATGGGAATCACCTTCCTAGGCTGGAGATTCCATCGCCTTCTGCCCCCGCCTTCAAGCTCCCAGCGCCCCTTGTCCCTGGCTCAGAATTTCAGTACTGACCTTCTGCCCTCACTGGACTGTGTCCAGCGCCCCTTCCCGATGCTCCGGGTCCCAAACACCCCTACCATCTCCAGTGCTTCTTCCCCACGCGCTCCTGTCCTGGTGTCCCTGTCCCTGCAGCCTCCCTATTAAGCTCGAGGTCGGGTCTCGCCTGTCCTGGTCCTCGGTTCCCGGCCCCACACAGTGCCTGGTCTGCAGCCCCAGCCACAGCGCCCCCTCGCGCTCGGCTCTACCGACCTGTGCCCGGATCGCAGGGGAGCGCTTACCTTACTGTCGGCGCGCACCGGGCCCACGCGCAGCAGCAGCAGCAGAGGAAGCAGAAGCAGAGGCAGCGGCCGGGGCCCAGGCCGGGACCCGGGCCTGGTGGAGCGGGCGGCTGCGGCCATACGGGGACTGGCACGGACGGCGGGCGCCGACAGCACGCGCGGACGCCGGGAAGCGCGGGCCGCACTGCGAGCTGGGCGCCGCGGTCAGCTCTACCCGCGCGCGGCGTGCCCCCCGTCCGCCCGCGGCTCCCCGCCCCGCGACCCCTCCCGCGCCGCTGGGGGCGGAGCTGGGATGGAGGGGGCACCCCACCCCGCTGGCCCGCTCCCAGCAGAGCCTCTTTGCCATTGGGCGGCTCTCCAAAGGGCATCCCTGCAAGGACACAAAAAAAGGGTCTGGTTCGGAGCCCGCAGAAGCAGCTGGGGCAGTGAAGGAGCGCGGGCTCTCCACACCGAGTGAGGTCCTGTTCTTTGAGATGTAGGACCTTGGGAGTGTCTCTTCAGCTCTTTGACCTTCACTTTCCCGTCTGTTACACGGGGAAAATAGTGCTTCCCTTTTGGAGTTGGTTGTAAAGTTCAGAGAAGGGATGTTTCCAGGGCACGCGAGGCTTGGAGATCTCCAAACACCCCGACCGTGCCAGCTCCACCCTTCTCCTGGCTCAGACTTCTCTCTCTTGCAAGGTCCATTTCTTCCCCTCTCCGAGATCCCTCCGGTTAACCCCCAACTAAGCTCCTGTAGCTCCAATCATTTATACACCCTCCTCATCCGCCTGAGGAAGCGCCTCGATTCTCCGCTTCCTAGGCAACAAAACGTCCCGAGCAGCAGTTTGTGTTTGCCACTCCTCAAATTCCCTGGCCATCCCCTCGCTCCAGGGGTCTTCGGTCTCACTGCGGAAATACCTTGTTGGGATCTCTGTAACCGAAACCAAGGCGGCACCTCTCTACCCCCTCAGAGGCCACATCTCTCCATCGCGCCCCCTTCTCCAAGGCTCCTGTCTCGGATTTTCCCCCTCGCATCTCATTCCGAATTCCACAGTCACTTCTGCAGGCCCTTCTGGCTCTGTGCAAGCTGTGGTGGGAGTGGAGCCCCCTTTCTGCTCTCTGCTTATTGTCTCTTGTAGGTTTCCTCTCCCCTGAGCCCAGGAGGGCTCCTCTTGTGTGTGCTTGCCTGGCTTTGTAAACGCCAACTGCTCAAAAAGGGCCACTTGCCTGTGCCCTCAAATGTTGCTACCTTCCTCTCTTACCCCAGCCCTACTCTCCAGCGCTTCCCCTTCCTGCACTCCCCTACCCATTTTCCTTGCAGAACTGATCACTTTATGAACTGCATTGTTGGTGTGTGTTCGTGTCTGTTCATGCTTTCCCTTTGGAGAGAGGAGTAAGGCTCCCCAGACCATGTGCTTTGTCCACAGAGCTGCTAGCTCAGAGGTCTCTAAGTGTGGTCCCTGGTCCCCGGACCAGCGGCCTCTGCATCTGGGAACCTGTTGGAAATGCAAACGTCAGGCCTCAACCCAGAAACTCTAGAGGTGGGGCCCGACAATCTGTGTTTCTTAACCAACCCTCCACGGGGATTTAAAATCTGAGAACCACTGCCTCAGCACAAGGTCTGGTGCTCCTTAACTTTCAGTTGAATGATACAAGTCATGTGCAGCAGGCGTTCAGTACAAATTGGCTTCTTTCATAACTAGAGATTCCCTAGGGAGGGCTAGATTAGCTTAAAAAATAAATACGGTGTGTTTTTATGTGCATAGAAAATCTGGGAATGGACACAATTAAGGGATGAGGAGAGGAGCCAGCCTTTAGGAATGCAGTAAGGAGAAAGGATTTTCACTGAATCATTTTTTGCATCCTGGATGTTTTGCAATGTGTGTCCTAGCTATTCAAAAAATAGACAAAATGTACTGAAAACAAACCACCTGGTGGGGGTTTCTCTTACCCAGCCCTTTCTCCCCATGCAGCCTGGATTGGACTCTTTGGCGAGGTCCTGGACAAGGCTGCTGCCATCAAGAGAACTGTGCTCCCCCTGCTGGCAGTCTTCTACCTGAGCCCACGGTTTCCTCCTTTTCCTGCCCTCTCTCCCCTGGGTGGGTGGGCTCCTTACAGTGAATTTTCTGTTTCAACAGGGCCTTGGGACCTTCGCACAGGCTGTTCCTTCCTCCTGAAACACTCTCTCTTCACCCAGTGTGACTCACTCCCACTCATCCTTTCATCTTCAAGGTTGACGATCCCTCCATCACCACCCCTGACCAAATAAACGGTCACACACACTTCCACAGCACTGGGAGCTTCTAAGCATATTCTGTCCTAACTGTGGGTATGTGATTATTTTGATAAGTGTCTGTCTCTACCACCATAGGACAAGTCCCTAGTGATGGAGCCTACACCTGCCTTGCTCTTAGTGATAGCTCTGACTGATTTTCTACCTCTGGCCTCAGCACTCCCCCCACAGATCCTTCTCCTTAGATAATTTTCTTCCTCTTTTGTCATTTGTCCGGCTGGTGTGTGTGTGTGGGGGGGGAGGGGGAGTCTTTTTCATCTTTTTGAGCCTGTTTCCTCATTTTTAATTGGTGGATAAAAGTGTCGGCCTCTTGGGGTTGTTGGGGGGACAATGTAGGTGAAAGGACATACCTCACGGGACCCTATCTGCTTAGAACAATGGTTGGGGTCTCAGTACACAGTCATTTCCCTCACTCTTCTCAGTTTTGTGTTAGTTGACTCTTCCTAAGAAGCATTTTTGGAAGAGAAGTAACTGGGAATTTAGGACCACTCTTTAAATAACATTAGTAACAAGTCCTATTCCTTAAGCCACTTTGTTAATTGCTTTGCATGCGTCATCTTATTTGATTCTCATAACAACCCATGAGGTAGTAACTCCGTAAAAAAAAAAAATTTGTTTGGCTGTGCTGGGTCTTCGTTGCTGCGAGGGCTTTGCTTCAGTCGTGATGTGCGGGTGGGGGTTACTCTTCTTTGTCGCGCAGGCTTCTCATTGTGGTGTCTTCTCTGGCCGCACAGCACAAGCTCTAGGCGTGTGGGCTTCCATAGTTGCAACACTTGGGCTCAGTAGTTTCGGCTCCCAGGCTTCAGAGCACAGGGTCAATAATTGTGGCACACCAGCTTAGTTGCTCTCAGGCATGTGGAATTTTCCCAGATCAGGGATCAAGCCCCTGTTTCCTGCATTGACAGATGGATTCTTTACCGTTGAGCCACAAGGGAAGCCTGAAACCAGGACTTTGAGGTCTGGAGGTAACCAAAGGCACAGTTATTAAGTAAAAAGATTAGATATGTTTTATTTGTTCTTTCACCCCCTCAGCAATTATTGTCTACTGTGTTCAGGTTTTGTGCTCAGCAGTTGCGGTTATAATGAGAGTGAGAACAGAGGGATTTGACCAGTCAAGATCTAGAAAGGTTTTTGTGTGGCAGTTGACAACAGAGCTGGACTCTCAAGGAAGAGGAGGAGCTGCTCCCAAGGGCTGAGAGTTTGACTGAACTTTTCTGTCCATCTTTGAGAGTCGACTTAGAAAACCCCAGGCCTTCCAGAGGTTTCTGCAGTGCCACTTAGCTCCTGATTAGATCTCCAGGGAAGGGGAACTTACTACCTCCAGAAGTCTGTAATAAAGGGAAGTTTTGGCTCTAGGAAGGCCATCTGATCCTAACTCATTTTAGAACCTAGAGCTGAAGGAATGGCCCAGAAGACCCGTCTCCTCTGTCTCCCTCCCTACTCTAAGGACTCCCTTTCTCCTTGGGAGCTGGGGAATAATAGTGGGGAAGCAATCACACAGAGACCATCTGTCACAGTCCACAGAGAACTCAACAGCAGTAAGGGGACACACTGGGGATCTAGGTGTCCCCTGGTGGGATATAAATATCCATGAGAGGGTATTTGAACAGGATCTTGAAAGACGAATAGGAGTTTGGGAGTGGATTGGGTCAAGCCAACAGTGTGAAGGAGCCAAGCGTTCAAGCTCTGGTGTTTGACCGACTGGGTTTGGAATCCCCATCACCGACGGGTGATTTCGTCAGTATATGATAGAGGCAATATTGGAGCTAAAGCTCCTCATAAAGCAGATGTGAGGTTTAGAGAACATGGCGTTAATGTCAAACTCTCAGAACAGTAGCAGTTACAGATTAAGGAGGCAGTACAGGTTAACCGGTGCTGGTAAGGTACAGCCACTCAACCCGTAAATACAGGGAAGCATCACAAAACATCCTGCCAAGCAGGTGAGGGAAGGGCTGTGATGAGAAATGTGGAAGGGGTCAGATCAGGCAGGAGTGCGAATTCCAGTATAAGGACTTAAAAATTAATAAGCAAGCAATGACATAGACAAGCCGACGGATTGGTAAGGCAGGGTGGGAGTCCGGATGGGAGACAGGCTGGGGAGCGGGCAGCCAGTGAGGAAGCTGCGGCATAACCCGGGAGACTAGAGGCGGGCAAGGAATCAGTGTTCTTGTTCTTTGTCTTCGAACAGCCCAGGTAGACCCTGGTTAGACCTTGGGAGGCGGCCACGATGAGCCCTTTACAGAGACGGTCGCTGAAGGCGGACTCCCGGGGCAAGCCCAGACGCTGGTGGCCGCGCGCCACCTGGTGGCAGTAGTAGGGGGGCTTTGCAGCGGAAACTGCAAAATCCGGGATTGTGCTCTGGGAAACTGAGGCAAGGAGCACGGGTAGGGGAGGTTGGGATCTTCCAATCTGACCCCGTCTCTAGTCTAACCCCGTTTTATTGATAGGAAAACTCAGGAGTAAGGAAGGCGAACAAGACCGAGGAAGGACGCGCTCTCAAAGGAAGGGCTTCAAGACCCCAGGAGTAAAGAGTCTGAGTTTCTTTAATAGCATCAATGGCTTGAAGCTTAGTTTGCCATTCTGTTCCGTTCCTTGGGCAGGGGGAAGACGAAAGAGGAGGAAGAGAAACTTCATCTTTCCCGCCCACCCGGAGGTAAAAAGGCTTTAAAGAGTACCCCGGAAAGCAGAGTTTTATAGATTCCATTTGCATACGAACGCGGTCACTTCGAGTTAAACTCCGGTCCTTTAATCTCGGGTCCAATTTGTCCCAAAGCCGCGGAGGAAGGCCCTCGTGAATACCTACAAACACCGCCCCCTCTGAGACCCGCCTACGGGGCTGGGCCTCTTTGCACGTGCTCACCCGGCTCCTCGGCGATCCGCCTCCTAGGAAAGACTCGTTCTCGGGATGGGGGGATCCGAGGCGTCACAGGGAAGGTTGAATACACGGATAAGTCACAAAAAATAGAAGGTCCTGAAGTAACCTTTATTCAACTTGTACCGGAAGTCTTCATCAGGGTTCGTGATATTAACAGGCCTTGGCCTCCCCTTCTCAAGGCCGCTTTTCCCTCCTCCCACCCCTTCCGTTGGTGGGGTCCAGCGTGGCCGGCCTCGCCCGGCGGACTCCAATTCCCAGCGTGCCCCGCAGGGCAGTGCGTGGCAGCGGCGCGTGACGTCGGGGGTGGGAGCTGGCCAGTGCTGAGGGGGCGCGGCGCGGAGGGGCGCGGAGCCCGGCGGCTCGGGGCCCAGAGAGCGCCGCGGCCGGGAGCCCGCTGGCCCCTGACAGCCCCCTCCCCCTGGCGGACGACGACGGCGACGAGGGCGCCGGTCATGGCGGAGCAGCGAACCGAGCGCGGGCCCTGAGCTCCACCGCATGGAGCGGGACGAACGGCCGCCTAGCGGAGGGGGAGGCGGCGGGGGCTCGGCGGTGTTCCTGGAGCCGCCAGCCGCGCTCCCTCCGCCGCCCGCCGCGCTCCCTCCGCCGCCGCGCAACGGTGGGTGAGGGGCGTGCAAAGTCTCGGCCCGGCGAGAACCCGGCCTCTGTCCCCTTACCCCGGGGCGTCCCCTCCTCTCAGCTGACTCTCTCTCTCTCTCTCTGGGAAGCCGCGGCGGCCCCGGGTTCCCTCAGCGCGAACCTTCACCCCGGTCCCCCTTCAGCGCCGATCCTCCTTCGCCGCCCTACCCCCCCGCCGGCGGACTCCCCTCCGCGCGGATCCCCCTCCTGCCTGGCTTCCTCCACCCCGACCTCCGTTTCCCCCTCCCCTCGGTCCCTTCAGCACAGGCCTCCCCTCCCCCCGGCCCTGTCCCTCAGCCCGAATCCTCCCCCCACCCCGATCCCCTCCGCACCGGCCCCTCTCCACCGGCCCCCCTCACCTCCAGTCCCGTCAGTGGGGGCGTCCCCTTCCCCTCGGGTCCTCTCTTTCCCATCCTCCCCTTCCCGGCCTCCGAGGGACCCCCTTGCGAGGGTCTCTTCGTCCAAAGGGTCCCTTCAGCTCCGAGTCCTTCCCCTCCGCCGGCCGCCTCAGCGCTCCCCGCCACGGGTCCCTCCTCCCTCCGCGGACGCTCCCTCGGCGCCCTGCCGCCGCCACACCCTCGTCCCCTGGGTTCTCTCTGCCCCTCACCTTTTGGGAGCCTCTTTCTCTGCCCTCCGCGCTGCCGCGCTTCCCGGGCTGCCCACCCGCCTCCCTCTCGGCGCCCACCCCCCCCCCCGTCCCAGAGCTCCTGGCTCAGCGGTTCCTTTTCGGACCCAGCTTCTCCGGCGCTCCTGCCCCGCGCGCTCCTCCCCGCCCTGCTCAGCCCGGTCTCCCGATGCCTCGCCGCACCGGCCCGACCGGGGACCCGGGGCACCTGCCTCTTTCCTCTTTCCGCCCGGTGGTCGCGGCCCGCGCCCGCCCAGCCTTACTTCTCCTCTTCCCTTTGGCGCTCCCGGAGCCCGGGCGATCACCTGGCCCGGCCCTTCCCTCCGCGCGCCCCCCTGCCCCCATGTCCGGGCCAAGTCCTCAGGTTCCTCGGGGCTGCGGCTGGGCCCGACTCCCCCCACCGCTCTCCCCCCACCGCCCCCGCCGGCTCTCTGCCCCCGCGGGGTGTTTTATTTGTATCTGTTTGATATTTCCCCCCACAGTGTTTGCCGCGGAATGTTTTTATTGGTAACGTGTAAGGAGCTTTTGTGAGGTCGTAAAAGGTGAACTTTTGAACTTGGAAAGCGCCCTGGAGCAATTAGCGCAGGCGATAGCCCCGGGAGGCCTGCATTACAAAGGGTGCTCGTACCGGCCGGCAAACGCTTCGGCGGCAAACCCGATTTATTTATTTATTTGCCCTGCCTTCCACCTTTCACATCTCCTCATTTCCGAATAAAGGGCAGGCTCTCGGAGATCCGCGCCTCCTCCTCTCTCTGCGCCATAAACGCGCAATTCTCTGAAAGATCTAGGACCGAACAGTGTCTAACAAGTAACAGATTTCAAATTGAATGCAAACACCCGGGACAGTTAGTAGGCACTAAAAATTAATTGCTTCAGCAAGAAGTTTCTCAATCAGGACAGTGGCCTGGCAGGTGTGAGAAAAGTAACCTGAAAATAGGTCACTTAGGCGCTCAGTTGCTGAATGAATGGGGAGCAATTTTGGGGTGTATCTCCGCCTTCATAAATTTATGAACTCGTCAGACATTTATTGCCAGTTGAGTAGATCTGGCATTTTTACCAGTGAAGGAAAAAGTCGGTTTCGAAGAGAGCCTGGTTAGCTTCATTTACTGTTGCTGACCAAATAGTGATATGTTTTCAAAGCTCTTGTCTTTTTTTTGCGATGTCTGTGATGTGTAGTATCTAGGTGGCTTGCAGTCCCTTGGGTTGTCTTTGGAGACTAATTTCTGAATGTGAACATGTTTGAGATCAATAAAACCCCGTGTCACAAAGGAAGAGGCAGGAATCCAGTTAGGGTGGAAGGAGATAGTATCATAGGAACAAAGGATTTCTTTAGTGCTTTTGACTTTTAAGCTTTTTAAGAGGTGATTTGGTTTGGTGTTAATGTGTTAAAGTTGTAAATTTTGATCTAAAATTTACCATGCTGATTTTTTTTTAACCAGAACTGTAGAAGCTCAAATCTATATTATGGCCCGTATTAGTGTGTGTAATTTCGTAATGCTTATCTGTGTGTGTATGCTTCCTGTACCCACCTGTGCGACTCGTAGCTGATGGATTTTTTACTACAGTCAGTACTTTCAGTTCTACTTGAGAATATTGTTGTAAGGGAAGTCTAGGAACTGCATTTGCTATTAATTATTCATTAGTACATTTTAAAGAACTCAGCGGTAATTTTAACTCTTAATCAAATTTCCCTTTCACAGTCTCATTTCCTCAATCGGTCAGGACCATTTAAAAGAATGTTATCAACCAATCCATTTAGGCTAAGGTGGCTTTAGTATTTTACATCAGCCCAATTTAGTGCTACAAATATTTCCTTTTTGTTGAAAACAGAATGGGACTTTTGGCAGTTTGATGGGCTCTAAGGAAAATACATGAAACATTAGACTGTTGTGGAAAGTTTTATTCCCCAGTGTAAAAATGAGTAGTGTGTACTGTTTAACAGTTTATGTTCATTATCTCTTATAACTTAACATATTCACAGAAGAATTACCAAAAAAGAAAAAAAGTTTATCTTTGGAATGTTTTTTTTTTTTTTTTCCGTAATATAATTCCTAATTAATATTTTTCTCCAAAAGTAAATGAAACTGCTTAGGTTTAAAGCAGAGAAAATGCATTCTCCTGGCTTTTTATCCTGGTGGCTGATTTCTATTTTATACGAACTATTTGCAGTAGATAGTCATCTAGATAGCAGATCTTTTGGTTTGTGACATGAAGAAATAAACTGAAAGTGAAATTTTAGAAATGTTTTCCTGCTGGAAACGCCATTGATGATGAATTTACAGTCCTTTAAATGGTTTTTATTATTCTATCCGAACAGAATTGCTAGTCTTTTGATGCACCATCACCCTTCCAAGAATTCCCTGTGCTCACTGCACTAAATATTTCAGTTATTGCTTTTAGGTTTTGATGACAAACATGAATTCAATCAGAATTTCAAAGGAAGATGAATGATTTGAAGAAGTATATGTCAATATTGCACTTGATCATTTTATTTTGAGAGAATAATGGAGTTCTAAATATTTCAAGCAAAGCAAGTTTATAAGCCATTATAAGTAATTAAAAGCATGTTTTATATAATTACACGTTGGAGGAATTGGAGAGAAGTTCACTAAATAAACCTGATGCCCTTTTTCTGTTAAGACCATGCCATCTGAATGTTTATCCCTGAAAATACTTTAGTAGGTATTTTCCGTGACAGTGTAACTTTTCAGTTCTGTGACTTTAAAGATCAAGTTAGTTCTGAGTCAGTGCAGAATTTTCTACCTTCATTAAACAAACAAGCAAAAAAGCATACTATAGTACTGTTGTTCTTTAGTCCAAACAGCAAACAGGTGTTTTTTAGTGGGTTCAGTGACCTCCAAAGAACACAGAAAGGCAACAATGAATAGATTCATCGGTGAGCTGAGGTGTGAGATGACCACATTTCCAATCTCAGCTTTACCATCTATCATACTCTTTCATGTAATCTTAAGTATGAACATGTTCCAAACCCATAAATCATTCTGAATTCTGTAGCAAAAAGGTGTGTGTGTGTAAGCATGAATTAGTGCACAGAGGAGTTAGATGGTGGGGAGGGAGATGAGCTAGTGAATAAAACTGCTGGTGAATTTCCTAAATTATGCTCAAATCCTATATTTCATATTTTATTAATAATTTCTTGTTTTTTTCATTTTTTCCCTTTCCTGGGGTTGTGGAGCAAAGGTTAGGAAATAGTTTTAGGTTTAAATATCTAGGTTTAGTTTAGTGGAGAATGGAGGATAGAAATGCCAACTGCAAATGTGGTGAAATTTCTCAAAACTGGTGCCTGTTGTGAAAGCTGGCTTTAAATTGCTAATGAGCCTGCATGTTCTGGGGTCTGGGGCTGTATTTGGAGTTTCATCCTGTATTAAGACATCATCATTTTGTTTTTATAACTAAGTATTTATTGGTTTGTGTTGAATACATTGGCCCATTAATGAATTGTGTTCATATGGTAACTTCTGGCTTTGGGATAGCCTTAGCTGGGATAGTCTCCAAAATTAGGAGACTTCATTTTCAGCAAGCTCATCTAGATTTTTGGGGCCTTTTCATAAGTTTTGGTTATTATTTAATTTTCTGTTGTAGTCAAGTTAAATGACATTCTCCATTTAAGTATTTTTTGCAATATTTTATATAATTAGATTGAAAGTTAAATTTGGTAAGATGCCATTTATGAGTAAATTTTAATGTTGTTGGTCAAATCTATTAAAGTAGGACAAGAAAAATGCCTCATTTTATGTGTACCAGTTGTCTTATATGTGAAAAAGGTTCACAATCAGGAAAATAGAAAGTTCTGAATCAACAGATAAATTTTGCTTTTCAGCAAAGAATAAAAGTGTCCTTGAAACAATTTTAAACAGAAAGTAGCTATTGAATATGTCCACACAGGTGATGATCCAATATACCCAACTTTGTAATACTATAAAAGTATTTGAGACCAACAAGTTGTGAAGGAAAGTGTTTTCTTTCAAACTTTTACATTCTTAAGGTCAACTTTTTCCTGATTCAGATAATTTCTTAAGGGTTCATGGATGCCTTTGTTAATAACTAGGGTTCAAAAATACCAGAATTATTAAAGTCAGCAAAAAGTGCTGAGCAACTAATTTTTTGGGTGTTGAGTCCCTCTCAGAGCCGAAGTTTCAGATTTGTTTGAGCTTAATCTATGTTAAACAACAAACAGAAAAACCAACTCTGGATTAACTTTGATATATATATATTATTCCTAGAATCAGTCCCAGGCTTCTATTTATTGCTTGTTTTCCGACATGGGTTGTCTTTATGAGAAAGATAAGGCTGTTTGTCTAACCTGTTTTTTCAGTGTGGTTTAGAAATAGCCATAAGTAGAAAACTTTATGTGAAAGATTAAAACATTTCCTACTTTATTTCATTCTTCCATTACTACCTGCTGTTAAATAGTAGCCTGGGGAGAACAGCTTCTCAAGAAAAGAGATTTTTTTTTGCTGTTTACGATTATTTAAATAAGACTTTACTATGTAACCCGGTAATTCTAATTAACAGTGATTTAGTTGGGGAGCGAACCAGGATTTCCTCAGCTGGCTGCTGGGGACCTGAATTGCTTTTTTCCCCACGCCCAGCTGCACCAAATCTTTTGATCCCTAAGCTACAGTGGTTGTCATTTGAGAAAGCAAACTGAGAGAAAATAAGTTGAAAATAGTCTACTTTCAGCCTCATTTGCATCTTGGATGTTTTGTTCTTAAAAAAAAAAAATAGGGATAATTGAGTCTTTAAAATTTATTTTGAAGGGTGCAAACTCTCATGTCTGAATAGAAAATTCCTAGATTTCTTTAAAAATACTTTTTTGTTTTTTGCTTTAAAAATTGGGGGGATGTTGTAGTATTGACAGTCATTATTTCAGAAGAGAAATTATTCTCATTTTAAGTTCACCAGAGGCATTCAAGTGTTTTGAATTTCTTTAGGAGTGTTTGTTTGGGGAAAACAAAAGTTAGCCTTTATGCAATGGAAAAATTTTCAATCAAAGTAGTTGTGGTTTCTCCATCAGCGTTATATTCGTAAGTTCAAATAAGGAATCACAAATTCTTAATGTCATACACTTAATAAACTCAACAATTTGTTATATTCAGAGTTTAACTTTAAAAAGTATCTTCAAATGATGAAATCTTTGGAACCTAATTGCTAACTGTACATACCTTTCAATTTGTTTATACAGGAGAAGCTATTCAACCATAAACCACAGATGGCAGTAGCAGCATATTTTTCAGTTTTCTAGAGGGACTCTGGCCTTTAAGTTGGTGTCAGTTCTACTGGCACTGTTGATAGGTCAGCTGCCAAGTGTAATGTTTCCAAAACCAATTCCCTAGGCAGCAACATGTAATGTATTCTGGAAACAAATCCGGGCATTTGATTTGAAGATACACTCTGTGGGTGGTTTGAACCAGAGTGGTGATTTTGCTCTCATTGTTTAGAGTGAGAAATCATAAAGAGAAGCTGGTAATAATGATAGAGGGAGTTGTTGGAGTGATAAGCTATATCACATTGGAATTGCACTGTGTATTAGTAGAGGATATATCAAACAGATATTTGCTTTAACAACAGTTTGCATTGGAAACAATTTGTAATTATGTAGAAAATAAAGGAGAATTGTAATTTTGAGAGTGAAATGCACAACTAAAGTCCTCATGTGGCAGAAGTAGATAACTTTCTCAGTTTTTTATTTCCGGCTCTTGCTTATATTCCAGTGAATATTTTTATAAAAGCAGTTCAGAGATCTATGAGTGCCTGCTCTTCCAACCCATCATTGTAGTGTTAAATTTTCTGTGTTTTTAATTTTCCTTCTAAATACATTGATTGAAAAAGGACATAATTAAACAGATTTTAAAATTTCCTGCTATACTTCAAGTCCAGAGGTATAATTTCAGTTTAAGATTTAGGAAACATTTCAGTAACAAATCTGTGCCAAAATGATGGACATTCTGGTTCTGTGAAAGGATGGGGAGTTGGGGGGATTACCTTAACTGGTGTTAGTTTTCATTTAAAAAATTAATTCTTGCATTCGTTTCAGTCTTGAATCCATACTGTCTTGGAAGGATTTTAAAAAGTCTTGATTTTGTTGTTGTTAATTTCTTATGTTCTACTGGTAAAGAATCTACCTGCAACTTGGGAGACCTGGGTTTGATCGATGCGTTGGGACGATCCCCTGGAGAAGGGAACAGCTACCCACTCCAGTATTCTGTCCTGAAGAATTCCATGAACTGTATAGTCCATGGGGTCGCAAGAGTCGGTTGTGACTGAGTGACTCTCACACACACACTGCATCAGATACAGAGTTCTTTTTATCACAGTTAACTCGTTTGTATAATTTAGTTTTTCTCTCACAAGAAAGAAGAGGACACTTGAAGTCTTACACACTTTTTATCTTGTTTCCTCATCTCTTGCCTTTTAAAATTCATAAGTGAGTAATGAAATAATACATAGTTGGATTGTGTTTTTTGTCAGTGGTTTCTTGATCATTTGTTACTAGATTGTTTCAGACTTAATCTCTTCCTATTTATTGAGTACTTAAATTTGTTATTAATAATTTACTGTATGGTGTAAACCAGTAGTTTTCAAAGTGTCATCCATGAACCACGGAAGAATGGGCCCTGAAACCTTTTCAGGAGGTTCTTGAGGTCAGAACTATTTTTATGATGCTGACATTATTTGCCTTTTTTGCGATGTTGACATTTGGGCTCATGTTGAGAAACGATGGTGGGTGAATTATTGGCACCTCAGCAGAAGTCAAAGCATCAAACTGTACTAGTAGTCATTGTATTCTTCAGTTCTAGTCACTTGTATTTTTTTTAAAGCTATTTTCACTTAAGAACGTCCTGGATGAAGTAGTAAAAATGATTAATTTTATCAAATCTCTACCCCTGAGTACAGATGTTTTTGGTATTCTGTTTGAGGAAATGGCAAATGCACAAAGCATTTCTTCTGCTTACCAAAACAGAATAATTGTTTCTAGGAAAAGTGCTTCTGCAATTATGTTGTGAGCTGAATTAGCTGCTTTTTTCATGGAACACAATTTTTACTTGAAAGAACAATTGACAGACCATATTCATTGGGTGTTTGGCAGACCATGTTTTGGAAAATGAACAGGGAGCCTGTTAGGCCAGGGAAAACTGACAATGCTTCTTGATGGTGAGTAAAATTTGAACTTTCAGGTGACAATTAGAATTTTGGAAAACTTGTACTTGCCACTTTGAGCTTGACAACTTCCCAATACTTAAAGCCTTTTCTGGTGAGCCCTAATATTGATGTTACTGATAAATCTGATTTTTAAAAAATATTATATAATGAAATGTTTCAACATTTTGAAGACCCATTTTGGTGAAGGAGCAGTTTCCAAATTATCCAGTGTATGATGTTAAAAAATTCTGAATGGAGAAAAGATGGGTTCAAAGTGCTAAATAGACCAATGGGTTTTAATGTAACAGAGTACACAAAGTTCATTGATAACGGTTTTAGATTTCCCTTTGAACTGACCTTTAAGAAACAACTACTTACTGAATTTTGGTGTATTATCAAAGGAAAATACCTACAATTATTTTCATTAGGAAATAGTTCTTCCATTTCCAATTACAAATCTGTGTGAGACCAGATTTTCTGTGTATACTTCAACCAAAACAGTATATTACAGCATACTGAATGCAGAAGCATGTAGGAGAATCGTAACCGCCAGAATTAAACCAGATATTAAAGATTAGTAAAAATATAAAACAGTGCTACTCTTCTCATCAGTTTTGTTGTTTTGTTGGAAATTATAGTTACTTTTCATAAAATAGGTTATATTAACATATAACAGGTTTCTTGTTACTTTTGGATGAATTAACAGGTATTTAAAAAGATTTCACACTGTGGTAAATATCACTAGATATAACCTGTGTAAATGTTAGCTCTTTGGGTCCTCAGTAATTTTTAGTTGTGTAAAAGGGATCCTGCGACCACGCAGACCAAAGTAATCAGAGAACTTCTTTTCTAAACAGACTGACTTAATGTGTAAGAAAATGGTGACTTTATCAGGTATTATTGTTAGCACTTAGTTACTTTGGGTTTTTCATTCCTTCTCTTTCTCAAAAAAAAACTCTGTAAAGAGGCTATATAGGAAAAAAAAAATGAAAATGAGTTCATTTTAAGTTTTCTTCGCTTGAGACTAAATGAAGTATGTCATAGCTCACCTCACTGAGTTCTCTGATAAGGCTTTTGTTACTTGCCATGTGAAACCTGTTGCTTAACTGTTAATTATTTGTATCAGAAAATTTCCAGTAGAACCTGTTTCCTCCCCAAGGGTGGATTTATAATTGTGGAAATAAATCTGACAATACAAAAATACTTTATTACTTGCTAAAGAGTCATTGCTATAAAAAATTAAATATTTAAGAGATAAAACCCTCTATCTTTTCAAAATTTCCTTCAAGAATAGTTTGCTTCCTATGATAAACTATCATGGAAAAGAATATTAAAGAAAGAATGTATATATCTATATTTAATTGAATTACTTAGCTGTGCAGCAGAAATTAACAACATTTTAAATCAACTATACTTCAATTAAAAAAAAGGACACAGTTACAAACATAAAAGAATGGTTTGCTTGTTTGCTTTCAGTAGATGTGTTTGGCTTTCACTGAGCCTTCTAAAGCTGTGATTTTGGCAGTGTCAGTTTGTAGATTGGTTTTCCTTTAACCTAGTTTTCACTGAGGGAGGTTGTAATAAAGTCTGTATAGGAGAAGTATCTCCTCTGCTGATGTAAGAATACCCTTTCCTAGTGTGAGTAACATTTTAGTGTAAGTCAATTAGTGTGTTGTTAAAGAGTTAGGGATTTACTCCTTAGGGTAGTTGCTAGGTAGAACTCATTCTGGATTGAGTTTGCTGGCAAAAGAAATGTCACAGAACAGTGTGAATAACAATAAGGAGTTACTGGATCAGAATTTAAGATGAAAAGCTTGGTGGGTGATGAAAGATCAGTGAGATATCTGGGCTACCTTCCTGAGGTCTCTGTAGTCATCTTGATGTTCTTGGAGTTTCGTTTAATGTACCTTTCTAAGCATTTTTGTGTTCTGTAGGGGTTGCAGCCTAATAATGAGAAAATTCATTTTAATGCTTGGATATTATTTCAAGTTTCAGATGAGCTAAGTCATTTTAATTACTAAGCTTAATAACTGAGGCAGATTTGTGTTTTTTTCCCCTTCTATATTTTTGCTGCACTTTGAAATCTAACCTGTTAGGAGGCTTCTCTTTAGCCTTACAATCCTTCCTCCAAAATGCCTTTTTGGCAGGATAATAAACCACCTGGGGGAACCCCCCACTGATATCTGTTTAGAGGGCTTTTTTTTTTGGAAGTGGCAGTGGTTTCAGTAAGGGAGGAAGGATTCTGGTTAGATAATATGAGAGGGAAAGAGCAGGGACTCTGGAGTGTGGCAGTACAAAGATCACAACTGTGTGACTTTGTCACTTGACTTCTCTGAACTTTTGTGTTCTCATTGAATAATAACAGCAGCTAGCATTTATATAGTTGCTATTATGTAATGTTTAAGCACCTTACATATGTTAACTTGCTCTGTTTTCATAACTCTGTGAGGTTGGTGTTCGACTGTCACCTGCATTTTGCAGATGTGAAAACTGAAGCCCACAGAGATTAAACCCTAGTTTTTACAGTTAGTAACACCATTAATCATTTGTTTCCTAGGTTTAATCTCTCCTTCCACTCCCCTTCTCCCCATGTACTATAATGTTTCTGAAATTGAGGGCAGTGTTATTAGGACTCGTGATAAAGTCTGTAGAGTGCCAAGCATAGTGTTTGCCTCAAAGCAGATACTTGTGAATCCAGGCGATTTATAATTGTTGAGGATTATACACAGCTCAACTCCCTATAGAATAGAGTCACAGAGATTCACCGTTAGAGTTGCACGTGATTTATTTCTCTTTCATGTTGGCTCTAATAAATAAGCCAACCAGAACACAGTTTTGATAGAATCAGAGAGTATCTTTGAGTGCTAAGGAAAGAGGGGATTTCGCGCTATTCAGGCCAGTGATACCATATCTTGAATCTGTAGCCTCAGCACTAAAAACACAAGTAATTGCTGTTTCATGAATGAATGGATAAATGAAAGAATAATCAGGTCAGGAATTTTGAGTCTTTTCCTATGTCAGAGTCCTTTGAGTCTGACAGGTAGTCAGAGAAAGTCTACAAAATAAAAGAGAAGAGAATATGCTTTTCAGTCACTTGAGAGAATTGGGGCAGTATGTAAGTCAAGCTGAGTGTTGAAGTTAAATCCAAGGTTTGAAAAGCCCTCCTGGAACCAGAATATAGTACATTTCTGTTTGGAAATACAGCACTCCTTATAACTAAAATGACCAGATACACCAGATTAAGATGAGATGGTCGATAAATCCCTGGTTGTTGGCTTGAGTACTTTGGGGAATGCCATTTAGGAAAAGGTAGCCTTTGTCTCCTGTACATTTTTAAAAAATGTCTGCCACACAAAAGCTGGATATATGAAAAAAAGGAGGACGAATCCAAGATTGATGTGACCTTTTGAAAGTGGAAATAGAAGAACCGGTTGTCCAAAGCTTCTAAAATATAGAAAGTGATTTTCTAGCAAGGAGATAGTGAGAACAATGTGACAGTGGGGGTTAATAGATTATAGTAGTAATGTAGTGTCGAGCAGGGAAGGACTTGAGAGAATAGAGCAGCCACATTATTTGAGGAGGTATGAGGCTCAGGAAATAGTTGGTGGGCCTAGGTTTTGCCCGGGTTCTGATTCTAGCTCTCGTATAAAGGCATGTTTCTATGGGTCTACCTATAAAATGAAGGCGCTAAATTAGGTAATCCCTGAAGGAATTTTCCAGCTTTATGATGAAATGAGTTGAGTAAAACAGGAAGTAGCAATTTAGGAAAGTCCTGCCTAAAGCAAATAACTGTGGTACTCACAGCACAGATTCATTGGGATGATTTTGACTTTAGATACTGTTTGGTCATCCCTCAAGGAATATTTACATTCCTTAATGCTTACCGTACTTTTGTCTCCTTACTAGAACACCTGGCTGCTTTAAGGTCTTCGGAATCACATAATTTACATGTAAATTCAGTTCTCTGGGTCTATATTATAGAAATGTTTGCAGTTAAAGTTATGATGTTATGATAATTTGTAACGTAAACTCGAGATTCAGTGTTCTTTTCTTTTTTAACATGATCACTATTCTTATACCTCCTCCCCCACAACCATGCCACACTTTTCTTTTGTAAGGACAATTTCATTCACTGAGTCAAGCCCATAGTTAATTTCAAAGTTTTCCCTTATTCCTTGTAAGGGAATTTTTATCTGCAATATTTCTTCAGCACTGAGAAGAGTCCTGTTCTCTTAAGACTTAAATGCCCTGAGTTTGAGAACTTGGATTCATTAAGGAAAATTGCAAACCCTCCTTAAATGCTGTTGGTCAGTAAAAAGGGAACCCAGCAGGAAAGGGGCGGCAATGCATGGGGGAGGGGTGGAGGGGGGTTAGCAAGGGAGCTGCAGTTGAAATATTCATCAATCATTTTACTGGCACCAGGAAACCAATCAGCCTTTTAGAGGAGAGAACTTAATCAATCACCTAAAATGGGAAATTACAATTGCTTTCCCGCAAAAAAATATTCTCTTACTTGCTGACAGTTTAAATCTGAAAGATAGTTGGGCTGACTGGAATTCAGACTAACTGCTGGCGAGCAGCTCAGTTACTGAAAGTACTACTGTGATGAAAAAATGTGTTTAACATTCGAAGATAAAATGTGCTATCTGCCATGAGCCTTTTAAAATATTTCAAGTAAAGTACTTTTAATGTAGTATGCCCATTAATATTAACAGTTGCTGAGCATTTATGGGTAATATGAAGTGTGTGAAATACTGTAAATTTATTTTTCAAAGCTAGTTTTCAGAGCATAGAGGGGCTCTTGGCTGAAGAATACCCAGTGTTTCCAATGCCTTGTTTGGAAAGCAAGTTTAGAGTGTTGTCTTAGGGACACTTCCTGGGGAACACAGTTGGAAGTGCTTGCATATCAATAAAAGCAGGAGGGATTTAGCTGTATCTTGTATCTAGATTTAAATGGTGTGATCTCTGAATTTTGGACTTGAATTGCTTGTGGCCCTTAGGTTCCTTAGGTTTGAGCTACTTAGGAATCTAATGATTTTAAAATTAGAAATGTGTCATCACTGTAGAAAATATGGAAACTGAAGGGAAAATTACCTATAATTTCGCTTCCAGGCGACTTTTATTAGCATTTTCTTATGTTTTCTTCTAGACTTTCTTCAGATCCTAGTTTTTTGCTTATTGTTGTGATCTTACAGTATATACCATTGTTTTATGCTTTTTGTTTGATTTTACTTTTTTTCCTCAGTTTGTAAGCTTTGCTGATTCAACATTAACTCGCTTGAAACTTTTAATAGCCATATGATATCTCATTGTTTTTCATTGTTGAACGTTAAGATAGTTTATAGTTTCTCATTGTTTTAATGATACTCTCTAGACTATCTTGTGCTTTCTTTTGGCTTATTTTGTGGGGGCCCAGATTTTTAGACGTATGTGTCTACCTCAATGTACCATCAGCAACAACCAGTTTAATTTACACTAATACATCTTGTATATTAACATTTAGGGCTTATTACTATTTTTTAATAAATGCCTGATGCTTGAGATAGAATTGAGACACAGGTACGCTGTTTGCTGTAGTCTCCTGTTACAGAGGGGTATGTGGAATCATTCCTGTTGCCTTTTGTTTTCTGAATCTTGTAGATTTCTGGCATTAGTACACCCCCCCTCCCCACCCCCACCCCCGGAAGCATGCACATTGCCTTCTGCTGCCTACCCCAGTATCTCCAGCCTAGTCAGAGCAGTGCTTACGGACCCTTCTGAGACTGCCTTCTTTCTCTTATAGATTATGGGTGAGTGGGTCACAAAGACACTCTGGAGCCTTCTCTGGTTGCCTCTCAAAATCTCAGGAGGATGGATTAGGGTGTGTGTGTGTGTTTGTATGTCTATGTATGTGTTTGTATGTCTCTCTTCAAATACAACTGTATCAGTTGCCTCAAAGTCTTGAATATGTCCTGAAACTTACAACTGAATTTGACTGGAAATTAAGTACATGGAGAGAGAAGTTAAATTTACATTCCTTTAGATATCTGCGTACTTTGCATGGTCTCCTTCCTCAGTGACTGAAAAACTGATCCTGCACAGGGTTTGATAGTGAAAACCTAAATAAATTTTATGCTAATTTGAAGGACATTCATAATTTTTAGCAGAGCTGGTTTCAGAATGGAAATATAAATATTTTTTGGAGTCTGGCTATCTATAAGTTTTGAATTATAAATCATATTGCTGAAATGAAGACCTCAGAGTCTTGTGGTAATTTAAAAAGTTTGTTGATTGAGAGTAAACACAAATGTTTGAAGATTATTTGCTCTGCTTCTTTGTGTTCACCACTGGTGGTAAGAGAATTTGCTGTTTGCCAAGACAGTTTTTATAAGGCTGTTTAATAAGAAAGTGAATAAGCCAGCTGCTCTTTCCTTCAACTACACCAATTGCAGAGCTCCTCAAATCCTGGTTAGTAATTAAGAGCCTTGAGATGACCTTGAATCTAACTGAACTACAAAAGCTGTCTTGAGTTAAATTTATAGTCTTTGTTGATTTCAAAAGAGGTTAGAAAGAATCATATTCTGTTTGCTGAAACATTAAGGGTAGCCTTGGGTGTACATTTAAGATCAGAAATAATTAATAAGAGGCACTTTTAAGTACAGAAGAGAAACCTGGAATGGACAAAAAAATTAGATTTGTCATTTCTTCATTGAGCATTCAGAATATGTATTTGAGGAGGTTTAAAGTAGGGTGACATTTTTCAAAGTGTCAGTGTGCAGTATTCAGATTTGCTGTAAAGATCTCTTTTCCCCATCTTAACACAGAAATTTTTGAACCCAGCTGGGAAATCAGAATAAATGTTTAATGCTATTTAAAATTAACAGCTTATTAATTCATGCTTAAAATATTTTGCAGTAGTGGTAGCTTTGTTAATAAAAGTTCCTATTTATACTCAGGCAAAAATTCCCTGGTGGCTCAGACGGTTAAGCATCTGTCTACAATGCGGGAGACCTGGGTTCGATCCCTGGATTGGGAAGATCCCCTGGAGAAGGAAATGGCAATCCACTCCAGTACTATTGCCTGGAAAATCCCATGGACAGAGGAGCCTGGTAGGCTACAGTCCATGGGGTCGCAAAGAGTTGGACATGACTGAGTGACTTCACGTCACATCAAAAGTGCTTTATATTTGGGCTATGTCATAAGATCTATGAGTACTGAATTTGTCTGCTTACCAAAAAGGGCAGAATATGTTTTCAGTTGTTTAGAGAGCCTTGAGCTACTATCTTATTAATAGAAGGAAAGTTAAAAATGTTATAAGAAAAGTCGGATTTTATGCGTCAATAGGTGAGATAGAACATTCTCTTAGCATCATAAATGTGATAAATCCCTGAAGAGCCCAGCAGTAAGACAAATAGTTTGAGCAAGCACTAAAGTCTTACATAGATCATGTAGGCTTTAGGGTTATTTTAGTTTTTATGTTTTTTAATAGAATTAGCTTACACTTTGATCGAAATAATTGATCATAAAATTATATACCTTTGTGTGTGTGTCACACACATCAGGGATTGTCAGTGTGGGATCATTAAAGATGGTAGTGGGGGTTCTCAGGAAGTTTTAGTTGTACAAAATTTGATCTGAAATCATGATTGTCCAGCCTAAATAAAGTAATATTGCCTCTCAAATCTTGACTTTTGCCTTGAAAGTGTTCCAGTTTAGTTTGGCAGCTGTGCCATTCGACCTCTGAATAGCAGGTACAAATTTTTTCAGAAGGGTAGAATAAATAGTCGTTGTAGTATGGTAGAC
This sequence comes from Budorcas taxicolor, assembly GCF_023091745.1. Lineage (NCBI taxonomy): Eukaryota > Metazoa > Chordata > Mammalia > Artiodactyla > Bovidae > Budorcas > Budorcas taxicolor. The sequence continues at coordinate 154,972,963 of NC_068920.1, read as the reverse complement.
AAACTGCATTTGTGTGAGTGGCAATTTAAAATTATTTCAGCAAACTATTATTATGATATAGTGATTAACTACGTGTGTTAGCTTTAGTTGGACCTGGGTTTAAAACCTCTCTCTCCTGGAGAGTAGTGGTGTTGAAAGGATGTAGAATCACCACACAGAATTTCTTACTGGAGAATGAATTAATGCAATGTGTGAAGAACCTGGAGTGTAGCTGCATTACTGTAGAAAGATTATTTAACATTTCTCAATTTCCTTTTCTATTAGTAAGGGCTTCCCTGGTGACTCAGCAATAACAAATCTGCCTGTCAATGCAGGAGACATGGGTTTGATCCTTGGGTTGGTAAGATTCCCTGGAGAAGGAAATGGCAACCCACTCCAGTGTTCTTGCCTAGGAAATCCTATGGACAGAGGAACCTGACAGGCTATAGTCCATGGAGTTGCAAGGAGTTGGAAATGACTTAGCAACTAAAGTAAGTAAGGTGAATAGACCTACTTCATAGATAAGCAAGCCAGTTCACCAAAATGCAGCTCACTGAAACTAGTTTGCAAATATCCAATTTACCCAATATTCAGTTCAACAGAAATCAATTTGCTGAATCTAATTTGTAGAATTTGCTGTCAGTTTCCTTCTAAATTGCTAGCTTATCATTTTTTACTCTCTTATTCTCTTTTCCTGTACCGTATCTCTTCCCCCATTACCTGCAGACCAAACCAGACCGTATCTTTTCACCAGCAGAGGTCCCCTCTCTGCCCTAACTTTTTGCAACTGCAACAGCAGCAGAAACAAATTGAACATTGTTGAAAATGCTGCTATCCTGTCTGTCTTAATTTGGCAGAAATCTTTAAAAGCTAATTAAACTCTCCCATCAGTATGTGTTTTTATAAATTGTCTTCATAGTTAAAATAAATTTTTAGTAAATTTAGAGAATTGACTATTAGGAATTTTGCCTGTTTGGTGAATAGGCTTGAAACTACCTCCCTCAGGTATGTTTGGAGAAATTAGGCAATATCATGTAAAGTGCTTATTACCAGACAATTGTTGGATTAAAGTCATTATTCAGGTGTTCTTTTTCTTGAAGTAGTCTTACTCAGGAAACTGGGAACCATCTCCCTGTACTCTCTCTCAAGGATTTTCTCACCTGGACTGTCTAGTTGGACAGTATCTAATGCTGAAGTATCAAGGTTGGTTTATAGACCACCCTGTGACTTCCTCCTCATTATAGTATTGTTAAAATTGCCCAAATGAAGTACCTTTTCTTTTCTTTCTTTTTTTTTTTTTTTGCTTGGATAACTGTTACAAAATGGCCCTGCCTTCCCTGGTACCCTTTGGGGTTAGACTTCTCAGTGAATTTAGATATGTACTGCTTTTCTGAAGCATTTACTTCCAGACACTGGTAAGTAGAATTATGAGCTTTAGGAGAGTAAACTGCAGCTTTATCAGGGTAAGAAGCAAGGCCAAGTCCCTGGAGGTTCTTGGTGGGAAGTATCACAACCAGAGCAAATGCTCCTGTCTGTAATACACAGGAAGACTGGCTGCACCACCTCCTCACCCAAAGCCTTCTGAAGGTCTCTTAAAAGGGCTTTCTGGTAAAAATCTTTAAAAAGAGGTTGTTGAATGTTCAGTGTGTGCCAGGTTCTTGCTAAACTATCCAAAGTAATCCTTCCCACAACTTTTCTTCTGATAGGTGGTGATATTCCCAGATTACATATGAGTTAACTGAAGCTTGAAGTTGAAAATAACTTACCATGGCTTATGCCACTATTCCACTAAATCAGTATTTCCAAACTTTTGTTTTTTCTGTATCACTATCATGATTTTTGTCATTTCCTAATATTTATGTATTTAATATATTAAATATTGAATTGTTAAAACTTTGCAACCCAAAATTTATTTTAAAGGGATATGTTATTATCCTATATGAAAAATTACATGCTGTAGAGAAGGAAACAGTAAAAATAAATTTAATGAAAAAATACTGTGTTAAATTCTAGTTAAGATGTTGCCTGCTCAAGTCTGTATGATCAGGCCTTCTAGTTACAGAGGGAGATGAGCAAGCATTAGAGGGGTAATAGAGGAACTAGTGTCAAACTGAGATTTTTCTTCTGATGTAATTAGAGGGGTTGAGAGAGAAGTGAAAAGGTAACAGCTTTGAAATGTTTTAAAGTGCTTTCTCTTGGTTCACTTCAAATCTTCCAGTGGTCTCCTCACTTGGGGAAACACGGATAGAGCCGAAGGTGTTCTCATTTTCCGTATGAATAAACCGAGAGGAGAAAGTCTGTTCAATGTCGCGCCACTGGTTCCACAGACCTTACTGTCCAAGCCACCCTGCTTCTCCTCCTGGATTTTCCTTCTGTCGCCTCCCTTCTCACCCTTCATCTTGCCTCCTTCTCTCCATGCTTTTCTTTTCTTCCCCATCCTCTAGGAGAATTCATCTGACTCCAAGGTAGTTTGAAAAGGAGATTCTTTGATGCATATTTCTGATGTCTTTTTGTTTGTTTGTTTTAACAGTTGTTGAAATAGGATTTCCTCTTATGAAACTCAAGTCTTTCTACAAACATTGCATTTCTTGGTTCTTACTGTGATTCCAGAAGGCATAAAATATTCAGTTATTTTGTAGGTATTTGTACTCCTACATAAAGTATTTATGAAATAACTATATAACTAAATAGCTATAATGACATCACAAACCTTCCTTAGACTCCTAATTATGTTAGGAATTAGGAGTTAGGAATATTGGAAAAGTAAGTTTGGAAAAAAAAAAACTGCCAGCAGTTTTTGATGTCATCTCAAGTACAATAAAATGTATTTTCTTTGATTTTGTAGTCTTTCTTGGTTTTGTAATTTACATTTACAACAATTTACATTTAGTTAACATTTTATTGCATTCTGTTCCAGTGGAGACAGTATGTGCGAGCTCAGTTTCTCAGTCGTGTCCAACTCTTTGTGACCCTGTGGACGATAGCCTGCCATTTAGGACATGGCCTTGCAAACATGGAGGCAATGCTGGCCCTGAGGATGTGACCCCGAAGTAGATCTCTGTGTGGAACGGGAGGAAATTTTAATACTTAATGCCTTTTAGGAAATAAAGCAAAATGGCATTAGGGTAATTACCACGTGGAGCAGGATTAAAAATTGAATAATGTAAACTGGAAACAGGAAGACTGTGACATGGTAGTGGCTGTAACAGCCAGTATGTCAGCACAGCTTCAGTTCCCAGGCCAGCTTGCGTTTATTTCAGTCTGCTTCGACCTTACGAGTACACTCCTCATCTTGACATTGCTAGTTACTATTCTAAAAACTATGGTCAGTTCAGCTTATTCAGGGTTTCCCTGGTGGCTCAGCTGGTAAAGAATCCGCCTGCAGTGTGGAAGACCTGGGTTTAATCCCTAGGTTGGGAAGATCCCCTGGGGAAGGGAACGGCCACCCACTCCAGTATTCTGGCCTGGAGAATTCTATGGACCATATAGTCCATGGGGTCTCAAAGAGTCGGACATGACTGAGAGACTTTCACTTCTGACTTATTCAGGAATGTGAAGCGTACCCAGAAACAGGATTGATAAAGTCAAGTCACATAAGTGTTGTGCGTCAGTCTCCTACATACGAACCTTCAAGTTGTGAACTTTCAAAGATTGGAACATGTTTCTACCCAGACATCACTGTATCTTTTCTGAAGAGAGTAGATAGAATTGAATCCAGCAAGGAACCCGAATCTGTGCCATCAGCGTCAGGCGTGGGCGCAGTGGCAGCTGGCCCTCCATCTCCTGCTGCTGCTGATCCTTCCACTCTGCCGTCTCCCACCTCCTCTCCCTGATCCAGTCAGTAGTAACTCTTGCCTGTTCACTTGATACCAGCCCCTGTATGCCAGCTGTTGTACTATACCTTGTACTTTCCAAGATACTGTACTGTAAGATTTAAAATGTTTTTCAGTTTTTGTGTTTGTTTTTAATGTAGTGTGTGACAAGTATTACAAACCTATTACAGTACTATATAGATGATGATGCTGTTAGTTGGGTTACCTAGGCTAACTTTGTTGGACTTCTGAACAAATTGGACTTATGAATGTGCTCTCAGAATGGAGCTCATTCATGTGTAGGTGCTTATTGTATACCAGCTAATGGTTTCCCACTCTGGAAGCCTGACATTTTTAGTATTTCACTAAGTTTTGGGATACATATGGGAAGTAAGAATGCTGCATTGTGTTTCTGCTAGTGCTAATGCGTACTAATGCTGGAAGGGGAACTTTAAGCTGACAGACCTTAAAACAGGTATCAAAAATTAAAAGGAAGCATGTCTTATACAAGTAGAGTATGATTTTAGTGGGGCAGGGTAGACTAGTATCTGTAACTCTTAAACATGCCTCAATCATTTATTTTATTGGTCTGGTGATTCGAGATTGCGAGATCTGAATGGTTGACCCAGAGGTCAATGCTGTAGCTTCATCAAGAAGCCAACATCTTAATAATAGCACTGAGTGATGACTTAATAAAAGGTCCTATTCTCTGTGTGTGCACAGAGTGCAGCAACAAACCTAGAGCTTCTGAAAAGTGGTTTTTATTTTTTAATTAAGTCTGTTTCACAAGTATACTTAAATTTGTGGCTTGGAGGGTGAAAATCAGAATAACTTTACCACCTATGATGAAAGTGAAAGTGTTAGTTACTCGCTCATGTCTGACGCTTTGCAACCCCATGGTCTGTAGCCTGCCGGGCTCCTCTGTCCATGGGATTCTCCAGGCAAAAATACTGGAGTGGGTAGCCATTCCCTTCCCACAGGATCTTCCTGACCCAGGGACCGAACAATGCAGTCTGCGTTGCAGGCAGATTCCTTATTATCTGAGCTACCAGGGGAGCCTCAAATGATATGATTATTAATAATGTTAATAATGGCAAAACCTGTTTTCTCATCTTAGAAGATGGCAGGTGAAAAAGCCCAGAAGCCAGATAGTAAGGAGAAAAAGCCCAGAAGCCAAGCAGTTTGATGCTGGTGGCAGAGTTAAAAAGGTTAAGAAGGGGAACCCCACTGCAGCTGAAATACTGTCGTGGTCAGAGAAATTGGCAGATATTCCTAATCAGCTATGTAGTCCAGAAAGCCCTTTCACAAGATGAAGTATTCAACAGCTAAATGCAAGGTTGAAGAGGAAAAGAAGGTGATGGTACTTGCTACTGTCACAAAATCAGGTGGTGGTGACAAGAATGGTGGGTGATACTTGAGTGGTTAAATTTGCCAAAATGCCTAGGTATTATCCTATTGAAGGTGTGCCTGGAAAGCTGTTATGTCATGGCAAAAAAAAAAAAAAAAAAAACCCTTCTAAGTATTTTCTCAGACGTGAGAAAACTGCCTGTGCACTAGCATCGCTTCTGGGATGATTCTGATCTTCCTCACTGGGCACCACAGAGGCAGCAGGGTCATTTTCCTGAAGCTTACTAGTGACTGAGCTCTGTCCCTCACACCAGAAGTTTGTCATTGTCATCTCCACCGAAATTGAAGGATGTGAAAAATCCCAGAACATCTCACTGATGCTTACTTTAAGAAGATGAAGCTATGTAAGCTCAGATATCAGGAACGCGAGCCCTTCAAAGGGACACAGAGAAATACAAAATTACAGAGCAGCAGCAGTGCAAGGTTGATTAGAAAGCTGTGGACTCATAAGTTCTGGAAGAATCATAGCTTTTCCTCAGCTCCAGGGCTGTCTCCACTCTGTGTATGCTATTACAGTTGGAATTTATCCTCACAGAATATTGTTCTAAACTTTTTAAAAAGAACCTACTTAAAATAATTAATCCATTAAAAAAATTGGCTAACCTTTACTGAACATACTCTATGCACCAGGTGCTCTTGAATGCTTTAAATTTTTAAAATTTCATTTAATTCAGCAGCCTTATGACATGTTTGTATTATTGGTGCCATTTTAATTTTTTTTAAAAAATATTATTGCTGTTAATTTTTTTTTTTACATTTGTTTGGCTGCACTGGGTCTTAGTTGTGGCATATGAGATCTTTAGTTGCAGAATTTGAACTCTTAATTGCTGCCTGTGGAATTTAGTTCCCTGACCAGGGATCAAGCCTCGGTCCCCTGCATTGGGAACATTGAGTCTTAGCCTCTGGACCACCAGGGAAGTCCCATTGTTGCCATTTTTAGATTAGAAAAATGCCAAAACTGTTAGGGCCATGATTATTGTTTAAATCACAGAGAGACAGTACAGATGTTACTTACTTTACACAGTTTCTCCCTTCTTCAAAATGGAGGCTAGAGTGGGATGGAAGAGATTAGGGATGACTTACAAAGTTTCTTCTAGTTTAAAAAAAAAATCTAAGAAACTTGTCAACCTCTTAAAGGTTCCTCAAGTATTAACGTTATATCTCCTGTATCCCCTAGTATGCACAACCACCAACTTTGATAAATTCATATTTTATAGCTGAAGAAAATGCTAAGAAGTTTGGCCAGACTTTTCTCTGGGTCACTGTTTGTGACCCCGTTAACTGCAGCATGCCAGGCCTCCCTGTCCTGCTCTATCTCCGAGTTCGCCCGAGCTCAGATTCATGTCCATTGAGTCGGTGATGCTATCTAACCGACTAACCCTCTGCCACCCTCTTCTCCTTGGCGTCCATGGCCTTGCATGCCGTGCTAATTCTTGTAATCCCTCTCCCTACTGGTAACCACTAGTTTGTTCTCGGTGAGTCTGCTTCTTTTACTCCTTGTTGAAAATGGGGATCCAGCCAACAGCCATATGAGAAGATGTTCAACATTTGCTAACCATCAGGTAAATGGAAATCAAAACCACAATGAGGTATCATTCACACCTATCAGAAGGACTCTTACCAAAAAGAATACAAATAACAAAAGTTGATGAGGATATAGAGAAAAGGGAACCCTGATACACTGCTGGTGGGAATGTCAACTTGTGTAGCCACTGTGTGGCAGTGTGGAAGTTTCTCAAAACACCAAAAATGGAACTACCATATGACCCAGCAGTAGAAAGTGTATATCCAAACAGAAAAAAAACAAAAACACTAGTTCAAAAGGTTACCTTCACCTCAGTGTTCATAACATTATGCTTTATTGCAGTTGTCAAGATATGGAAGTGACATTGTCTGTCAACAGACACATGGATAAAGAAGATGTGGTATATAAATACGATGAAATACTACTCAGAAGAAAGAATGAAATTTTGCTGTTAGCAGCAGCAGGGATGGACTTTGAGCGTATTATGCTGATTGAATTAAGTCAGGTAGAGGAAGACAAAGTGTTATATGTGGGGTCTAAAAAATAGAAGAAAGTAATGAGTAACACAGAGGAGCAGGCTCACAGAGAGGCTCCCTTACCAGTAGGGAGAGGGATTACAAGAATCTAGGGGCAGCCTGCTTTGTACCCCTTATTAGCATCGTGTCCTATATTGAAAACGCTGGGTAAATGTTTGTTGAACTTAATTTTAGATCGTAGGAAACTTTAGCATGTAAGAAGAAGCAGGAGTTTTTCACCCTTAATCCTGTTTGTGGAGTGTCTTTTACATTTATGTGGTGAAATAAACATATATTGTTTGTTGTTCTTATATTTTGACTCCAATTTGAATAATAAAAAAAAATTCTTTTGGGGTTATTTTGTAGATATGACTAACCAGCAACTAGCTTTGTTTCAGATTTGAAAGATTCTGGGGTGAAAGGTTAAAGATGTTGTATTTCTTTGTTGCCACACAATGGATTTCTGAAACAGACATAAGAGATGGTACTGAGCTTTAGCATTAATGATTAACTAGTATGACAGAAAGATTTGTGCTCAGAATTATGTTTCTAATAAGTAATTTAGAAGTCATTTAGAGAATGTCTGGGAGATTTTTTTTCCCTTCAGTTGAACTGGTCAATTTTAGAGAGCTAATAACACAAATCATTTCGTTCTTAGGATTTTTTTTTTTTGAAGTATAGTTGAGTTATAAAGTTGTGTTAATTACTGTTGTACAGCAGAGTTATTCAGTTATATGTATATATACATTCTTCTAAAAAATATTTTCCATTGTTCTTAGGATTTTTTAAATGTGTAAGTTTCCATTTATAAAAGCAATATATTTTCAATCAAAAAAGTAGAAGGAGGAAAAAAAAATATCACCCTCAACAGATGGTTCTGAAATGACCTTGGAAGCTCTGTGTCCATGGTCAAACAAACTCCTTGGTCTGTGAGACTCTTCTTCAGTTGAAATGACAATGAACCAAAAAAAAAATCGCCTTCATTCTCCCTACTCCTGCTGGGAATAACATTTATTTTTTCAAAAGAAGCTAGTTCTTGTCTAATTATTTAATTCATTCATTCATGTAAGGTTTTATACTTTTCGTTTGTTGATCTGGTTAGTGAAGTTACTGTAGCTGCTTCTGATGTGGACGTCTTGGATTATTCAAGGAGGTTTATAAATGAATTCATCTACCACATGGTACTTTTTTCTTGGACTCTGAGGCCCCACTTTTGTGGGAACGTCAGGGTTTGTTTTTTGAAATAACGTCAAGTTTCCATCTGTCTGGCTGTTGCAAAGCATATACCTTGCAAAGGTGGTGTTTTATTAGCCAAATTGCTCTGAATAGAAGTTCTCTTGTTTTGACTTGTGGCTCTTTCCATGGAACAAACTACGATTATTTCTTTAAACTTATAAGATGGAGATAATAGGAACTCCTTTCAGGTAGAATTCACGTGAAGAATCAAGCCAGTGCCAGGCATATAGTAAAGATTCAATAAAATGACAGCTGACAGATTATTCCTCCGTCCATGGGATTTTCCAGGCAAGAGTACTGGAGTGGGGTGCCATTGCCTTCTCTGTTTGCTACTCCAGACATCCAGGAATTGTAAATGAAAAATGTTAGAGGCTCACAGTACATGCAGTTTTCTGAGCAATGCCTGTACTATATTTCCATAGAAACACTAATGACCTCTGATTCATCAAACTGAATTGCCTTCCTAAACTGTTTTCACCTTCTGATTCTCTGTTACTGCATCCTTGAAGCTCTGTACGCTTAAAAAAAAAAAATCTTAAAATTGAAATGTCATAATCTTGGGCTGGTTTTTCTGCCTTCAGTTTGGTTTCAAGGCTGCAGTTACAAAGCTAGAAGCCTGAAAAACTATATAAAAGGTGATGTAGGTTGATCAGATGGAATTTATTATTTCCATAGAAATGTAGACACTTCTTGTAAGCCACATTTAAGCTGAGCAAATACATGGGCACAATAGATTATATAATTGAGAATCCTTGGTTTCTCTCCCTATTCTTTTTTCTCTACCCCTAAGATTTCATGTTAAGAAAATGACATTAGGGAGAAGGCTTTGTTTTTTGTTGCAGTTTTTAAAATGTGACCTTGACGTTTGTAGGTGGAAAAGGGAAATACAACTTGAAGTTCTGCCAGCCGGATTTTGCTGTGCAGACTTGTGGTGTTATGTCTTTGTATTCAAAAGTGTTTTCTGTTATTCCTGAAGTATAGTTTATCAGGTTGCCTGTGAGGAACAAAAGCTAACTGTCCAAGTGGCATCCCACTGACTGGATAGAAAGGAGAGAGGCAGATGGGAATTTAATGCTCAGCCAATCCAAAGAAGAGTGTTTCTGTATTTGCTTGGGTTTGGTGCTGAATTGCAGGCTGCAAGACTGGCTGTAAGGCAGCCATGGTCTGGCTAGCTAATGTTTGTTACCAAAAAAACAGCTACATTTATTCCTTTTCAGCCTCTATCCAAGCCACCTTTTGTACCAAAAGGAGCTGAGGAGATGGAGTTGGGAGGGGCTCTGAAAAATGGGGAGAGTTTCTAGAATTTCAGGAGCTGTGGATGGTTTGCCATGTGTATCTTGACTACCCCCTGAGAGTGCTTCCCTCTTCTCTTTTTAAGCCTTACACTTTTAATTACTTGGTTAAAATATTAGAACCACTGTATTGAAGTTAGTGAGAGTTCTGCTGGCTTCCCTTGTGGCTCAGCTGGTGAAGAATCCACCTGCAGTGCGAGAGACCTGGGTTTGATCCTCGGGTTGGGAAGATCCCCTGGAGAAGGGAAAGGCTATTTTGGCCTGGAGAATTCCATGGACTGTATAGTCCATGGGGTCGCAAAGAGTCTGACACGATTGAGAGACTTTCACTTTTACTTTCTGCTGGTGTTGACAAACTTCATAGGTGTATCTATGTATTTCCTTTCCTTAGTGACTCTATTACCTATAGAATAAAAGCCTAAAACTCCCCATGTGTGGCAGTAAAGTTCTTTATGATACGGCCCTGGCTGGGGCTCCAGTAAAATCACATTACCAGGTAACATCATTCCCTTTCTGTTCATTCCTCGTACATGTGGCTTCCTCTGCATATGTTTCTCAAATAGCCCTGTTTATCTGGTGAATGCTTTTCTCTTCCACATGCCCCTGGCCCCATGGTTGCTGCTCTGTTCTCACTAATATTGATTACAACTACTCAGCACTTTCCACTGACTTAAGTGTATCATTTCATTGAACCTCACAATAGCCTACAGATGAGGAAATTAGTTTAGAAAGGTGAAGTCACTTCCTCAGTTAACAGTAGTAAGTGATGGTGCCAGGACTCATACCTATTCTTATGTCAAAATATATGCTCTTACCACTGCTTCTGTTTCATCAGGTCGATCTGTCCCAATCTGTCTGTCCATTATTCTCTCCCTACCATTAATTTTTTAAACTATTATTTACTTCATTATCTTTTTTTTTTTCGGCTGCACCACACAGCATGTGAGATCTTAGTTCCCCAATGAGGGATCGAACCCATGCCCCCTGCAGTGGAAGCACGGAGTCTTAACCACTGGACCACCAGATAGGGAAGTTCCTGTCTTTCATTTGGCTTTAATTTTTTCTTGTTGTAATTAAATATATATAACAGAATTTACCATTTAAATCATTTTAAGTATACACTTCAGTGGCTTTGAGTATATTCACATTGTTGTGCTCTATAATTATTTTTTATTCTGTACCCCTTTGGACTGTTTTCTGACAGTAGGCTCAGTCTTGGGCTTCCCTGGTGGCTCAGACAGTAAAGAATCCTGCAGTGTGGGAGATCTGGGTTCAATCCTTGGGTTGGGAAGATTCCCTGGAGAAGGGAATGACTGCCCACTCCAGTATTCTTGCCTGGAGAATTCCATGGACAGAGGAGCCTGGTGGACTATATAGTCCATAGGCTCCGAGTCAGACACAACTGAGCGACTTTCACTCACTCACTCAGGCTCAGTTGTACTGATACCTGTATCTTCCAGGCCTAGGACCTGCTACAGTGTGGGCAGGTACAATAACATTTGAAGGAATAAGTGACTATATTTGCTAGGCTGATGGAATTACTTTCTGATAACAATGGATGAACTTATGAATTGGTTAGTAAATAACACTTGTGTAAGTGTTTCCTTATTTCATTTACTTTAACGCTGCGAAAAATCCAAAGGGTGTCATGATAAATTTAGAAGGAAGGGCTTCTCTGGTGGTGCAGTGAATAAGAATCCACTTGCCAAGGCAGGGGACATAGGTTCACTCCCTGGTCCAGAGAGATTCCACATGCCTAGGAGCAGCTAAGCCCCGTGCACAATAACTACTGAGCCCACATGCCTAGAGCAGCCCCCGCTTGCAACTAAAAAGAAATCAACTGAATGAAGACCCAGCACAACCAAAAAAAAAAAAATTTGGAAGAGGGAAGATTTTTTTTTTTATCTTATATTTTTCCATTATCATAGCCATTGGCCTTATGTGACTAATTAAAATTAAGTTGAAATTCAGTTGCTCAGTCACACTAGTCACATTCCAAGTGCTTAATAGCCCCACATGGCTAGTGGCCATCATTTTGTGCAATGAAGATAGACAACATTTTTCATCACTGTAAATATTTGAATTTGACATTGTTGCTTTAGACTTTAAAGGCAGAGAACAGTGAAACTTATTTTCTCTTAGAACTTGATATTTTGGCAAGAACTGCATTGTAGTGGCATGCGATTTAATACCATTGCTTTCTGGAAAAAGAAGTAGTTATACTCAGCATTTACTAAGCAACCTTTCCTGGGATCCTGGGATATACTTTAGCCTTGTGGCTTGGGATATTTAGGGCTAAGACCAGATTTGACTGAGAGAAGGACAAAGTTTCATTGGGAACCTAGTCATAATGGGGGGGGGGGGTGTGGGTGGGGCACAAAACAGATGGGAAACTGATATAAATGACTAAATGTTGGTCTGGAAAGGAGCAGAATGGCTCTTGTGTATCAATACAAATCCAGGATAGAGATTTTTAGCTTTTTTCATGGGGAGAATGGAAAACAAAATTTTCTAAAACCGGAATTCATGGTCAGTAGCCATGATCATAATTTGGTGTGGAAATCAGACAGCACTGAGATCATAGGGTAGGGAATCTAATTAAGCAGAGGAGTTTAAAAATCCTCTTAGAGCCTTGACTTCTGGAAACTCTGCTTCACTTCATATCTCAATTTTAAAGTATATGAAACTTGAATTGCAGTTGACTAGGAGAAATAATGTTATACTTCATATTTAATTAAAACATTTAATCTGACATTAGTATGTGGTTTCTGTTTTGGGGAAAGGTGAGATGTTGGATTAGAATTGCAGAATTTTGCATTTTTAAGGGCCTCACCTTAATTTTGCCTGTGGGCTTCAAAGTAGACTGACAGAATCCTCACCAAGATTCAAGTCCCTATTGCACCATGCTGCCTTCCTCTAGTCAAATTGAAACATTCCTAGAGTAATATTTAACTTGCTTTTGTAAAAGACACAGTAGATTATAGTTAGCTGATGTTTGGGCTTGAATTTGTTAACTGGCATTACCCACAAGCTTTTGTTTGTTCACATTTAGAAAAAAAATACTCAGTTTATTTAAGATCCTTTTGTGGTAAATGTGTAACTGTATAGCCAAAAATATAAATAAAGAAGAAAAAAATCAATATTTAAAAAATTTGTTATGGTAGCCAATCATAGATTGAGGAGTCATTTCTTTTTGCCAAATTCTCTCCTATTGGAGAAAAGCTTGTGAACTGGATCTTCCTTTGTTTTAAAGAAAATTCCTAGATTTGGAGCTAGAGATTGTATTAAAGAATTGTATTCTTCCTTTGTATTAAAGAAAATTCCTAGACTTGGAGCTCTTGCCATAAAGTAGTTTATTTATTTATATATACTTACCAAATTTTGTTGACTGGCAGGATCCTGACCACGATCCAAGCCTCTACTGCACCATGAAACTCACAACAATTGAACAAAGTGGTTATTTTTATCCCCATTTCAGGAGTAAGCTATTGGGTAGTTAATTAAACAAAAACAGTGGCAAATCTGGGATTTGACTCCAACTCAGACCCATGCCCTTTTTCTCTGCTTCTAAGCTGAACTGTGGTGGCTGTTCAAATATATGGGCTTCACTGGTGGCTCCGTGGTAAAGCATCTGCCTGCCAGTGCGAGAGCCACAGGTTCGTTTGATCCCTGGGTCAGGAAGATCCCCTGGAGAAGGAAATGGCAATCCACTCCAGTATTCTTGCCTGGAAAATCCTAGAGACAGGAGTCTGGTGGGCTACAGTCCATGGGGTCACAAAGAGTTGAGCGCGACATCAACAGCAACAGGTAAAAACATACAAACCTTGCACTAAATTTCAGATTGCTTCTGAACATGCTGACCGAGTGGTGTATCTGTCATTTTAGGAACCAGTCTGTCTGTCTGTTTTATTTTTGGCCGGGTCTTCGTTGCTCTGTGCATGCATGCCTTCTCTCTTTGCAGCAGGTGGGGGCTTCTCTTGTTGCAGTGCGCAGGGGTCTTGCTGTGGGGGCTTCTCTTGTTGCAGCGCACAGGCTTGAGGCGCGAGGGCTTTCATTGTTGCAGCACGCAGACCCAGGCGCTTCTGCTCTCTGGCTCTCGAGTGCCAGCTCGGCAGTTGGGGTGCACGCGCTTAGTTGCCTCTCAGCATGTGGGATCGTCCAAGACCAGGGATCGAACTGGTGTCCCTTGTGTTGCAAGGCAGATTCTTAACCACTGGACTACCAGGGAAGCCCCCAGTCTGTGTTTCTTGACTCTCCCTTTTTAAAGCAATTTAAGCCACCAGCCAAAGGCTCTAGATTTCTCAGAACATTTCCCTAATCTGTTTAATGTGTTACTTCTGTGAGGCAGGAGGTTTGGGGGTTATTTTTGTATTTTTAGGTAGCTTAGGAGTCTGCTTTTTATTGAACAGTTCTGATAACCTTTCTTTGCCTTTGTGTTGAATTGAATTCAACACATAGAGGGGTTACTTCTAGCAGTGGTTTGGGTTCTTGTAGCTAGAAACCCTTTTGCTAGCCAGATCTGGTTTCTGAGAATCTCGGTAAGACTGTTTGAGAAGGGTAGCCAGATCTAGCCATTCCATTGACTTGTTGTCAGGAGGTGGGATTAACATTGTTCTCTGTATCTCCTCAGACCCTCCTGCATTAGTGATGATCTGTAAAGTCAGAGACAACATTATTAGCTGATGGTCTCAGGGCTGGATAGAGGGAATATATAGACATGGTTACTGAATTTCATAATCAGGGACCTTTGTGACCACTGGAGGAATTTGTTTTAAGGCAAATATAGAGTTCTTCTTTTCCTCAGGGAGTAACATACTACATCTAGGATTATTGTATCAAGCAGTTTATAGGCACAAAATATAAAAAAAGGTTCAAGTTACAGGAAGTAACTAAACTATGTTAGTAATGTTAGGGGATTCCATTCCAGGTCTTTGAGGATGATGTCATGAATGAATTAATAGTTAACTCTCTTATAATCTGCTCTTTGGTGCCATAGATACACCATGAGATTTCTTGGACCCTTGAGGTTAGTTAGTAGTAACTCACATATATAGAGCTTTGACTTTGTCAAGTACTGTGTAAAGTCTTTACATGCACTGTCTCATTTAATCCTTTTAACAGACCTATCAGGTAAGTGATGTTAATCTCAGTTTGTAGCAGGGCTAGGGCCAATCCTACTTGGGTTGCATCAGCTGAAAGTGTAAAAGGGCTAAGTCTCTAAAGGAAAATCAGAATGCCATTAACAGAAGGGGGGAGTGATTGCTAGGCAGGTAAAAGCAATAGATGCCCACTTTATCTGTTTTTCTTGGAACTGTCTTTGTTTTTTTAGTCACTCCCTCTTTATTTGTGTCTGATCTAGTTATTTTGAGTTCCTTATGTTGTTTTCAGAAAATGTTGTTAGACTTTGTCTTTTCTTGAAACCCAATAAAGTTCTTTCACTTAATGTCCGAATCTGAGGTCCAGAATATAAGTAGTTACTTGCCTACGTCATATGACTAAACCAAAAGTGCCTTTTGAACTATAACTTTCCCATTATACTACTCTGCCTTCCCATGTTTTTGTCCTATTTTTGAGTCAGTTTATGTTAAGTGTATGCTTATTCTCAGTTTCATTTCTGGCAGAATGTTCAATATTGGACCCATATGTGTAATGATGAGTGATTTCCTTATTGCCTGGCATCTCTTTACAACTTTTCTGATCCCCAGGCGTTTATATAGAGAGGCTTTAAAGTCGCTCTAAGGTGATCCTTTTCAGGCATATCAGTCAGTTTAGCACCTTCCAAACTCTGATTTTCCAGATCAGATTTCCTCACTCAGACATTCCACACACTTTTCAGGCCAGACTTAGATTTTCTGATCCTGTGACTTTCTTCCCTTGATCTAGAGACAGGGTAGTGTTTTCTGTTTTGTTTGTCCTACATTTGAACACCTTGCATATTGTATCAGTGGCAGCTGTTGTGGGCATACAAACAGCTCTGTGGATGGATGAGGCACTGTCACTATGCTTGAAGAACTCACTATCTTGTGAAGTGAAGTTGCTCAGTTGCGTCCGACTCTTCGCGACCTCATGGACTGTACCAGGCTCCTCCCTCCATGGGATTCTCCAGGCAAGAGTACTGGAGTGGGTTGCCATTTCCTTCTCCAACTATCTTGTGAAGGAGGCAGTTATTTAAGTTGTGAGCACAGGAGAAGCATCTCCTGTTTTCCATGTTTCATTGAAGAATGATGAGTAGTTCTTTACCAAGCGAAGGAGGAGGAAGCGCAGGAAGACAAGGAATGTGGTTTGTTTGGTGAATGTTTAGGATTGCAAGGACTTTGAAAGGGGTGTTTAAACAGTCTGCTATTTGAATCCTTCTCCACATGACTCTCAGTTGCTCTTCTGGCTTCTGATTGCCTGACTCTGATGACACAAAATACTCTTGTAACCATCTAGTCCTAGTTTTGCACCATTATTTTTGAGTTTACCATTGAGATACTACAGTTGATATTTATTAAACAGCTGCTTTGTACTAGGCTTGTGAGAGATAATGGGGATACAGCTGTGAACGAGACAGGCCAGGTTCCTTCCCCTAGGATGGTAGAACATTATTAGTGGAACAGCCTTATAGTGGCATCAGACATTGAACAAGTAATTCCTTGTTGATGAGTGCACAAAGCATTGTAGATAGTTATTATAGGGAGCTTTGACCTTTTGTATGAGATGAGGGTAAAGGAGGCAAGAAAAAGCTTTTCTGAGGAAATATTTAAACTGAGGATGGGTCAAAGCAAACTGGAGAGAGTAAGCAGTCATTCCAGAAACTAGAACTTTGATCAACTGTGTATAGAACCCCTATTGTCTATTTGCCACTCACTGTGCTTGATTTTTCTCTTCAGTGTGATAGTTGTACACCAATCGGAAAGATGTAGCTTGCCTGAAATGTGTTTTGAGGGCTGTTTATTCCAACCTGAATAGCATACTCATTAATGAAAGAATTGCTTCTATTTGTGTGTATAGGTAAAATTCTTCTGCAGTTATGAAAATTTTAAGTAAAATTACCCTGTTTGATGTTTTATAAGTTCATTTTTTTTGTTTTTATAAGTTCATATATTTTGCTTTCTTTTGGAAAATAATTGATAGCATAAGTAGAACATGACAAATATTAAATGCATTGTAAATTTAGTACAAAGTATGATAGCTCAGCTGGTAAAGAAGATCTCCTGGAGAAGGGATAGGCTACCTACTCCAGTATTCTTGGGCTTCCCTGGTGGCTCAGTTGGTAAAGAATCTGCCTATAGTGTGGGAGACCTGGGTTCAATCCCTGGGTTGGGAAGATCCCCTGGAGAAGAGAGAGGCTACCCACAGTATTTTGACTTGGAGAATTCCATGGACTGTATAGTCCATGGGGTTTCAAAGAGCTGGATATGAGGGAGCAACTTTCAACATATGTATTACATATGTATACATATTGCACATGTTTTATTATAACTAGCTTTGGCATGCTTACTCATAGTTGCTTATACTGTTGTTTATTGAGCTCCTCTGTGCCAGAGACTGTGCTAAATAAGCATTTTATATCGTTATCTCACTTAATCTTCATTACTGCTCCATGAGAAGTGCTGTTACCATCTCCATTTTTTTAATATAAAAATGATGAAATGGAGGCTCAAAGAAGGATCTACAGTAGCTAAATATTATAGAGCCAGGATTCAAATGCAGATTTGACTTATGAGTCTAGGTGTTTTTTTCACTGTATGATACTTTTCATATTTGGAGGTACCTTGGAGTAATTCATGAATTATAATCTTTTTTTCCTATTTTTTTCTCTTCAGGCTTTTGTCAGGACGAATTGGCAGAGCTCGACTCAAGCACTAGTAAGTTCTAAATGTTCTAGTGTTAATGGGTAAGAAAAGCATATGTGTGTGTACTTTTAAATGTATAACTTAAGGTGTCATTTATAGGCCTATTCACAGATTTTATTTCACTTTATGATTATGGGGAGGACATTCTCTTTTCTACTTACATTTTATTTTTCCTAATGCTTTTTGGTGGTCAGACTCTAGCCATTTAATAGAAAATTTTTTGCTGAAAATTTCTGTTTAATGCTAGTCTTGTTTTCCATCATTCCATGAAGCTACCACTGACAAAAATTGTGCTTTCATTTATGTATACATACAAGCATATACCCACGACCACGTTTTAAAAGTATTGACTAATTTTGACATTTCTTTCAAAGAAGGATTAGGTAAAGGTTTAGATATTTATAGATCATAACCTTCATACCACAGTTTAATTTCTAAGCATCTTCATCTACATTCTTAAGTTTAAGGTACGAGAATGACCGTTCCAAAATCTTAATTAAATGATGCTTTTCATCTGTGTTTATAGTGCTCTCATAATGTCACAGACACCATTCTGGGTTGTGGACATGGGAATATTCAGTGTATACGCATATGATTTTGCCATAATATTAAAAGGTCAAATGACACTTTAGATTGAGACTCTATTAAATGATCTAGAGTTATTTTTTCTAGTTCTTGTATTTTTTAGGGTTATGAGGCTGGTTATTTGTTACCATTCTGTTGTTGAGGTAAGCGATAAAGTTCACCTTCTCACCATCCTGACTAACAGCTGTGGACCTTCTCATATTTCCCTCACACACCTTAATAGTATAAAATTCATGTTTGTTCAACTAATAGTTACTTATTGCAAAACAAAAGTAAGTCTCATAATGATTATCAAACATTAAGGAAATAGGTTTTTCTTTCTAGAAGTCATAAAGTTCTGAATCAGCTTTGTAGGTAATACCAGATATTACTTTGTAAGATATTATAGGTTTGGTTTACCCCACCTTCCTACCTCATATCCCAGTACCTATGAGGGAACACACTGTTTTCACTTTGTCTTTTTTATGAATAGCTGTCATTTAGGAGGAGAAGAAAGTAAATTCTTGAGTCATGGGCCTTTCTTAGAAGCACTTTTTAGAATTTGTCATTCTTGGCTGCTCTGGGTCTTCCTTGTGGCACATGGGCTTTCTCTAGTTGCGGCAAATGGGCTACTCTCTAGTTGGAATAAATGGGCTTCTCATTGCAGTGGCTTCTTTTGTTGGAGAGCATGGGCTCTAGGTATGCAGGCTTCAGTAGTTGTAACCCTCAGGCTCAGCAGTTGTGGCACTGGGCCTAGTTGCTCTGTGGCACGTGGGATCTTCCTGGACCAGGAAGTGAGCTTGTGTCCCCTGCATTGGCAGGCAGACTCCCAGCCTCTGGACCACCAGTGGGAAGCCCCACTTAGAAGAATTTTCTAACACTAGGAAGGATACTGACATGCCTTGTGATCTTTCAGATAGAACTACACACAAAACAAGCCAGATAATTGAGAACTCAATTTAATATTGAATGTTTTCTGCTCAGGCCCAGTTCTAGGCTCCAGGGATACAAAAATAAATCAATCTTAAGTCCCACTCTCATTTGTTAACAGTCTATCAGAAAAGCTTTCCTAGTCTGAAATTATTTTAAAATACAGTTTTTAAGCATACGGGACCCAAATTTATTCTTCATTTAGTAGCAATTAAAAATATTCATGCCAGTCTTCTAGGAAAGGTACTTGATATTCTTAGGAAGATTATTTTTGGATTTTTCTTCCTGCTGACCCAAGTAATTCTAACTCATTTAACATTTCTGCATAGAATCCCTGTCTAGATATTGTGCTTTATAGATCTCTCCAGTCCATGAGAATGAGCAGATACTGAATCATAATTTTATTAATATATGTCAGTATGGAATGAGAGTTACCTAAAAAAATCATTTTTCTTTTAAAAATTGTACTTAGCTTATGTGGCCAATATTTTCAGTAGTCCCCATGTTATTTTTGTGAATTTACTAGTGTTTTTGGTCTGTCTGTTTGAAATACATAAAGATCTGACATTATAATAATGAGTAGGCAGAAACAGAAGTTTATCATCCTGTCTGAATCAATCTTGGGGTTCAAATGAGCATGCTCAGTCTTACCGAATAATAGGAAACCTCAAGACTGAAATGGGCTATACGCGTGTATTAAGTTGATTATGGTTGTTGATATTACAAATTCTATGGCTTCTGATTGGGAAGGAGTAAAGTCTCCTATATTAATACCTCATGACTTTTGTGCATTAGATGGAGGACAGTAGGGTTTTCTTTGTGATGAATCTTTGGAATTTAGAGGCTCCAGTGTCTCCCTTACTCCTCAAATTCCTGATAGGGAAGGCCTGCTCATTCTTGCTTATTTTGGACCAAGAAATACCATTGTTGCTGATTTCCCATTTTGCTTGTCAGTGGTTGTAGACAGCAAGTTTGGGACATGTGGTATGTATTGGAACTGGATGAGGAAAACCAATTTTGTCCAATTCATATGGCCCCCGCCTCCCTTTTCAGTGGTAGAGCAGATGGGTAGCCATGCTTAGAATATGGGCGGCTGTTCACATTCTGGCCGCCTTCCTATGATTCCTGGGCTTCCTGGAGTCCAATGTTACGGCACAGGTTCAGGCTAAGTTCATTTCTACAAGAAGCATCTCTGTACCCTGCCTATTAGCATAAGCTAGGGACAAGGGCAGTCAAAGGTCAAGAGAAGTTCAAAACAGCATAACCTTTCTCTGCTTCTGTTTCCAAATAACCCCAGTCTGCCCTGCTCCCCGAGTTTTTTTTTCTCAGCCATCATGTTTACTGTGTAGTTGTAAAACTCAAGAGAACAACGACTGACTTGATACAAGGGAAGTTAGAGAATGGAAGTCATTGTTGCTTAAAACAGGAGAAATAATTGATTTATGTTTGGGGGCCAATTAGGCTATAAAACAGGAACAGTAAAGGGACCTATGACTTCAGGACAGCTACTTGCTCTGATTTCTGTCCCACAGACAAGGGGCTCCCCAATAAAGGCTGTCAGCTTTCTAGGCTAAATTATTAATTCCTTTCATGCCTCTCAGGGATTGTAAACAGCACATAATACAGGAAAACAATTGATACTGTTCAGTTATTGGCCAGATAGAGGGTCAAAGGGTAAATAGTTGGATTAGCAACAGCTGTTCTTCTTCCCTAGTCAGACTTTGTCCCTTATTACATTTCAGCAAATCCATTCCTCGATTTTTGGCCTTTGAATAGTTAAATCCATTCCTCTTCTTATAAAATAATCCTATAAATAATTGGAGAATGGATACTGACCAAAATTGAAAATACTGATATTTTAATTCAGTTTCTGTAGTTGAAGGTGAGCATTCTTTTTGGTATGTGCTGACTGTGGTGGTTTGGTGTTCAAAGGGTGTTATCCCAAGGAAAGTAACAACTTGAAGTTTAGACAGATTAGTAGCTTTTTAGCTGTTTATACCATCTGCTTAAGGATTTTCTTGTAGCTTGATTAAAAGACAGAAATTGCCTTTATTTAAACTGTTGGTAGGATAATGCATGTTAATTGTGGAAAACACTAAAAGAAAAATACAAACACCCCTAATTCCACCGCCTGGAAATAACCATTGTTTCTTATTTGAGAATATGTCCTTCCAGTTTGTGTCTGAACTTTTTATGTGGTTAGAAATCATATATACAATTTTGTCTACTGTTTATTGCTCCCCCACTCAGCATTACATTGGGAATGTCCAAGTCATGAAAAATTTTTCATAAATCTTTTTAATGGCAAGATTTACCGTGGTTTATTTAACCCTTTTCCTACTGTTGGACATTTCAGTTGTTTCCAGTTTTTTCTTCATTATAAGTAGTACCACAGTGAATATAATTTTATATAAATTTTTTGTCTGCATTTTAAGTGAGCCCTTAGGTTTTTATTTAATTTAAGCCAGAATTCTTCCGAATTAAGAGCATGGACTCTGGCTCAAGATTGCTTGAGTTCTGTAATCTTGGCTAAATTATTTAACCTCTCTGTGCCTCAGTACTCTCTTCTATTGTATGGGGACAATGAAAAAGTATTTCTACTTGACAAGGCTGTTGTGAAGATTAAATGAAGTAATAACAGGCATTTGGAATAATGCTTGGTAAATGATAAACACTATTGTTTTTGTTGTTCAGTTACTAAGTCATGTCTGACTGTGACCCTATGGACTGTAGCATACCAGACTGCCCTGTTCTTTACTCTCTCCTGGAGTTTGCTTAAATTCATGTCCATGAGTCAGTGATGCTATCTGACCATCTCCTCCTCTGTTACCCTCTTCTCCTTTTGTCTTCAGTCTTTCCCAGCATCAGGATCTTTTCCAGTGAATTCACTCTTTGCATCAGGTGGCCACAGTATTGGAGCTTCAGCTTCAGATATGAATATTCAGGGTTGATTTCCTTTAGGATTGACTGCTTTGATCTCCTTGCAGCTCAAGGGACTGTTAAGAGTCTTCTCCAGAATTGCAGTTCAAAAGCATCGGTTCTTCAGTGCTCAGTCTTTTGTGGTCCAACTCTCACATCTGTACATGACTGCTGGGAAGACCATAGCTTTGGCTACACAGACCTTTGTCAGCAAAGTGATGTCTCTGCTTTTTAGTATGCTGTCTAGGTTTGTCATAGCTTTCCTTCCAAGGAGAATGTGTCTTTCAGTTTCATGGCTGCAGTCACCACTGGCAGTGTTTTTGGAGCCCAAGAAAATAAAATCTTACACTGCTTCTGTTTTTCCCCTTCTATTTGCTATGAAGTGATGGAATCGGATGCCATGATCTCAGTTTTTTGAGTGTTGAGTTTCAAGCCAACTTTTCACTCTCTTTCAGCCTCATCAAAGGCTCTTTAGTTCCTCTTCGTTTTCTGTATATCTGAGGTTGATATTTCTCTCTGTAGTTTTGATTTCAGCTTGTGATTTCATCCAGCCCAGCATTTCTCATAGTGTCCTCTGCATAGAAGTTAAATGAACTGAGTGACAATATATAACCTTGTCTTACTCTTTTCCCAATTTTGAACCAGTCCATTGTTCCATGTCCGGTTCTAACTGTTGCTTCTTGACCGACATAAAAATTTCTCAGGAGACAGGTATGGTGGTCTGGTATTCCCATCTCTTTAAGTGTTTCTACAGTTCATTGTGACCCACACAATCAAAGGCTTTCGAGTAAATGTTTTTCTGTGTAGCATAATGTTGAAAGTCTCAGTCTCTCTTTACTACCGGCTGTTGTAACCACTTTATTCAATTAAACTAGCCTGTATTTGTTAATGACACAAAGATAAATCATTCCAGATGTTAGCAGGTGTAAGTTACTACTTCAAGTAAGTAGTTTCCTCCAAGGAGCAGAGCTTATGTATTGCTGGCCAAGGCTATTCTTTACCATCTGGTTGACTGTTTGGGTGTTTGGACCCCTTCCTCCAACAGCAGCAGGTAACCCAGATGACCATCTGCCATCCCATTTATTTAACCTCTTAGGAAACTAAAGAAGTTAACCCTCTGTTTATTCAAAATAAATAACTCAGATTGTGCACTTGCTCTTTGGTCAGTAGCAAGGTCTTATAGAGGGCATGCTGAGGAAGAAATTTGTATCATTAAAAATCTACCATTACCATTTTAAAAGGACTGCATAGTTGGGATTCTTCCTGACACAAACTTTAATACACACACACACACACACACACACACACACACACATCTCCCCATTACTGATTAAATACCTGGGTAAATGAGCATTTTAGAAGAGACTTGAGAGTTAAATTAATGTTTGCATTCTCTTGCCATACTGATAGATTCCCACCAGGCAGAGATTCATGAGTGATGTGGGAGGAACAGGCAATTTAAAACACAGCTTCAGAGTGAAACAACTTAATACTACTAGTTTGCTCTGGCTTCATGTTCATCTGTCAAGTGTTTTGGGATCCCAAGGAGACTTTTTGTTGATTCTTCAGGCTATAAGAGAGAAATGTACATCTCAGCCAGAATACCCAATTTTGGACTAGGTTCATTCCAAAATTCCAACATCCTGTGTTGTGTCCTATCGGTCTATTCCTAGTTGTCAAACTGTATATTACAATTTTTGATTTGAGAAAACAGTTCATATAAGCCCAAGTGTGGTCTGCAGATAATGAACTTAAGGCTGGGTGTTAGAGATCAAAGAAAACGAACATTTACTGGGTGTTCCTTATGTACTAGGTACTCTTAACATGTTCAGTGGGAGTGAGGAGGGTTGGTTATAGCATCTAAAATTACCTAAATTTAAGTTTGACTTTGTAATACCTACCTCATTGTTTCTTTCCCTTCTCACTTCTCTTTTTCCCTTTGATGTGTGTGCCAAGCTAAGACTCAGTTCCTACCGTCAAGGGACTCTGATTTAATCAGGAATGACAGACACAAAACATGATATGTCGCTTTTACTCCATAAAAATAAAAATAATGATAATAATAATAATAATGGCTAATATTTGTTACACACTAAATGCTTCATGTGCATTTTTCAATAAGCACTCATGAAACCTATTGAAAAGATACTGTTCCTATCTTACAGACCAGAGTGCTGAGGCCTGGAGAGGTTAAATGACTCACCCCAATGTACACAGTGGAGAAATATCTGGGACTTCAGAGCTGCTGTTTTAATGAATCTTCTATCCTGTTTCTGGCTCTCTTGACTGTGACAAGTCTCAGATGCTAATGGAAGAGTTTAAGGCAGTATAATGATTTATAACATATAATGGGGCCTTTTGTGTCCAGAATAAAGACTATTTTCTAAGTGTCATTTGGGCTCTTTTGCATATATTAGAATTATTTTGGATGTAAAGTAAAGTAATTTTCTATGGAATAGGTTCCCAAAGAGATTTCTTCTGTAGTTCAGGATTATTTGCACCATTTATTATCAAATGGGTTCTTTCCTGAAACAAATGAAGATAAGTTCACAAATCTGCCTTGGTTTCCCTTTTTGTGTCACCTTTCCTTCAGAACATTCTGGTTGTGATATTGGTATTTCACATTCATAACAGTTCCAAGAGCCTTGCTTCCAAAGCTTCAGCAAAATCTGCTAGGTCACTGCAAGATCAGGTCTCCTGAATGTGGCCTTTTGCTGAGGAGTTCCTTGCTGATAAGGATTCTTTTGAACAGGATGGGGGTGGGATGAGAGCCAGGATTTAGGCTGAGCGCTCATCCCCTTGACCTCTGCCCCTATTTCAGAGTTTATACTGACTTGGTAGGGACTCCCTATGGAGCCAACAGTTTAGGACTTGTTTACAGTTGATGAAAAGATAGTTGCATTCAAAGGCTGTTTTTGGGCCCTTGAAGAGTCATGGATCTCTGCTATTATCTTTGGTGGGTTCAGGGAATGCTTGAACATCTGGGTCTGGAGATTTGTAATAGATGACTAAGAAGGAATGAGAAGAAACTCTGAAATTAGATAGGTTTGCTGAAATTATTTCTGTGGGAGCAGTATTGCAGTAATATTTTGAGAGCAGAGAAAGATTTCTATAAACCTGTTGTTTTAATTAAAAAAAAAACGGAAGATGACTGTTTAAATTCAGTATATGATAACAAAGGGAATGTGTGGGAATTCTTTTCTTTCTTTTTTGATGTCTCACCAAAGAGAAAATTTTTTGTGTTAGGCAAATGTGTTAGGTAGTGGAGGCAAACCTTGGATTATTAAATCCTCCTTTTCAGAGTTATACAGAGGTTTACAAATTGGTATTTTCTCTAAAAATCTTGTGGTTCTCTATGTTGAGGAGAGTATAGCAATTGAATCCCAAATCAGTCCTCATAAGTGTTTTCTGGGCACAGAGATCAGTTAAGATGACTCTTAGCTTCTGTACCTGAAGTTACATTTCTTCTTTTTTTTTTTTTTTTCGGTCCAGTATTTGTTGTAGATGTGAATCTGGAAGAAGAAAAGAAGCATCTTTCTTTAAAAGGTGCTGACAGTATGAACCAAAATTAAATTTTAATAGGTATAATACCCTCTGTTGGTAAACATAGGGAAGGATAAAGTTCATGAATAATAAGATTCAAAGTGAAAATGTTATATCGTTTTCACCTGAGCATGAAATTCCATGAGCTAAATGTAATCAATCTGGCCTATAGAGCTATTTTGTTTGACTAATTGGATGTTTAAATAAAAACATATTAGTTGTCAACATTAAAACCTGCAAGATTTTTGTGAAAATTTGGATTTCTGGCCTTCTTGGTAAATTGGATGGTTCAACTGTAGGCCCAGATTTCTACATGGGATCTGTTGGCTTGAATAGGGTAGTGGCTGCCTCTTTAAATGAGCATGTGCTCAGGTTTGTCACAAACCTGCATGACCTCTTTGATATACTTACGTTTCCTTCTAGTCTTCTGTAAGCATGTGAGTTTGCAATTCCTACATTAAAAAATAATTGTCAGTGCAGATGAAGATGTGCGAAAATGAGAAAGAAGTTTATGAGTATAATCTAATAATATCTGTCAACACTAAAAATGTTTGAGTTTATTCTCGCAGATTTAGCAGTTTAAAATTTAAACTTTTTAAATTCAGATTTGCAGATTTAGCAGTTAACCCATCTGGGTATTTATCCTATAAAAAATGACAGGTGTGCAAAATGTATATTCACAGATACTCTTTTCAGCATTTTTAATAGCAAAAACAAAAAAAAGGAATAGCTCAGAAATTTAATAGGGGACTTGTTACATGGATTGTAAATACTGTAGAATCGTTAAGGAGAAGGTAAATTTTAGTCTGGAAGAAGATACACTGAACTGTTAAAAGTGATGTCTTTGGGCAAATGGTATCACAGAGTAATATTCACGATTACTGTGTTTTAATTTTTAAAAATTTTTTTATTGGCTGCACCATATTTTACAGGATCTTAGTTCTCAGTTCAAGAACCAAACCCTGGCCCTTGGCAGTGAAAGTGTGGAGTCCTAAGCATTGGATCACCAGGGAATTGACCTTAATTTTTTTTTTTTTTTTAATGAGGTTCTTATGTTAAGAAATGAGATACAGATTTTTAAAAAATCTACTGGCTCTTATTTCAGCTGCCAAGTTTCTAAGGCTATTCTGCCAAATTGAGCCACCCAGGCTACAGTTTCCCATTTAGATCACAGATTTTACATTCAGAATTCTCTTATCTTGAAATTACTTTAAGGAATGAGGATTAGTATCCTCAAGTATCAGAAACTGTCTTGAAGCTCAGGAACAGGGTAAAAGCTTAGAGCAGCATTTTCAGGCTTCTGCTTTCAGCCTTGCCTTCATTCACTAATCATGGCATCAGAATTGGCCTACTTTTTACCCTACTGTCAAGAATGTAGGGAGCCTTAAGTAAGCTGCTCATATGAATTGTGCTGCTCTGGAGGTTGCAGGGTTATGTTGCTAAAAGTGAACCTAATGGACATGGTGTAGTGGAAAAAATATGAGAGTTTGCATCTTGGCTTTTGCCAGTTCTTGCTAGGTGATCATAGGCAACCTGTGAAGTTCAGTTTCTTCATCCATAAAACAGTAATAATCCCTGTTAGGGGTTGTTTTTTAAAAATAAGTCAGATAATACAAGTGAATTGCCCAGCATTTAGCTGCTCCAGCTGTTCTTGAATGTTTCTTCACTGCTGAAATATATGAAGTTTCTAACTTTTTAGGCTAATATTTAGTGAGCATTTACTATATGCTTATGGTTTTAAAACTTTGTCTCCTTTTTCTTTCAACTCTGTGAAGCTGTTCTCAACTTTTGTTCTCCCCATTTTATAGATAAGGAAACTGACAGTTTAACACTTTGCCAAGATCACACAGCAGTTAAGTGGCAAAACTGAAGCCTCTGTGAGTCCAAAGCCAATGTACTTTTTATATTTTTAAAATAGTGGAATGATATACTTGCAGTGAAATATTAAGTGTAAGATTCAAGCAGTTTTCACAAATGTATGTACCCTTGAAATTTATATTCCATCTAGATGTAGAACACTGCCATCCCTTCAGAAAATTCCTTTAGGCTTTTTTTAGTTGATCATACGATTTTGCCCCCAAGAAGCAGTAACTTCTGACTTCTGTCATGATAGATTAGTTTGTCTGTTCTAGTGTTTTTCAGCATAATGTTTTAGACTCATCCATGTTGTTTCAAGTGTTACTAATTCTCTTTATTGCTGAGTAGTAGTCCATTGTTTATATCATAGTTGATCTGTTCATCTGTTGATACCTAGTCTCCTTCTGGGTCCAGCCTACTAGGAATAAAGCAGCTATGAATATTCTTGTACATGGTTTTTGTGGATATATTTTTATTTCTCTTAAACATATCTAGGAATTGTTGAGTCTGATAGTAGCTTTGTGTTAAACTTTTATGAACTTGTCAGTTTTCCAAATTGTGTATGCATTTTGCAATTCCATTAGTATGAGTTCTAATAGTTCCACATCCTTGTAGGTGTTTGGTGTTGTAAACTTTTAAATTTTAATTATTCTAGTGAGCAAAAATGATGTGTTTTTAATTTGCATTTCCCTTATGACCATGTTGGTTGCTTTTTCACACCCTTATTGGCCATTTGTGTTTCCTTTTTAGAAATTTCTATTCAAAATCTTTTGATAATTTAAGAAATCATGTTCTTTGTACTGTTACTGAATTGTGGTTATTTTTTATTATGATACAAGTCTTTGATCAAGTATATATGTTGGGAATTTTTCTCCCAATCTGTGGCTTTCTCTTTTATTTTATTAAACATGATTTTTGATTAATAAAAGTTGTACATTTTTATGAAGTTCTGTTTATTAATTTTTTTCTTTTATAATTAATGCCTTCTGTATCCTCCCTAAGAAATCTTGGCCTAACCTGAGGTTTCTGAGGTATTATCCTGCTTTCTACTAGAAACTTTATGGTTTTAGCTTTATTAAAATTAGGTGTTTTTTTTTGGTATGGTATAAGATAGGAATCAGAGTCTTTTTATATGAATATTTATGTTACAGCACTTTTTGTTGATAAGACTTTCCCATTGAGTTTTTTATATGCTTGCTGAAAAATAATTTGATCTTCTTATGTATGATCTATTTGTAGACTCTTACTTTCTTCAGTAATCTATTTATAATACCACAATATTTTGAATGCTATAGTTGTATAGTAAATCTTAAAATTCTGCAACTCCATTCTTCCTTTTCAGAGATATTTTAGCTGTTTTAGCTATTCCAGGGTTTTGTTTTAATTTCCTTATACATTTTAGAATCAGCTTATCAAAAAAATTTTTTTTTAAACAAAGCCTGCTGAGATTTTGGATTTCACTGATCTTATCAATTTGGAGAGACTTGTTATTTTAGAATTGAATCTTCTAGTCTATTAATTCAGTATATTTTCCCACTTATTCAGAACTTTATTTTTTCTTAGTGATGTTTTAAAAGATTAGCATTGAGATCTTGTACCTCTTTCTTTAAACTTATCCCTGAGTATTATTTTTTTTAATGCTGTAGTAAATCATATTATTTAAAATTTTTATTTTCCATTTGTGTGTTGCTAGTGTATAGAAGTGCAATTGATTTTTGTATATTGAGATTGTATCATACAACACTGTTAAATTTGTTTACTACTTCTAATAACTTTAAAAATAAATTCTTTGAGACTTTTTATGTGTGTGACTATGAATAAAGACAGTTTTACTTCTTTTTTGATGTTTATGACTTTTATTTTTCTTATCTTATAGCACTGGCTAAGCTTTGCAGTCCAATAGTAGATAGAAATGTTGGGGATGACCTTCTTGTCTTGTTTTTGATCTTTGAGGAAAAGAGTTCAGTGTTTCACTATCACATATGATGTTAGCTATAGTGTTTTTTTTTTAATTGTGGTGAAACATACAGACCAAAACATTTATTATCTTAACCATTTTTTTTCTTTTTTATTGAAGGAGAATTGCTTTACAGAATTTTGTTGTTTTCTGTCAACTGTTTTTTAAATGTACAGTTTAGAGTCATTTCTACACTCATACTGTTATGCAACCATCATCACCACCATCCATACACAGGTCTCTCTTTATCTTGCGGAAATGAAGTGAAGTGAAGTGAAGTTGCTCAGTTGTGTCCAACTCTTTGCGACCCATAGACTGTAGCGTACCAGGATACTCTGTCCATGGGATTTTCCAGGCAACAGTAGTGGAGTGGATTGCCATTTCCTTCTCCAGGGGCTCTTCCCAACCCAGGGCTCGAACCCAGGTCTCCCGCATTGTAGACAGACGCTTTACCATCTGAGCCACCAGGGACGTCCTGGAAATGCAGAAATGAACCTGTAACTATTAACAGTATTTCCCCATTCTCCAGACCCTGGCATCCACTGTTCTACTTTCTGTCTCTGTGAATTTGGCTAATCTAGGTATCCCATATAAGTGGAGTCATACTGTATTTGTCCTTTTGTGCCTGAGTTCTTTACTTAGCATACTATTTTCATGGTTGATCCATGTTGTAGCATGTCAGAATTTCCTTCCTTTTTAAGACTGACTGATCTTCCATTGTTCGTTATATACCGCATTTGTCTATCCATACATCTGTTGATGGATCCTTGGGTTGCTTATACCTTCTAGCTATCGGGAATATTATGAATAATGCTGCTATGAATATTGAGTGTACAAATACTCAAGTCCATATTTTCAGTTCTTTTAGGTATATAGCCTAAAAGATCTTATTATAATTCTATTTTTACTTTTTTTTAGGAAGCACCATATTGCTTTTTTCTATAGTGGCTCTACCATGTAAAGTGCCACAGGTTCTAATTTTTCTGCATCCTCCTATTTTTTGTGGTTTTGATAGTATCACACATACCTTATGGGTGTGAGTATCTCATTGTGGTTTTGATTGCATTTGTTATTTTGTTGTTTTAGTTCCACAAGTTCTTTAAATATTATGGATTATTCCTTATCAAGTATATTATTTGCAGATATTTTTCTTCCAATTTATGGATTGACTTTTGTGTCCTTTCATATAAAGAAGATTTAAATTTTGATGTACAGTTTACTTATTTTTTCTTCTGTTGTCTGTGTCATAGCCAAGAAATCATTGCCCAGTCCAGTGCCAGGAATCTTTTCCCGTTTGTTTTCCTCTAAAAGTTTTATACATTTTGGTCTTCGTTCTGTTCTGAGCTGATTTTTGTATAATATGGTAATGTTCATAGTCATTCTTTTGCATGTAGATACTCGCTTGTTCCATCGCTGCTGAAAAGATTGTCCTTTCCTCATTGAATGGTCTTGGCAACCTTGTTAAAAGTCATTGATCATATATGTGAGAGCTTATTTCAGGGCTTTCTATTCTGTTTCTTTTGTCTGTGTGTCTGTCTTTATCCCACATTGTTTTGAGTACAGTAGCTTTATAGTAAGTTTTGAAATCCGGAAGTTACACATTTTTTGAGATGCCCTTTATAAGCTTGAGGAAGTTCCTTTGTATTCCTAGTTCTCAAAAGGTTTTTAGCACAAATGGTGTCAAATTTTTCAAATACTACTTCTGCATCTGTTTAGTTTATTTAGACTGTTCATATGTATTTAGACTGTTCATATATGAATTTCGAAAACTCAGCCAGCCTTGCAGTACTGGGATAAGCCTCTTATGGTCATGATGTATTCTCATTTTTTTTATCTTTATTTAACTCGTTGTTTTGAACACAGTCGCTTTTATTTGTGTGAATTTATACTAGTTTTTTTGTGTAGGCTTAAACCAACTGGTTTTGGTGTAGGCACTCTTCAGATTTCAAGTCTCCACCTAGTGGTCTCTTCTGGAAGCCCAGTGGTGAACCTGGCATAATATATTGGCATTTATTCCCACTTTGTCCACTAGGTGGCAACAGGTCCTAACTGAAGAGCCAAGAGCAAGGAATGAGACTGAAAAATGGAAAACAATGCTTGTAGAACTGGTAGTTAAACGGAACAAAAAACCAAGATTTTCTTTAAAGTAATACTACTAGTCCTCAAGATTGAGAGAAGGAATGATCCTTTAGCTTATTCCA
Organism: Budorcas taxicolor; assembly: GCF_023091745.1. NCBI lineage: Eukaryota > Metazoa > Chordata > Mammalia > Artiodactyla > Bovidae > Budorcas > Budorcas taxicolor. Next base: position 154,941,388 of record NC_068920.1, on the reverse strand, counting down.
AGAAACTAATTGGAGTGGAAACTCTTTAATTAGTATCATGGGAATCCATTCTGCTGCCTGACTTCCATTGCCTCTAAAACTGCAATATGTTAGCTTATTCAATAACTATACAGTTGCTTTTTCTTTTTCCAATATTGGGAGAGGAAGAGGAATGTGATAGAGCTGACTATTAACGCAAAGGGATCTGAGTTTGGGGAGTCAATGTAAGAAGGATGTGCTTCTTTATGCAAGAGCTGACAATTTACTTCCTTGGAGGCTGCAAGAAGAGGTGTTATTAGTACCCTGCCATCCCTTGTGTCTAAGACATCTTTCTTAGGGTATGAAAAGACTTTTTGAATGTTATAGTTGAAGGTGTGGGTTTTCTTTATAAAAATGGAAATTGGGAGAACAGAAATTTTCCTGGACGAGGATTTGTTTAAGGTAGTAGTGAAAGAACAAGGTCACTTAAAGGGATTTAAGATTCTAAGAAGCCCATAGGTAGAATTATCAGGCTGTGAAAATTAAAGGTAACAGGTGGAATGAGTTTCTAATTCTCCCTGAAGTAGTTAAGAAGAGAAGAGATTTGAGAGGACAACTAGGCTGAAAGCAATGTGACCTATTGTAGCTTGCTTGATAATGACGATGATGCCAACATTTTTGACCTCAGTGACTTAGTTAGCTTATGAACACAGCTGACTTAGGCAGGACCCCATTATCTACTTAACCTTTCTATTCCTGCTTTCCAGTTGAAAATAATTCATTGACAATGAACTATTACATACAAATAAATTTGGAGGGAAGATGGTAAGTGTGCATTAGCAGTTGAGATATGGTTCATATTTGAAATGGCATATACATGTCAAAGTCTAATTATAGTACTAGAAAATTGTAAAGTAAGGATACAGTTGATGTACTACCTAGCATACACAACATGTATCGACCTAATTTGAAAATGAGGATGCTGAATGAACTGTAATGAAGATTGAAAAGTTAGAATAACAGTAATTGGAAACTACCATATTCCCTTAACAGTGATAATGGGGTTCAGAGAACTGTAAGATTTCCAAGTGATTTTATGTTTGTGTTTGCAGTAGGATCTTTGAAACATTGTCACCCATTTTGTGGCATCCAGGCTTATTAGCAGAATGTTAAAGAATCTCTTGTTACTTTTAGTTTATAAACACCAGATTTTGTTGACAGTCCATTAACAAGTTACTAATAGCCTTTATTCATAAGTAGAAATAAATGGGATGTCAGTCACTCATAAAATGGATGAAAGTTGGATTAATATACCAAGAGGATTCTTTAAATTCATACCTTGAGAATCATGGGCCTACAAGATTGAGAAGGAAGAGGAGAAGGTAGAAAACAGCCACAGGCTAGCAAGAAGAGGCCTCGGTGCTCTAGCCTTTGGAGCTAGGTGTGAAATTTTTAAAAATGTGTGTTTTCTATGACTTTACGCAAAATCTGTTATGTGGGTCTTCACTATGTGTATGCAGATGTTTATAATAGTAGCTCTAATACTGTTGATAGAATTACTACTTATGTGATCAGTCCTATTGACAGAATTATTTGTTACATGAGTAACAACAACTGATTCTTCTAGGAATTGTTTTTCTGTATGTTGGATGGAGTAGACCTTTGTAATTGAGAAGGCAGTTAAATCCTTTATGAAATTATTTTGTGCTGAGATTTTTGTTGATTCTTTTTTGGTGTCTGCATTATTTAGTATCTCTGTTGTTCAGGAATTTTTCAACATAACTAAGATGCAGTAAAAGCTAAGCTCTAAACATCATTTTCATCAAAATAATCTTAATTGTGAAATTTAGTCTCTGTCTCTATCCCTTTGTTTCTCTGTCTTTTTCTCTGTGTGAGAGGTTTTATTACACAAAAACTTGAAATGCTTTAATCCCTGTTTCCTAATAGTCATGATAATTTTGACTCTTAATCTCTCACCAAAATATATCACATTCTCTTAAGCTTTATTAGTTAAGTCTGACCAGTTAGTTTCAACTTCTGGCCTTTGTTTTCTCTTTTGAAATACCTTGGGTAAAAAATACCACTAAAAAAACAAGCCTCATAAGCACCATTTGTAAATTAGTGGAAATGATCCTACAAATCCAGGTGAAAGATAGCAGGGTAATTTGAAAAGCTTCAAAAATACAGTGGGACTGGAACGAAGCCTGGAAGAAATAGATGCTGATGGGGGCTGATCGGCTGCGCACAAGTTAGCAACATAGTGTGGTCCTGTGAAAAGAGTGCTGCCCAGCAGCAGTCAGTCTCGATTAGTATTCTTGATATACTCGGTGCCATTTAGATCCTCATTATTAGTGACGTGACTTTTACCTATTGTTCAGTATGCACAAGTGCAATCAAGGTTTTGCATAAAAGAGCTCCTTTAGTGGGGCTTGCTGTATGCCAGATTCTGTACTAAGCACTTTATTCTCACCTTATATAATTTCCATCACAACCTTATGTAGTAGATGGTAGTTCCCAGATGAGAAGCTAAGACTAAAACGTTAAGACCACACTGCCTTTCATTGCCCTTTTCATCATAACCAAAGAAAACTTTTAGAGCTTAGAGAATATGATCTCAACTTAGGGGGTTGTAAAGAAACTTGGTAGAGTCAGAAAAACATGCGTTGAATACAAGAAGCTGTATTATGGCGAAGTAACACACTAACATGTGTAAATAATTGTTGGTGTCTGGGAAATATAGACTGGTAGAAGGGAGGAAAACTAGGGGTGTTGACTTGAGTAGTTAAATTGAAAGAAAGACACTCTTCTTAAGCTAGTTTAAAATGAGGATATTGGTGGAAAATACAGGGTTTCTCTTGGAGACAAAGGAGGGAGCATTCAATTGGATTTCATGAAGGAGCAAGACGAGGATTCTTTTCAAATATCTCTGTGGAGGCTTATTTCTCTTTCTCTGGTACTTCTGTTCCACATTTCTCTTCTCCTTCAGACTGATAACTCTTTGCTTCTGTGTCTATGATGAAAAATGGCTGCCCCTTCTCTGCCCTGACTTGTCTTTTGTCTTTCTAGCACCCGTGCTCAACACAGGCTGACATTTGTGTTCATATCTTAAATACTCAGGAAAGAGATTAAACCCAGCTTTGAGTCCAGGTATCCGTTTACTGGGACTATGGCCACTGACTATTCAGCAGAAATTGCTGGTACATTGTAAGGAAAATATTAATAGAGCAGATGAAATTTCTGATATGATAGCTTTAGTCAGGAAACAGGTAGCATGGAGATTGTAGAAACTCCCCATTCAATCTGGTATTAATATTTGATGGACAGTGCAAAGAGAGGGCAAATTCAGGGGCATAGTTTATTAGGAATTTGGTAGCCCTGGGGTGAGAGAGGATGGGGATCTGGGAACTGCAGTGAAAACCCAGGCATTAGGTGGTGCTTGAAGTTTGGCAAGTAGAAAAGATACTTTCAAACCACCCTATTTTTGGCTGGGAGTGTAAATATGATGGACTTAATTGCAGTGGCCAGCGCTGGTTGTAGCCCTCAGTGTAACTCATTGCATAACACCTATTTGGTACCTACCTGCTGATAAGATCTGAGGCTGTCCAGGCTCTCTTGCCTTAGCCATGATTGGCTCTGGGGCTGGTTCAGATTGTATATACACATAGATGGTACTCCCACAGGTACAGCTTTTCAAAGTGGGAACTGAAGATATGTCTTTGGTATTCAAGTTTCTGTATTGTTGCCTTTGGAATTTGAAAACCATTCCAGTAGTCCAGAGTGACTTTCCTCCTCTGTCTTCCTCAGGAAGTTTTTCCTCCCAAGTGTATTTTGGGACTGAGTTACATTTGAGCAGTTTGTTATGGCACTTGGGTCTAATTCCAGGAAAATAGACTTGATTTCAAGCTAACTGGCTTCATCAAGATTAGGGTTTTATTACTTGTGAGATTTGTGAAAACATAGGAAGAGATTCATTTCTGTCATAAGTGAGTGAAAAGGTGAACGAAGCTTGTCCCCAAGAAAAGCAACTATAAAGCTGAATAAAACTATCAACAACCACCACCACCATAGGCTTATAACAAATTGAGAAGTGATCAGCCAACTTACCATAGGTCATGTTTATTGAATATGCCTTGCAGAATATACATTGTTTTCAAGTACACATGGAGCTGTTTCTAAGAGTATCCTGGGGCATAAAATAATTCGGATAAAGTGAAGGTTAAAAAGCCCTAACTGATCATCTGAGTAGACACAGGAAAAACATTTGGCAAAATTCAATACTCATTCATGATAAAATCTCCCAACAAACTGGGAGTAGAAGGCAGCTTCCACAGCTTCACTAGGGACATCTATGAAGAGCCTAAAGCTAATAATACTTAATTGGTGAAATACAAATGTCTTTCCTGTAAGATTGGGAATAAGGTAGGTAACAATGTGCTCTTACTACCTCTTTTCATCATTCGCTGGAGATTCTAGCTAGTGCAGTAAGGTGAGGGTTAGGGAGGAATGCATCTAAATTGGAAAGGATTAAAATTGTTTTTGTTCATAGATGACATAATCCTATGTTTAATCCTTAATTCACAAAAAAAGCCCCAAAACAAATAGAGTTAATTTAGTTTAGCAAGGTTACAGGATACCAGATCAATATACCAAAATCTGTTGTATTTTCATAACTATCTACAATCTAAAAAATGAAAGTGAGAAAATAATTCCATTCATGATTACATCAAAAGAATAAAATACTTAAGATTAAAATTAACAAAAGAAATGTAAAATATGTACACTAAAAACTAAAATATTTCTGTGGGAGGTTTAAAAGATCTAAATAAATAAGAGAGGCTTCCCAGGTGGCACAGTGGTAAATCCACCTGCCAGTGCAGAAGATGCAATTTGATCTCTGGGTACGGAAGATCCCCTGGAGAAGGGGATGGCAACCTACTCCAGTATTCTTGCCTGGAAAATCCCATGGACAAAGGAGCTAGGCAGGCTACAATCTATGGGATCGCAAGGAATCAGACATGACTGAGCATGCAAACATAGAGTGTGGCTCTGATGGACTGTCTAGGCTGGTGACACTTAAGACACAGAAAAATGCCTGCGTTCAGACCCGAGTTACAGGTTAATAACCTCAGCTAGACAACTTGCAAATATGTGCTTCTGATTAACAAGTAAGTGAGAGTTTGGGGAGTGAGGGAATCTTATCTGCTGCAAGTAGGGATAACTCATGGGGTAGAGCCATCAACGACCAGATGCATTGGGCGGTACTGCTCTGTGCTGTTTGCAGCACGTTTCCCGCTGTGTTCCCTCTGAGGCCTCGCAGCAATCCTGTGAAGGTAGGAGAGGTGTCTTTAGTCTCTGTAGGTACAAGTCGTAAGTACGGCTTAAGATGCGATTCACTTGTCCAAGAGCACAGAACCGTGGGGGAGTTGGGATAAAAGCAGAGTTTCTGTCTCCACACGATCCCAAACCATCTGTTTCTTTTTTAACTGTACTGTTTTGCCTCAGCTCTTTAATGTCGTCCCTCAGTATCCACAGGGAGTTGATTCCAGGACCCTCCTTGAACACTAGAATCTGAGGATGTTTCAATCCCTTCTAGAAAATGGTGTAGTATGGTTGGTCTTCCATATCTTAGATATGGAGGACCCACTGTACTGGGAAGAGAAGAAAAAGGGGTGTGTGATTTTGACTGATTGCATGTATTTTTCAGTAGGTTTACTTAGTCTGAAGAGTAGGAGGAAAGTTGGGCTATAGTGTAAATTCAGAGGTTCTATAGCAAGTATAATCTTGCTGATATCTGGTGGATACTAAAATTATACCTGTGTTGAAACTGTAGTTCGTGGCACAGATGCTTGAAGGTACCCTGTGCTTACTTCAGGGAGCTTCCTAAGTTATAAATGTTAATTGTGCCATAAGTCATAAAGGAACTCATTTGGCATCCATTTATTGAGTGTTTATTCCATGACAGGCCCCTTTCAAGATTTGAGATTACAAGGTCCAGTTAGATCCTATTGAGATACAGCCTCAGTAGGGGAGGAATACAGAAGCAGGCTGGAATGTGCTTTGTCATTTTCATTCTCTGAAGCTGATGTGTCTGCCCTCCAAGGTGACCACTTAAGCCATGGACCGGGTGCCCTTTACATTCTACTAACCCTGCAGCTGCGCTTTCTGCAGGTACTTTTTCTTAATAAAAATAGTCCGTCTTTTCTTCCTTTCCCACTGTGGATTCTTCCATATGCTTTCCAGCCAAACGTAGGTAGATCTTGCATCTAAAAGAAATCTGTGCTTTTTAAAAAAAGACATTCAAGTAAATTTTATTAATTATTGAAATATTGCATATTTATTGTTAAACACTTCGAAGGCATAGATGAGTTATAAATAATAAACATAAAAATCACCTTTATTCTACAGCTTAAGAGATTTCAACTGTTAACCCTTTTCCTTCTAGCTGTTTACTTCCTATCGACCAGTGCACACTTGCACATATACACACAAGTATGAACAGACACACACATACATACACAAGATATTAGCATTCTGTTGTGGTAGGCTCTGTGTGAAATGTTTTATATGTATTCTTATTCCTCAAGTAGCCCTTTGAAGTAAATACTATTACCATATCTCATGTTTACATGCATGTGTGCTAAGTCACTTCAGTCATGTCTGACTCTTTGTGACCTATGAACTGTAGCCTGCCAGGATCCTCGGTCCATGGGATTCTCCAGGCAAGAATACTGGAGTGGGTTGCCATACCCTCCTCCAGGGGATCGTCCCAACCCAAGGATCGAACCCGTGTCTCTTACATCTCCTGTATTGGCAGGCAGGTTCTTTACCACTAGTGCCATCTGGGAATCTGACCCCTGTTTACAGATGACATATTTAAAGAGGGTAAGTGACTTATTCAGGTTCACATAGTTGATAAGTAATGGAGCTGAAGTTTTCCCTCTCATTTATCCTAAGGACTTCACCACTCCTTTCCAGAAATCTATTTTCATCCGTGACTGTCACTCTAAAATTCTACTCTATAAGAATATTGCTAATTTTTCAAAGTTCCTGCCTTCTTCTCCAACCTTGTCTCAGAACCTCTTCTGTGTGCATCAGCCACACTTTCTGTTTCTTGAAAGCACTATGCTCCTATGTTCCTGAACCTACGCCAGCTGTTCCCTCTGCTTGGAATGGTCACCGTACCCAGGTAATTATATTTCACCCAGGTAATTATACTTATCCTTCAGGTCTTAACTTACACATCATTTCCTTGAGGTCACTTTCTGGACCTTTCTAACCCCTAAGGCTGACTTGGTCTCTTATTTGCTCCCATAGTACTTTGTTTTTATCATTTGCAGAACTTTTCACCATTGGAAAGATTTGTTCATTAGACCGTGGTTTGCCACTTTCACTCTGTACTTTTGTTCCCTTTGTGTCTCCAGGCTTCTCTTGCAGTCCAGGTCCATGGTAGATGTCCAATAAAAATTTGTTACCTATGTTTTTCTTTCTGTGCTTGGCTCATTTACTCTCAACTCCATGCTTGTAAATCACAAATTTGAATCCTCTGTTCAAAAAATGAACTCCTCTTCCTTCTAGTCTGAAGTTGCTCATTTCTTAGTGTACTCCAGGTTCCTATTATAGTCTAGAAAGTTTGGCATCATTCTTGGCTCCTCATGATTTTTTCTGTTTGAGCCAGTTCCTTGGAAGGTGGCTCATGTCCTCTGAACTGGAAAGATAGCCATATCATTTTAAGTGAAAGAAGGTTACAGAGAATTATATATAACTTCTGATATTTTCTCTAAACAGAAATACATGTATTTTAAATCTCTCAGAGACGTCTGGAAAGATAATACACTGAGTAGAATGATTGAGGGGACCAACTGGTGGACCTTAGTTTTCTCTCTCCTGTAGAATTTTCAGTGACTCTGTAGGACAAAAAAAAAAATTCCTATTTGAAAAACAAAAAGCAACCTAAACCAACAGCTTAAATGCCTTTTTGAGATATCCTTTTCATTCTGTCTATTTCTGCTGCTTCACTTTCAGCTTAGCTCTTTTGTGCAACAGATTTCTATTTCTTCTTGTCTCTTTCAGAGTCTTTTCCCTTTCTCCTACTTCATCTGCTTAGTGAATCTTCCCAAAATCATGCTTTCATTATTGCCTTTCACAGCTCAACACTTAAAGTGGCTCCCTATAGCACCAGTTTTAAACTTTTCTGCCTGGCTCGCAAGGCTGTCTATTATTTATCCTTTTATTTTTTCAGTGCTGCTCTTCATGACACCTTAACATAGTCTCTGAACTATTTTCCTCTTGTCCCCTAGATATGCTGCATGTTTTCTCTGTTGCAGATATTTACTTACAAGTCTCATCTGCAGGAAACACCCTCAGACTCACATAATTGTCTTTCTTCCTGTGTGTGGGTGTGCTCAGTTGTGTCCAGCTCTTTGTGTTGCTCTTTTGGTGCTGTTGCAGGAGGAGATGATCGCATGTCCTTCTACTCCACCATCTTGAACCAGAAGATACTTGTCCCTTATTACATGTAGTCATCTAATCTTTTTTAAACCTGAAAAGGTTATTTATAAGCCACTAAATTCACTTCAAAACCCCCTGAAGGGGCATCCTGAACTTTGAAAGATATATAGGGGAGAAATCTGAGGCTCAGAGAGGTTATGATTTGTCCAGTGTTACATAGCAAGGAAGTATCAGAGCTGGTAGTTAAACCATTCTAAAGCCTTGCTTGTTACATTGTATACCTTTTCTAGTGATGATAAAGTTCAGTGAATCTGAATAAAAATAAAACACCTTAAGTAACCTTTAATAATGATTATGTGTGTGTGTGCTCAGTCTCTTCCTGATCTTGTGGACTGCAGCCTGCCAGGCTTCTCTTTCCATGGGATTCTCTAGGCAAGGATAGTGGAATGAGTTGTCATGCCCTTCTCTAGGGGATCTTCCCGGCCCAAGGATTGAACCCATGTCTCCTGCATTGGCAGATGGGTTCTTTACTTCTAGTGCTGCCTGGGAAGCCCCTCCCTTCCTGAAGCACTTGGTTTTATCCAATAAAAACTAATAGAGGATTTTAGTGACTAAAATATGCAATTTTTTCATTGGCATATGTAAAGACAATTGATTTTCTGGGTGAATAAATAGCATGCTTGTTTAGTTGTACATTTTTCAAAGAACACGTCAGACCTTCTAACATTTTCAGAAACTTTGGAAATAATTAATGAAAGTAAATGCCTATAAAATGCATGGCATCCTGAAAAACAGCAGTATGTGAATTACCTCTTATGTGACCATCAGTATGAAAGAAAGAAAACTTTGATTTCTATGAAGGCATCGTGGGAAGGACTGCTAAATCTGAATTTAACTTTGTTCATTCATTAGGTTTTTTAGGTAGGTTTTAGTTTTTGAGAGCTCATAAATGTATCTATTTGTATAAAATATCAGACACAATTTAATGTGTTTGGTTGCCACAACATGGTGCAAAGTTGTATTTACTCTGAAAAGAGATACTCAATAGCAACTTAAGTATACCTTTCCTGTACTCATAAGACCAGTGGCAGTATCAACTGGCAGCATAGAAGTTTGGGCAATAGTTGAAAAGTGGATGACATGACGTGTGGTGGTTGGAAGCTGATGTTAAGTTGGTGGGCTTGGCTTTGCTTCACACCAGCTTTCCATGGGGCAAAATACCTGGTGAACGTGTTATAATAAAATACAGATTATAGGACCCTACTTATGATCTGGAGTAGAACTTAGGAATTTGCACTTTTAAAAGAAACTATAGATGATTCTGATATACAGCCAGTTTTAGGAAACATTGGCCTGAACCTCATATTTTTCCTGAATTTTTTCTAGTTTCTTTTGGCTTTGATTTTTCTTTTTAGTTCTTGTCTCAATACATTTGCATTTCTCCTTACTTCCTACCCATAGGGGGGAAAATTTCAGAAGGCTGAGCTGACAAGCCTCTTCTCCTACTGCCTTATTTTATTTGACCACCACCACTACCATGAGAATCTATCTCAGACTTAAGTGTATGGTGAATTATTCATGACCAAAGTGCTTGTTTTCCTGTCATTATCATGAAAGATTTAGTGGCTCATCTCATCTCATTTTAAAGGATTCAGAGTTGATAGTACATTTCAATTTTTGTTAAGAGAAATGCGAATCTCCCATCTCACTTGTTTTTTTCTCTTAACTTGAAGAATGTGGCTTGCAATATTCAGAATGAATGGACCTTATAGTTTTGGCCAAAAGAGAATATTTAAATATATTTGCGGCTTCCCTGGTAGCTCAGTGGTAGAGAATCTACCTGCCAATGCAGGAGACTCAGGTTTGATCCCTGATCCAAGAAGATCCCACATGCTGTGGGACAGCTAAGCCGTGCGCCACAGCTACTGAGCCTGTGCTCCGCAACAAGAGAAGCCACATCAATGAGAAGCTCAAGTACTGTGACAGAGAGTAGTCCCCACTTGCCACAGCTAGAGAAGATTCAGCAACAAAGACCTAGCACAACCAAAAATAATAAATAAAATAATAGAGAATATATATTTGAACAATAATAACCAAGGTATTCCTACTAAGGCATACTACATAGTCATTTAAAAGAATGAATGCAGTATAATAAGATTGTTTTGGAAGGCTGTCTATATTGTATAGCTGAGTGAATAAAGCAGATTATATGGGAGTAAGTTAACTTATGTGCAGAGTACATCATGAGAAACGCTGGACTGGAAGAAACCCAAGGTGGAATCAAGATTGCCAGGAGAAATATCAATAACCTCAGATATGCAGGTGACACCACCCTTATGGCAGAAAGTGGAGAGGAACTAGAAAGCCTCTTGATGAAAGTGAAAGAGGAGAGTGAAAAAGTTGGCTTAAAGCTCAGCATTCAGAAAACGAAGATCATGGCATCCAGTCCCATCACTTCATGGGAAATAGATGGGAAACAGTGTCAGACTTTATTTTTTTGGGGCTCCAGAATCACTGCAGATGATGACTGCAGCCATGAAATTGAAAGACACTTACTCCTTGGAAGAAAAGTTATGACCAATCTAGATAGTATATTCAAAAGCAGAGACATTACTTTGCCAACTAAGGTCCATCTAGTCAAGGCTATGGTTTTTCCAGTAGTCATGTATGGATGTGAGAGTTGGACTGTGAAGAAAGCTGAGCGCCGAAGAATTGATGCTTTTGAACTGTGGTGTTGGAGAAGACTCTTGAGAGTCCCTTGGACTGCAAGGGGATCCAACCAGTCCATTCTGAAGGAGATCAGCCCTGGGATTTCTTTGGAAGGAATGATGCTAAAGCTGAAACCCCAGTACTTTGACCACCTCATGAGAAGAGTTGACTCATTGGAAAAGACTGTGATGCTGGGAGGGATTGGGGGCAGGAGGAGAAGGGAACGACAGAGGATGAGATGGCTGGAAGGCATCACTGACTCGATGGACATGAATCTGAGTGAACTCCGGGAGTTGGTGATGGACAGGGAGGCCTGGTGTACTGCGATTCATGGGGTCGCAGAGAGTTGGACACAACTGAGCGACTGAACTGAAGTTACAAACAATCCTAGTGGAGGTGATGGAATTGCAGCTGAGCTATTTCAGATCTTTAAAAAGAGTGCTTTAAAGTCCTGCACTCAGTATGTCAGCAAATTTGGAAAATTCAGCAGTGGCCACAGGTCTGGAAAAGGTCAGTTTGCATTCCAGTCTCAAAGAAGGGCAGTGCCAAAGGATGTTTAAACTACTGTACAGTTGCCTTCATTTCACACGCTAGCAAGGTTCTGCTCAGAATCCTACAAGCTAGGCTTCAGCAGTGCGTGAACTGAGAAATTCCAGATTGTCAAGCTGGATTTAGAAAACGTAGAGGAACTAGAGATCAAGCTGCCAACATTCGTTGGATCATGGGGAAAGCAAGGGAATTCTAGAAAAATGTCTGCTTCATTGACCATGCTAAAGTCTTTGACTGTGTGGATCATAACAAACTCTTCTTAAAGAGATGGCAGTACCAGACCAGCTTACCTGTTGGCAGGAAGCAACAGAACCAGACATAGAACAACTGACTGGTTCAAAATTGGGAAAGGAGTATGACAAGGCTATATATTGTCACCCTGCTTATTTAACTTCTGTGAAAAGTACATCATGGAGAATGCCGTGCTGGATGAATCCCTAGTTGGAATCAAGATTGCTGGGAGAAATAACAACCTCAGACTTGCAGATGATACAGCTCTAGTGGCAGAAAGTGAAGAGAAATGAAAGAGCCTCTTGATGAATTTGAAAGAAGAGAGTGAAAAAGCTGACTTGAAACTCAACATTCAAAAAACTAAGATCATGGCATCCAGTCCCATCACTTCATGGCAAGTAGAAGGAAAAAGTGGAAGCAGTGACAGGTTTTATTTTCTTGGGCTCCAGAATCACTGAGGATAGTGACTGCAGCCATGAAATTAAAAGAGGCTTGCTCCTTGGAAGGAAAGCTATGAGAAACCTAGTCAGTGTATTAAAAAGGAGAGACATCACTTTGTCAACAAAGGTCTGTATAGCCAAAGCTATAGTTTCTCTAGTAGTCATATACAGATGTGAGAGTTGGACTCTAAAAAAGGCTGAGCCCTAGAGTATTGATGCCTTTGAACTGTGGTGCTGGAGAAGACTCCTGAAAGTTCCTTGGACTGCAAGGAGATCAAACCAGTGAATCTTAAAGGAAATCAACCCTGAATATTCACTGGAAGAACTAATGCTTAAACTGCCAATTCTTTAGCCACCTGATGCAAAGAGCCAACTCACTGGAAAAAACCCTGATGCTGGGAAAGATGGAAAGCAAAAGGAGAAGGGGGCAGCAGAGGATGAGATGTTTAGTGAGATGTTTAGATGTTTGACTCAGTGGATGTGAATTTGAGCAAACTCTGGGAGATAGTGGAGGACAGAGGAGCCTGGCATGCTGCAGTCAGGGGGGTCACAAAGAGTCAGACACAACTTAGCGACTGAACAACAACATGGGAGTAAGATGAGGTTGTTCTGAGGAGCTCCTGGGTTGCCTAGTCATTAGGATTCTAGGGTTTTACTTCCTTTCAGTCCCTGGTCAGGGGACTGAGATCCTGTAAGGCATGCATCATGGCCAAAATTAAAATAAAATGAGGTTGTTTCTATTACAAGCCACCTTCCAAAAAACCACAAAGTTGTGCTGTTTGTATGTTCATGGGTAAAGGTCTTCAAGGAAATTAAGTAGTTTGCTCATGATATTTATTTATTATTTTAGTAATAGATAATACAACAAGTAAATACTGTTTATTACATTTATTATTTAAAATATTAAGCTGATTTATTATATTTATAGTGATTTCCATTAAGGAAAGAGATCACAGATGATGAGAAAATGAATTTTCAGTTTTTACTTAATGTTTCTGTATTGAATCTTAAATAATGAGCATTGATTCTTTTTAACTTAAAAATTATGAAAGCATTGTTTTTAAATTGTGGTGTAATGTTCATTCTTTCTGTAAAATATTTCCTTAACTCAGAACATCTTTAAAGAAAAAAAGATAGAAGAAAAGTATTAGGAATTTAGAGGGTTTATTCCATATTAGAATCAAAGAGAGCCTTTAGACAGTATATTGGAAATAGCAGCACCTCCCACCCAGCACGGTAGCAGATACACTTGGGTGATTCTCTGCACATCCTTTTGCTTCCCTTGGGTTGTTTGGTCCGCAGTTTGCATTCATTGATCAGTGAGTTGATTCAAAGTCAAACCCACCGACAGCAATGAATGTTGAGTGCAGCCATCAGTGTTTTCAGTTGGTGGGGTTACCTTGGCCCATCCCAACTCCTGACTCTTCTTTTCTACTCTAGGTTTTTGAGGTGTGTGTCTGATATCTCTCTTAGTAACCAACCATTGAGAATCCACATAATTATAGATGACATTGATGGTAGGGCTGTGAGAAACTATGGTTCAGGGAATGGAAGGAGCTCCTGGAAAAGCTCATGGGTACCTCTGTGACCACACAGGCAGTGCTTACATACTGGTAGGTGTAACAAGAGTTGAGAACCTGGTTCTTCCTCTGTGTTTTGAACTGAGAAATATTAGTGCCATTCAAGGTAAATTAGCACAGATTATGCTTTAGGTTAAGTAATAATAATAGCTTACATATACTGAGCATTTGTTGTTTGCTAGGAATGGTACAAAGCACTATATATATTATTGTATCTCAAACTCTAGTAAGGTAGGTGTACTTATTATCTCCTATGAGCCTGAGGAAATAGAGACTCAGACACTCACCAGGGTCACACAGCTAGGGAGTTGAAGCAAGATTCATCCCAGATCCTTCTGACTCCTGACCGACCTTTTTACTTGACTTTAATGAACATTTAAATAAGCTCATGTGTGGATGGAAATGGTGAGGCAGTTGCTGCTTTCAAACAGCTTGTATTCTAATGGGGCTATCAAAACTTAACCACATTAACTATAATTGAGGTGGAATATATTAAGAGCTGTGCAGACATTGGACAGTTTTGTGCTATTTTTGCTTATTAAATCCTACTCTTGTTCCTAATTAAAGGTTTTGAGGGAACATGGGAGAAATGGCTGTAAAGTACTTAATTGGATTTCACTTCAAAATGAAATACCTGTTTTTAATAAATCTCTTCTTGCTATTTCTCATCAGAATGGCCTATTTTTAGGAGACATTTAAAAACAGTATTACTGGACTTTTCTTATCTCGTTGAAATGAAATACCACAACAAAAAGCAAGGAACAATGAGCAAGAGAAAGAGGAGAGTTTTAAAAAAATTAACTGGACCACCTTTGTGGGTTAGGGAGCAGAACTGGTTTTGGTGATCTCACGTGACATGTGAAGGTACACCGTGCTTCTTTGCTTCAGGAAATATAGTGTTGTCTGTAAGGAACCCAAGGTACAGTCAACGGTCGGTGGTTTTTTCAAATCCCAAACTCACCGACAGCGTTGAATGTTCCTTGGAGTCCTCTGAAGACTGGATCCTGCCCTGGCATCCCTTCTTCAGCCTGCACCCATGTTCCAAGAGCCAGTGAGCCGAGAGACCACTGGTGATGGAGCTTCTCACATTCCAAGGTGATAGTATTTAAGAAATCTTTGTGTACAGCCCAGAGCTAATGAACTTCAGGATTGTGAGGCTGCAGTTACTTACTTATAAGCAGACTAAATGGATATCTGAGAAAAAACTTTGAATAGTACTATTTTGTAATTCTGAAAATATCAAGTATCCCATTTTATAGCAGTACTTTAATTATTGAAGGGCACAGATAATAAAGAAATTAACATATATATTGAGGATTTACTGTATACTGGGATTTATATATTTTTAACCTCCTTAAATTATCAACCCAATTTGATCTTGTGAAAAAGCTGAGTCTTAGAGAAATCAAGCAATTTGTCTAAAGTTACATAGCAAGGAGTCAACGTTACAAGCTGGAACTTGAATACTGGACTTTATGATAGTGGAAACTATCATGATGCTTACTCCATTGACCACCTCAAAACTTAGCTGTTGTATATCTGGGGTCAGTACTTTCAGTGAGATCTAAGTCAAACAAGTAAACATCCTCTTCTTTTGTTGTTCAGTAGCTAACTCATGTCTGACTCATTGCGATCCCATGGACTGCAGCATGCCAGGCCTCCCTGTCCTTCACGATCTCCTGGAATTTGCTCAGACTCATATGCATTGAGTGGGTGATGCCATCCAACCATCTCATCCTCTGTTGCCCCCTTCTCTTCCTGCCCTCAATCTTTCCCAGCATCAGGGTCTTTTCCCATCAGTCGCTCTTTGCATCAGGTGGCCAAAGTATTGGAACTTCAGCGTCAGTCCTTCCAGTGAATATTGCAGAGTTGATTTCCTTTAGGATTGACTGGTTTGATCTCCTTGCAGTCCAAGGAACTTTCAAGTGTCTTCTCCAGCACCACAGTTCAAAGGCATCAATTCTTTGGGCTCAGCATTCTTTATGGTCCAACTCTCATATCCATACATGACAACTGGAAAAACCACAGCTTTGACTAGACGGACCTTTATCAGCAAAGTGATGTCTTCGCTGTCCAGGTTTGTCATAGCTTTTCTTCCAAGGAACAAGCATCTTTTAACTTCATGGCTGCAGTGACTGTCCACAGGGATTTTGGAGCCTAAGAAAATGAAATCTGCCACTAGTTCCACTTTTTCTCCATCTATTTACCATGAAGTGGTGGGACTGGATGCCATAATCTTAGCTTTTTGAATGTTCAGTTTTAAGCCAGTTTTTTTCACTCTCCTCTTTTACCTTCATCAAGAAGCTCTTTAGTTCTCTTCACATTCTGCCAGTAGAGTGGTGGTATCTGCATTTCTGAGGTTATTGATATTGTTCCCAGCAATCTTGATTTCATCTTGAGCCCAAGATTTCTCATGATGTATTCTGCATGTAAGTTAAATAAGCAGGGTGACAGTAGACAGCCTTGATGGACTCTTTTCTCAATTTTCCCAACGCTTCCCTGGTGGCTCAAACAGTAAAGAATCTGCCTGCAGGAGACCTGTATTCGATCTCTGGGTTGGGAAGATCCCTTGGAGAAGGGATCCCTCTTCTTGTTTGCTTGTAGTAATAGCAGGTTAAATGTTTCATAGAAGATGAAAAAAAAATTGAAATTGATGATCTCTAGCTGATCCTAAATCACCAAGTTATCATAGAGGTTCAGGGGTAGTCTTCAAGTTATTTTCAATAATGAAAAAACAACAACATAAAAAACACTGCTGCCTAGTAGAAAGCCTGGATTTCTCCATAGTAAGGTCACAGAGAGTAACTAAAATGTCAGGTGTCTAAGCTTTGGGCAGAAATGCTGTCAGTGCATTGTAGATACATTGGTTATTTTTTATTACCTGTTGAATATCCTTGATGAAAAACTTGGAAAATGAATTAATTACATAGAATTTTTCAGAGTATAGGATTTATAACAGGATGGATCCGGACATGCCCTGTCGAAAAGAGGGCTTACAGAACTGCCGACTGAATTGAGGTTAATCTTTAATCAGCAATAATTATTATCATTTGCTTTAAATTTAAATATTAAAGGCTGAGTGTTCTCAAATTCATTTTTAAATAGCCAAATGGTAGACATTAAAAAATATCAACCACTGAGAATTTGGTTTGAATATAAGCTATTTGCATTCTACATCAGTTTAATTATTTCACCCTCTGTCAAAATACTTCAGTTAGCCAGCTTTATTGAGTCCTCAATGTTATGACAGTAAGTTGTATATAAGAGACAACAAAAAAATCAAGCAACTGTTACTGTGTAGTATTTTAAAAACTCTAATGGTTTATTTTGAATGGTCTTCCCATTGGGCTGATAATATGAAGTCAGTGCCTTATTCCATTTTGATAAATAATCAGGCTTTATTTTAAAAAATACCTCTGCTACCCCCAAACCATTAGACATTTACAAAATACCATTTCTTAAATTCATGACATTCTAAGAGGAATTCTTTTCATAGACTTGAAAAACTTAGAGAAGAGTAAAAGGTAAGTTTCTGAAGTGAGATAGGGGTGTTTTCCATTGAGATAATTAATTTTCAGGGCAGTAAAGGCCTTCATTATCTTCATTCCTTCAATTTACTTTAAATCCTTATGTTTAGTTTTTATCATCAAGCAAGTTTAAGGCACAAATTGGATCTTTTAAATGAGTTTGGCTCAGAGGTGTGTGTACTCAGTATGAGGATAAAGCCTAGGGGTTAAAAGCAGATAAGGGTTAAATTAGACAGGTTATAGAAGCTATACTTTTTACAGTTTACTTTTATACTACACATTTTATTAGTCCAAATTAATAAATTGATTTAGGCTGGTTTTGAGTAGTTTGTCAAAACTCAGTATGCCATCCTTTAGTGCTTCACTTACCTCCTTCGTTCCTTTTCCAGAGATACTATGAAATATTGTGAAACCCACATGCTTTGGCTTGGAGATGTAAATATTCTCATAGTCCTCTTGAGGCCTCTTGATATACTTGAAAGAAACAAGAAGCATAAACTGTTAGAACAATATATATTTGAGAGATTTGTAGCATAGAAGAGGAGTCACTGTCTTAGGTGGCTTTCTGCCCATAAACTTCCCAAGCACTATTCAGGGAATATGTCTTAGAAGTGTCGAGGGTAATGCTGGTGTTCTTGAGGACAAAGTCTTTAAGTTATAAAGATGGCAACAAAATGTCAGCATGAATCCATGTTCCTTTTAGCCAAGGTGCCAGTGTTCTGTTTCATTCATTTACTAACTCAACAGCGGAATCTTTTCTAGGAGTTCCTTCTCTACATATAGCCTTTGCCATCATGGAGCCCAGTGTCTACCCAGAGAACTAGACATAGACACAGCTGATGACAGGATATGTTGCCGAAATGGTATGAATATGTTAAGGGAAAATAGAGAAAAGAACGGTTAATTCTGCCTAGGAGTGCCAGGAAAGGTATAACTAAATGGTCATGTCTCATCTGGGCCATGAAAGTTTAGTAGAACTTTTTACTAGACAGAGAAGGAAGGATAGTCCAATAGAGAGAAAACTGCACAAGAAATCCTAGAGGCACGATAATGCGGAATAGTATTGAAAGTAACCCCTCAGAGCATCAGTCAGCTCAACTTTAAGATGCAGGACAAATAGTACTGGCTCTTGCTGTGCACACAGCTGTGAAAATCACAGGAGGTTATGTATCTGAAAGTAGCATGCAAATGAAATTGCTTGGTCTGTCTTCTCGTCGCTCTTGGCTCATATGTGCTAAAATAGAATAAATGAAGACTTTTCCAATTGGATTTTTATTTGGCTTTCCTTTTTCCCCCTTTAAAGTGACCATGTTGTTTGTTCAGTGGTGTCCTGACTCTTTGTGACCCCGTGAACTGCAGCATTCCAGGCTTCCCTGTCCTTTACTGTCTCCTGGAGTTTGCACAAACTCACGTCCATTGAGTTGATGATGCCGTCTAACCATCTCATCCTCTGTTGCTCCCTTCCCCTGCCCTCAGTCTTTCCCAGCATCAGGGTCTTTTCCAGTGAGTCAGCTCTTCAGATTAGGTGCCCAAAGTATTGGAGCTTCAGCTTCAGCATCAGTCTTTCTAATGAATATTCAGGACTGATTTCCTTTAGGGTGGTCTGGTTTGATCTCCTTAGAATCCAAGGAACTTTCAGGAATCTTCTCTAACACCACAGTTCAAGAACATCAATTCTTTGACCCTCAGCCTTCTTTATGGTCCAGCTCTCACACCCGTACATGACTATTGGAAAAACCATAGTTTTGACTATATGGACCTTTGTTGGCAAAATGATGTCTCTGTATTTTGATATGCTCTCTAGGTTTGTCATGGCTTTCCTTCCAAGGAGCAAGCATCTTTTAATTTTATGACTGCAGTCACCCTTTGCAGTGATTTTGGAGCCCAAGAAAATAAAGTCTGTCACCATTGCCATTGTTTCCCCTCTGTTTGCCATAAAGTGATGGGACTGGATGCCATGATCTTCGTTTTTTGAATGTTGAGTTTTAAGCCAGCTTTTTCACTCTCCTCTTTCACTTTCATCAAGAGGTTCTTTAGTTCCTGTTCACTTTCTGCCATTAGGTTGGTGTCATCTGCATATCTGAAATTGATTTTTCTCCCAGCAGTCTTGATTACAGCTTCAGCCTCACCCAGTCTGGCATTTCACGTGATGTACTCTGTAAAGTTAAATAAGCAGAGTGGCAGTATACAGCCTTGGCATACTCCTTTCCAGTTCATTGTTCCATCTTCATTTCTAACTGTTGCTTCTTGACCTTCGTAAAGGTTTCTCAGAAGGCCAGTAAGGTGGTCTGGTATTCCCATCTCTTGAAGACTTTTCCACAGTTTGTTGTGATCCACACAGTCAAAGGCTTTAGCGTAGTCAATGGAACTGAAGTAGATGTTTTTCTGGAATTCCCTTGCTTTTTTCATGATCCAATGGAGGTTGACAGTTTCAGCTCTCTGGTTCCTCTGCCTTTTCTAAATCCAGCTTGTACATTTGGAAATTCTCAGTTCAAGTACTGGTGAAGCTTAACTTGAAGGATTTTGAGCATGACCTTGCTAGCATGTGAAATGAGTACAATTGTGCAGTAGTTTGAACATTCTTTGGCATTGCCCTTCTTTGGGATTGAAGTGAAAACTGACCTTTTCCAGTCCTGTGACCACTGCTGCTGCTGCTGCCGTATTGAGTGCAGCACTTTAACAGCGTCCTCTTTTAGGATTTGAAATGGCTCAGCTGAATTGCATCACCTCCACACTTGACTTCACACTCCAGGATTTCTGGCTCTAGGTCAGTGATCACACCATTGTGATTATCAAGATCATTAACACCTTTTTTGTACAGTTCTCTGTATATTCTTGCCACCCCTTCTTAATATCTTCTGCTTCTGTTAAGTCCAAACCGTTTCTGTCCTATATTGTGCCCATCTTTGCATAAAGTGACCATAGTTTAAATTTTTTATATATTAATTGTTTGGGGAAGCAATATTAAAAAAGCACAAACTTTGGGGCCAGAATCTTGACTTTGTAACTTACTAGCCACTTTGTTTCTCTTTCCTTATCTATAAAATGGAGATCATGATAGTATATGTCTTAGGACTGTTCTGAGGACTAAATGAGATGATGTATGTCAGATCTGTGAAAAACTATATGTATTTTTTATGTTATTGCAAAATGATTTAAATTGTTAAAAATCATTTTCAAGTGTTATTTACATGTTACTAAATAAAATTACATTTTTTGCTCAGAATTTGGTTTCTGTGCATATATACTAATGTAAAAACCTTCTTTTATAAGTAATATAATGTCTAACTAGCTAATACATTAGTATACATATGTGTATGTGTGTTTTAAAGACATTTTTCAAAACAGTGCTGTACCATTTTCATTTTGACTTTATGTAAAGTTTTTAATCTGTAAACTTCAATTTCCTTAATCTGTAAAAATGAGAATGTTAGTACCTGTCTCATATTGATTGTGAGGATTAAGTTAGATATATTAATATAATTTAAACCTCTCTGGAAAGCTATGGATTCTCTACCTAAATACATGCATATAAACACAAAAATTAAAAGTTTCAGTTATAGAATCTAAGAACACATCCATAGACTCACTATGAATTTCAGGTTTAGAAATTCTGACTGGAGTTTTAGACCAAGGTTTTGCAGTCTAGTCGTCTTTTTGCTATAATATCTCTAGTTTCGGAAGCCTCCGCCTCTCTCTTATTAGGAATAGCTAGTGTAGACTCACCATCATCTAGTCACACCTTTCCCTGTGGTGTAACCTGTGCAGTGTAACCTGGGACAGTGATAACTATAAAGATGTAATGTGAATATTACATCTGGGAAAGTGGATATTTCGACTTCATTGTTTTGTACTAATTTCAGATACAAATCACTAACTAGTAATTCTGTGCTTATAAAATTAGCAAGAAGTTGCTGGGTGACAAGTTAACACAAATAATATTTGAGTGAATTTAACTATCTTGCAACAGTTCCCCACCTTTCTCTCCCCTTACTTCCCCAGCAACCATTTGGCTTGGATCTGATTCCAGCACTATGACTACTAATTCCGACTCGAAATTAGGCTGAAAAATTGTGTTGTTTCAAGGCAAAGCTTATAAAGGAACCTGCTGAATTCAGAGTGTTTACTTCAATGTCAGGAAATGGGGGAAAGAATGTGCCAGGGATTGTGGATGGATACATATGGAATTATTGCTCTTTATTGTATTTGCCCTCCTTGAATTTTTTACCAGGGAGTTGAGATGTAGGAGCAGGTTTTTTTCAGCTATTTCAGATGAGTCTAGAAAATAAGGAGGTAAGAGACCAACTCAGTGAGATAGCAAATTGGCCAAGTGCCAGAGGCATTATGGGATGCATACTTCAAAGCCTATCAAAATATTATAAGGACCACCTGAATTCTCCATCACCTTATTACAGTGATTTCATGTGTTTTGAGATATTACTATTTTATATTATTTTGCAAATCCACTGGAAACAAGACTTTGTTTTTCCATGGTAAATTAATTTGCAGGCTATCTGTAATCAGTGAACTCTTCTAAGAAATTCTGTACCAAGGTTTGTTGTCTAGCTGAGCTAAATAATGGAGTACATAAATAAGTTAGGCTTATAAAGTTGTAAAAGAAGTAGGAACCCAAGTCATGTAGTAGCTAATATTCATGGGAATTAAGGAATTAGTTGGAGAGATAGTGGATTTTATTTCAGTGTGTGAAAAGTGTTGGCAGAGATTTTTAAAAGTCATATAGAGTAACAAGCATGTGTTTTGCAACAACCAGTTAGTGAAATAAACAAGAACAGTGAACAGAAGACTCAAAATCCTTTTTTATAATGAAACCCTGTTGATAGATACATCAATAATATAAGATTTTGATTTCTCCTCTAGCCTATTTTAGTTTATTGGGTTAAAAATTTATTCATATGGTACTTTATGCTTTTAAAACATGACATCTATTTTTATAACCTTTATATTGAGGCATCATAAGTTATTAATATAAATACTAATTAAGTGTATTCATTCCATAGCTTTTAAGTTATTCATAACATTTAGGGAAAATGCTTTTTAATTGTTGCTTTCCTTGACTATTTCCAGAAAATAGTTGAATCTTTTTAAAATATGGTGTCTTAAACGTTTTATTTTTGAGTGTATATTGTTTAGAAAAGCTATGCTTATTAATTAGATCTACTTTCATAAAGAAAATAGTAGTGTACTATGTTTGGTAAGCTATTAATACTAGACAAATGGCTTTTACATTTTATGTCTCCATTGTTAACCTGAAATTAGATAATCCTGATATTTGAGTGGGAATGTTAATAGTGGATAGGGGAAAAAATTCTGTGATGAAAGAATAGAAAATACATTCCTGTCCATAGTTTTATAACTTTCAAAGCTATCACGTGTCTTAGAGGTCATTTAGTTGAATGATTTTCAAACTTGACTTTACATTAGAATTTAAAATGGTGTTGGTAGGGAATATAGATTGCTAAAAATGCAGACTCCTATGTATCATCCTGGACTTTGTAAATCAGATCCTTAGGGATGGGTTCTATAGTTTTATCAAGCCCCCAGAGCAGTCTGATGTAACCATTTCATAGACATTTGGTAATCTCTGATTTAGGCCACAATCTGTCTTTAACAAATAAGGAAGCAGATGTAGAAGGGAAACAACCCCAAGTCACACAGTGGATCAAAATTGAAATCCTTTACTCTGTCTGTGTGCTTGCACGTGTGTGTTTGCTTATTTTTTCCACACAACTTCTCCACCGTGAAAAAGCCAGCTTTTTGCAGACGTTTGCTAATGTCCTCTTGGGCATCTGCAGGGCACTTCAGGTCATCTGCCTGACAGGTCAAACGTCTTAGCCTTAGGGATGAACCCAGAACTAGTGCAAACAGGACCATTGATTTGAGTTTGGTATGCTGACTTGCCCTGTTTGACTAAGTAAGCAATGCTGAGTGGTGTTGGCTTAAAACCGTCCATGGTATGAAATGAGAAATAGCTGTAAGTTATCAAAACTCTGTGAAGGCCCTCCAGGCTCTGACATTTATCAGTTGCTGCTATACTTTAACACTTTTCTCTAATCAGAGGTGACTGTTAAGGATGGAAGAGGCTTGCCCGACCTCTGGCTGTTCTCTGGGGAGGATTTTAATTGCTAGTGGGATGTTAGGAATTATTTCTAAAAAGATCAAGAAACTCCAAATCGACTTCAGCTTGGGCTCCTGGCCAAGTGTCCGTCCTCAGAAGGGAGTTGGTGTCAGCTGCTGCCATGTGACTTTAGTATTTCAAAAAACCCACAGCCATTACAGAAGTCTTTCCTGAGTTGGCAGGCAGAAGAAGCACCAGAAATCAAGGTCTGACACATGTCATCAGCCTGGAAAAAGTGGAGCTTGGACACTAATGATGGCTCTTGTCAAGGCTCAGTGTGATAAAGCCAGGAGGGCTCAGCTTAGGGGTTAGTTTGCATAAGAGAAGAGTTGTAGCTTAGAGAACACCTGCCAAGAGATTTCATTGCCTCAGTTGTGTGTCAGTAACAAATCCTTCACCCTTGACTCCTGTCACTTCTTTTTAATGGGTGACGGTAAAGTTGCTGGGTGGCTAAAGAAGAGAGGCACTTGGTTATGTATCTGGCACATCTCCCAATTTGCTTGTTTTCTTGCCACTCAGTGTAGGACTAAATTTGTGTGTCCGTATGCCAGTCTAGAGTATTGCTCTGTGTACCTCTGAAGGTGTACTGGGCCAGAGTCACAGGTCCTCTTTTTCCCTAAATGCCACTACCAATGACCACACAAATGTTTTGATTGACAGTTACGAGAAATCTTTTTTTGCTGGTATATCTCTCTGTTAGAAATGTTATTTTCACATCCCATCTCTGCCATTTAGTAGCTCTGTGACTTCTGGTGTAACGTCTACCTCTCATCTAGAGGTTAGTAATTAACTATACTTACATCATAGGGTTGTGAGAATTATATGAAAGCAGCAATATACAATAACTAGGACATAACATTTGAATTTCAGTTTCTGTTATTGTAATTATTTAGTCAGACTTTCTGCTTATTGAAAATGATAGAATGAGGGGTTTCAAATTGTTGTCTTAGTGAATACATGAATTGTGGTCTAGCATGAATGTAAAATTGAAGTCAGGAGACCCAGTCTTGACTGTGCTGTATTTTACTTCAGTTTTCATACTTTTCCATTAAGAAAAATTATACCAACCAAACACGAGGTCAGATCTCTTAATATCTCTTGCCATATAAAAAAATCTTTGCATTTGTAAAAATTATAAAAGTTACTGAAGTTTCCAGGGGCTTTTGTTTATTTGGGTTATAGCTGTCATTTTTTATTATATCAGAAATTAAAACTGAAAAATTGGTATTTATTAATTTGAAATAAAATGATAAACCCATTACTTATCAACATAACAGTTTAAAATAAGAAATGTATTAAAAGCAGTTGTATTTTACCCAGAAAGATTAGTGAGAACTGTGGGATTATTTTATATTTTTGCAGCTCTCTTTAATGTCTGGCTTTATGTAAGTTAACTGATTTCTCATATCTGCATGTTTCTGCATCTGCCTTCTATCTGTTTCAATATGTTATTTTGGCTGAGGTATATGAAGAAAATCTGGCATCTGTCCATACATATTGGAGAAGGAGATGGCAACCCACTCCAGTATTCTTGCCTGGAGAATCCCATGGACAAAGGAGCCTGGTGGGCTAGAGTCCACAGGGTCGCAACAAAGTCAGACAGGACTTAGTGACTAAACAATAACAAAAATCCCTACATACATAGAAAAGGGAAGGGAATTTTTGTAGTTTCTTCAGATAATTATACTTAACTATTCTTTGATACTATATCTAATAGTTGGTAGTTTCTTAAAAGTTGGTAGTTATTAAAGTATCTAATAATGTTATATCTAGTAGTTGGTAGTTTCTTAAAAGTTGGTTTCAGTTTAGCATCTGAAACCATACATGAACTTCTTATACTCTAGTCTATTCAAATCTGCTGGTCCGTCTTACACTTTGCATGGATCTTTGAATACCCGTAAATGATTCTTTGACATCATGCATTGGCCATTTGGAAAATATTAATTCACTGATCTATGCAGATTTTCTGAACATTGACCTATTTCATTATATAAATCAAATGAATTTCATTAGTATCACCACTAATGTTATTGAAAGTGAAAGTTACTCAGTCGTGTCCGACTCTTTGCAACCCCATGGACTGTACAGTCCATGGAATTCTCCAGGCCAGAATACTGGAGTGGGTAGCCTTTCCCTCCTCCAGGGGATCTTCCCAACCCAGGGATTGAACCCAGGTCTCCTGCATTGCAGGTGGATTCTTTACCAGCTGAGCCACAAGGGAAGCCCAATCTCATTGAAAAAACTTTTAAATATTGGGAAGCCATGTGAAGCGCACAGTGACAGATATAAATTAGCCACAATTCTAATTTTTGTTTAAACGCTTGAATTGTTTCATTGGCAACAAGGATTTGTTAAGTTATTCTTGAAATGACATGCTCATTTTGTTCATTTTCAAGAAAATATCTGTTGAACATCCACATCTGAATTACCATAATATTCTGTTAGTTGTTCCTTCAGGTAAATTGGTGGTGCTTGAAAAAATCGACTAGTTCAGTGTACAGTTCAAACAATAGCTCAAAGTGCGTTTCCTTGGGAACAACCAGTGTGCAGTAGAATTGCTTTATGTGTACTTTCCATTTTGTACACAAGATACAAAAAAGTTGTGTACTCATGCATCAAGATTTAATAACCAATAAATCTTACTGCCTCATCAAGGGCATTCAGTTAAAGTGGCTAGAGGAGGTCCTCTCCTCCCTGCCCAGCCCCGTGTGTGGCAGTGATGAATACAGTGACTGTCAGTGTATTTTGATGCCACTGCTTTGATGAGTGTTACAGTTAAGCAATTAAACTTAACATTGGCTTCATCCCATTAGTGCAAATGTCAAGCGAAAAAGGAAAATTAGTACAGAAGTAGTTTTGATCTTCTAGACTCTGTGAAAGGGTCTTGGGGATGTCTGTGAACCACACTTTGAGAACCAATACTGTGGAGTTTGACATGTTAGGAAAGTGTAGGCAAGGGGAGGAAACCTCCTTAATCCCTTCAGAATTAGAGGGCTGCTGTAGAGAAGACAACCGCTGGCATACCGTTTTGGTATCCCCAGAGGGCTTAGTTTATACATAGTGGATCTCAGTAAATGTTGATCTATCAGTATAAATTGCCTAAATAATATTTCTAGAAATTTCTTTTTTCTTTTGTACTTAAAATGTCAGTTTTTAAATGTTCTCATGGTAAACAGTATGCATTTTCTAAGTCTTGCTGAGTCTTCTGTTTGTTCAAAGTTATCTTTTTATAATGAAGTTAAATTTATTTACCGGATTATGAGATGGACATGTGTCCTATATGTGTTTTTTTTTTCTCTTTTTGAGTGGATAAAAAGTAAACCCCATGGGATTTACTCTTTTGTGTTCTTGGGGAAAATAAGCAGTTAAACAATATACCAAGTGCTGATCAGATGAAGAGGTTAATAGTACCTGGCATAGAATTCAGTGTTTAGAAGGTATTTGTAGTAAATATCTCCTTTTCTTAAGCCTTCTTTCTGTGTCAGACATTGTTATTTTTTTCCCCACTAGCATTACTGAGAAATAATTGACATACATCACCGTGTTAGTTTAAGGTGTACAGCATAATGGTGTGACTTACACGTATTATGAAATGATTACCACAATAGATTTAATTAACGTTCACCACCCATTGTGATTTTATATATATATATATATTCAACATAACACATATATGTAAGTATATATTTACAGTAAAGTTTGTATAAATAGACACAGTATATAAATATGTATTATATATATAGTTATAAATTCATATAAATATGTAAATCATTCACATTAAATCTTCATGACAGTTCCACCAAGTATTTGGTATTAACCCTTAATACATGAGACTGTAATAGTGGGTGTGATTTTGTCAAAATCACAGAATCTTGGTCTGTCTGGTGCAAACTTTTAGTAAATGCATACCTGCTTAGAGTGATGAAAGGAGTACGGGCTGGACTGGGTAGAACTAATTATTTTCCCACTGCCAGGTTTTTCCTTAATCTTTCCCAGACTTCCTCCCAGGATCTCTTCTTTCCTCTTTGGTTCTATAATATTTGTCATGGTGTGCCTTCTACTGGAGTTGTTTGCAAGACTTATCTTTTCTACTGTAATGTACCTCAGTGAAAAACATTTTGTTCAGATATATGTCAGGTACTTGATAAATGTTTATAAACATTAACAGTGAATTAAACTTTTATTTAAACACTATATAAATGAAATAATTTAAATATAAATTGGCTTCCCTAATAGCTCAGTTGATGAAGAATCTGCCTGCAATGCAGGAGACCCCGGTGTGATTCCTGGGTTGGGAAGATCCGCTGGAGAAGGGATACGCTACCCGCTCCAGTATTCTTGGGCTTCCCTTGTAGCTCAGCTGGTTAAGAATCCACCTGGAATGCTGGAGAGCTAGGTTTGATCCCTAGGTCGGGAAGATCCCCTGGAGAAGAGAAAGGCTACCCACTCCAGTAATCTGGCCTGGAGAATTCCATGGACTGTACAGTCCATGGGGTTGCAAAGAGTTGGACGTGACTGAGCGACATTTACAAATATATATTAAGTCAGTTTAAAAACCATACTCATTATTTCCTTCTGAGATGTGACTAATAACCCTGTAATCTGTCTATTCTAAAAGTTGAAGTATGCATCTAGTTTGATGGGAGGAGGTATGTTCAAATGTTTTATTTTTAATTCCTAGGTTTGAAGAAGAATGAAAAATATGAACATTTTTGTTCATATTGCTACCTTTGATTAAGCAGTATACTTTTTGGCTCTTGAGAGATGGTTCTATAAGATAATTGTAGAGAGGTTGCTGACTTGAGTTGATAAGATATATTTACTTTTCAGATGAAGGCAGATGGAAAAAAGTTGTAAAAGTCCAGCTTGCTAACCTTTTCAACATAAGAAATAGTCAGTTTGCAGCTTCATAAATCAACTTGGAGATCAAAGCACCCTCCATAAGATGTCAGTCACGATAAAACCAGTAGCTGGCAGGGGTTATTTATATCTTCAAAATTAATAGTGATCAGAAGCAGCCAGTATGATAATTGTTCTATTTTTGTACACTCTATAAAAAGATTATTTAAATAGTAACATCTGTGTACAGGACTAACCATAAATGCTTAGCTAGCTTTGTGAGTGGAAACTTGAGGTACGGATAAAGGAGGGAGACGAGTTGTCAGTTCTTTGTAAACCAGATGCAGTTGGGTCTTTGCTTCCTAATAAACCCTCAGCTTATCTTTTTGTTTCTAAGAAGTACTTAGGGCTTTATTTCTTCACTCTAGGGCTTTCTTAATACCTTCTCAAGTTTTTATTTTCACAATGGAGTCTTAACTAAGATATATGAAAGCAAACTGATAAAAGGATTTTATCACAAAGTTCCATTCTTAAGTTTTCCAAAGATATTGGTTACACAAAATGAATTCTTGAAAATTATGGCTATTTGAAGTAGAATATTTGTGCTGCTCTAGGATGTTGAGCTGAGGAGAGGGCGTTTGTTAGATCACAGCTTAGTCAGTGTAAATCTAAGGAGGTGAGGAGTGCTGAGGAGGTGACAGAAGTAACACCCTTTCTTTGTGTTGTCTTAGTTAATGCATCCAGCGATACTTCTGATAAAGTCACTGCATGAGATGTCTGTCGTACTCCACTGTTTTCCAGTTGACCCTAGAATTGCTTGGTTTGCATGTACCAAAGTAATTTAATATACATGTTCTCCAGTCACATGACTATTAATTTAACAGTGATGCTTTTTGGTAAAAATAGATTAGATCAGCTCAGTTGTGTCATTTGATTGAAATACTAAATTCTACAGTAACCGAAGGGTGGTGATATGTACTTACCAAATACAAGACTTTACTCAATGAAAAATCTTGTTGTTTAGGGCACTCTAAATTTCTGTGTGTGTTAGGTATAATATTATATAGGGATCTGGCCCATTTAGGAAGAATGTCAGCTTCTAGGCGTGAGAGCATGACCTTAAAATGGTTGTGAACTTTAAAGAATATATAATTGTAATTGGAGTGGGATTTATTCAGACACTGACAGGCAATAGAAATTGACATATGAAAGGTTTAAAATTTCAGTTGAATATTCTCTTTAGAAATGTACAAACTTTCTTATTTAGAAAACTGTCTAGTGTGTTTTCTTTAGGATTTCCACTTTTCGTTTTGGTCATTTTTATGCTAGCATTCTCAGTCTTCTGACCCATGTAAAATGCTGAGGGACTTATGGGTGTTCTAAATATGTAGACTTTTTTCCCACTATACTTTTTAGGTCTTTTGCCTGTTTCTGCTATTACTACTTTGAGTCTTGCAGTGGCCAAAATATGTTTGATTGAGGTAGACTTTGGTGAACTATTTAAGAAAACAGAAAAGTAAAGCCTAGATCAGATTAGTAGTGGTGAAAGGAAAACCTAACAAGTTAAGAATAATACTAACTGAATTCAGAATAATAGCTACATCAAGAGGAAAAAGTCCAGAGGGAATTTGTGATCTGCTATAAATATTCCATAATTTTGTTCTGGGTGGTGATTACATGTATGTATACATGTATAAGAATCAGACTTATTTAACTTAAGGTTTGTTCACCTTACTGTATGTAACCTAAAATAGTAATCTTTTCTGAAGCAAATGTGGTAAAATCTTGAACATAATGAAATAGAAAATCCTATCACTAAACAAATAAAATTATATCTACTTTAAGAAAGGTATAGGTGGTTTTTTATTCTCTCTTCTTTAACCTGTCATCATTTTTCATATTTGGAATTTTGTGTTTTATTGGGTGTTATTGGAGAGGAGAATGAAGTCTTATTTTTGTGCTATCACTTGTTGAAAGAGGACAAACCCAGTCTTGATCTTAAAACCAGATTATATGTAAATTCTTTTTATTCTTGAATCTGAGTAGAGAAAAGTCAAGACCACTTAGCTCTATTAAGTTCTAAGTAAACATCACGTTTAAAGCCTCTATCTTTCATAAGTCTATCTAATACTTACTGAGGACTTGCCATGTACTTGATATTGTGAGGACTGTCTTGTGGGGGTGATGTTACTATTTCACTTAGCATTTGAAGCTCTGAGGTCAAGAAACTTTTCTAAGTTTTCATGGCTGAAGTAGAGGGGGCTTCCCGTTCTTGGCCTCCAAAGGATACCTAAGCTGCCAATGTCAGAGTATAAATATGAAGATAATTAGCATCCTTTGTAACTGACTCTATTGCCACAAAGGATAATCACTGGTTTAGGAGACATCCATGTACTGTTTGAGATGTCCCTTTAGAGCTTGTATTTAGTGGCCTTTAACGTCTCAGAATCATTTCTAACACTTTTTAATACCTTGGCAATATGACTTTGTCCTTTAAAACAAAATCTGGGGTAAAAGGAAGTGTTTATTTCTCCGTTGTATGAAAAAGGCTATTTGTAGGTCATTTTTTCTTAAAAGGCCAGAAATTCTCTCTCTAAACCACATTAGAACCCATGCCAACTTGGTACAGGGCCCTTACCAGAGTAATGATGTAAGAACTTGAAAAGAGTACGCAGTGCAGCTGCCAAAGCTCACACTGTTTAATTTCAACACCGTCTGTCTGCCAGCGTCCACAGCTTGATATTTTTTTTCTGTACATACCAATTTATAATCACATATATTTATCTCATTGGGGGAGGAAAAATGAAGAATTACTGTTTGATAAACTTATTGCTTTCTGAGGTAATGGTGCTGTTTTGCCTCTCACATACTTCTCACATACTTCCCTCCCACCTAAACTACCCCCTCCCCAAGTATTTATTCTCCTGGGTGAATTTTTCCAAAATGTGACAGAGAAGGGCAGTTCACACCTTGCCTAATTTATGTTTTGCAAGGAAACCCATCCCCTTGCATGGTTCATGTGCTACATTCCATCCGTTTGCCAAGTCTTGGACTCTTATCCAAAGTACAGTATTTGAGTATGCAGTTACACATACTGGCAACAGCATACTTTTTCCTGGCCTCTCTTAGAGAAAGCTCAAAGCCAGGGGAGCAAATCCAGATGTTCTTGAATCTGGCATCCTTAATTCAGAATTCTAGATGGCAAGACTTTACTTGGAAGTGTACCAGACTTACTCAGCACCTGTTCTTGCTAACATCACATTTTTATGACCAGAGATTCTGGAGTTTGCCTCCTTTGCTGAGCAGAAAGAACAGCACATTTGAGCTGCATGGGAAGAGGCTCTCTATCATTTGAGAGAAATACTTGATTTGCTTCAGCAGGCATGCAGAGGAGGGTAGCATTGCTTTTGGGGTTAGGTCTGGGATGAGAGCAGGTGCAACTGCAGCTGACACTCCTTAATCAAATCTGGCCTTGTTTAATTTTTAAATAGTCTAAAATGTTTTGACATAAACATAAGTGAACCGTTTTGGGCTGTCTGGCATCTACCATAGTACCTTTTACAAGGGGGAGGTGCTCAGTGACTAAATTCAGTCACCACTTATCGAACACCTTCTGTACGTACTAAATACTGGTGTTGAATAAGATCTTTTTTCAGAGATCTGTCTGGTAGGAGGCACAAACTCTTATACAGATAAATTGCAAATCACTGATTTTATTTGTTGACGCAGTTCAGTATTTTGTTCATTTTGTGAGTCAGCTACAAAAACCAGAACACAGGGTTGACTTCGTAACCTAAGAACAAGCGTGGGATTTCTTTTTGATTCTAAAGTGTGCTACTTGTTGGCATTTTTGCCTCTTTAGATACCTCTTCTGCCTTGCCCAGAAATGAAGATTTGTGGAGTGTGGAAAGAAAATATTAGTATAATGCAGAAAGACATTTCTGAGACAGCTTCTAGGATTGATTATTCTGTTGTAAGCAATCTTCCCTTATCTAAAAAGATGTGAGGATGCACCAGTCTCTAGCTCGCTGTGTAGGTTATCAGGCTGTTGTAAGGTGAAAGTAGGAAAAGTAATTTCCTTCTCTCTCTGGAATGTAGGCTTCCTTCGCCTGAATTGTTGCGTAGTTAGGGCAGAGCCAGAAAGCACATTTACCCCCCAACTATTTCTGGACAGATGAGGTCATATTTCCTTAGTAGTGATACAGTTCTTATGTTTAACTTGTTATTCTTTCAGCCTTCCTCCTGATTTTTAAGGCTGAGTAGATGAGTATTTTCATTGGGCTTCTCTTATCCCTGAGAAGAACATTAAATTGCCCATGTCCAAACTTATTACCTCCCCTCCGTTTCTTGTGGCTGTGTTGCACAGCTTATGGGATCCTAGCTTCCCAACCAGGGACAGATCGAGGCCCTCAGCAGTGAAAGCAGAGTTTCAACCATTGGACTGCCAGGGAATTCCCTGAAAGTGAAAGTCACTCAGTCGTATCCAACTCTTTGCGACCCCCATGGACTATACAGTCTGTGGAATTCTCCAGGCCAGAATACTGGAGTGGGTAGCCTATCACTTCTCCAGCAGATCTTCCCAACCCAGGAATTGAACTCGAGTCTCCTGCATTGCAGGTGGATTCTTTACCAACTGAGCTAATTTCCCTACCCATTTCTTTCAGACAAAACATGTATACTGCTGCTATTAAAATAATAACAGTTTATACTCATATGCTATTTATGTTCCAGGTTTTGTCTCTAGAGCTTTATAAATAAAGCACTTAAAAAGAGTTATCTAATCCTCACAACAGTCCTGTGAGATAGATGCTTATGTTTTCAATTTTACAGGTAAAAACTGAAAGGCACAGTAAGGTAAGTAACTTGCCCAAGATCACATAGCTAATAAGTGGCAAAGCCAGGCTTTGAACTCAGGAGTTTCAAACCCATTGTGTTCTTAATCAGTGCATTATACCATTTCATATGCAGTTTGATGTTGAATGACACAGTTTCCTAAAAGTAGGAGGTAATAATAACATCTATCATTTGAGTGCTTCCTGTACAGGCATTATACATGGTCATTTTTCTTCTCAGTCTTAATGCAAGTGTGAATTGGTCCCATTTTGCAGATGATAATATCAAATTTTATGGAGCACTTAATGGGTCAAGCATTGTACTTAATTGCTTTACTTTGTATTATCTCATTTAATGTTCACAGTAGTGCTGTGGATAATTATTGTTCTCATTCTGGATACGAGAAAACTGAAGCTAGAGATGTGCACTTGCCTAGAGTCAAATAGCTAAGGAGGTCTCCTGCTCATTTTTGCTGTATACTAGAAACTAGCACAGCATTGTTAATTATATTCCAATATTTAAAAAATGTAAGATATATGTATGCACACATATGTATGTACATATATGTGTACAAATATGTACAGATAGCTACTGAGAGATAGAGTTAGGATTTAAATACAGGGTCTGTATCCAGACCCCAAGCTCTTGATACCACATAATAACGTGAAGCAATAATTAGCTATAGATGTTCTGGTGATGAGAAGAATCTCAGAAGACAGAGCCTAGCTCCAAATCTGTTTCTTTTCTATAATCCTCACATAGTTTGTTGTAAGCCTTGCTTTTCGTCGTCTTCTTGTTCCCATAACAGAGACACTTGAAGTGTCAGAGACGGCCTTCTTATAAGAACACAGGAGGTCCTTGTCTAACTGATTTAGTGAATTTGTCTTTTATTAAGGCTTCGAATTTTGCTTTAATTCCGTTTGCTGGGCTCATCTCTCTGAAGATGTCTTTCCATTATCTTCACAGGAATTCCTAGAAGTTACAGTAGGGGGAATCTTAAGCATGTATGAGGCTCTGTTTTTAAATACAGCACTTTAGTGTATCTTTATTTTGCTTCCTTTGGATTGTAAATTTATTTTCTTTACAACCTAACGTGGTGTTGGAGATTTTTGTTTTAAATTACTTTTTAACATGAGAACCTTTATATGGTCATTGAATCTTGGCTGCATTCAAGTCTTGAATCTCAAAATTCACGCATTCCCATTGGCAAACTCAGAACTAATAATTTCAGAAAGGGAGTGTGTTTTCTGCCCCTTCTTCCTTTCCTAAATAGCTTTCGTCTTTCCTGTCGTTCTAGATTTTCTCTTCTTCATCTTCAGTCAGCTTTTCACTGCGATTTATTAAATCTACCTCCGAAATACCCATCAAACTCTGGTTCAAGGTACTCAGCATCACTAGAAATCAGAAAAATGAAAAAATTTTAAAACTGATATGCTACTACATGGCCACCAGAATAGCTAACAAAAAAACCCCCTGACTATGTAAAGTGTTGGAGAGAACAGCTGTAACACCCTTTGCCAGCAGAAGTAGAGTGTAAACTGGTACAAACATTTGAAACTCTTCAGTAATAATAATCTTTGGAAGTTGAACATAAGCAGTTCCATTTCTAGACATATATCCAACAAATAGTGGATAAACTATATGCTGAAAGAACACTTAGGAGAATGTTCATAATAACATTATTTGTAGTATTCCCAAACTGGCAACAACTAAACTGGAGACAGTTGAATATCTATCAGCAGTAGAATGGGGGCTTCCCTTGTAGTTCAATGGTAAATAATTTGCCTGCCAATGCAGGAGACCAGGGATTCGATCCTTGGTCCGGGAAGATCTCACATGCTGTGGAGCAACTAAGCCTGTGTGCCACAACTACTTAGCCTGTGTGCTCTAGAGCCCGGGAGCTGCACCTACTGAAGCTTTAGAGCCTGTACTCCACAATAAGAGAAGCTACCACAATGAGAAACCTGTGCGTCGTAGCTAGAGAGTAGCCCCCTCTCACAGCAACTCAAGAAAGTTCACACACAGCAGTGAGGACCCAGGGCAGCAAAAAATAAATAAAATTATATTAGAAAACAACCCAGTAAAACGGGTAAATGAATTATATAATTTATAAAGTAGAATACTGTATGGCAGTGGTATGGACAGACTGACAGTATGCAGCAGCATGGGTGAATCTCCTGTACAAAATGTTGAACAAAAGAAGCCAGACATAAACGATTATGTAATATGTGATTACTCTTGGACTGCAAGGAGATCAAATCAGTCAGTCCTAAAGGAAATCAATCCTGAACATTCATTGGAAGGACTGACGCTGACGCTGAAGCCCCAGTACTTTGGCCACTGATGCGAAGAGCCAGCTCATTAGAAAAGACTCTGATACTGGGGAAGATTGAAGGTGGGAGGAGAAGGGGATGACAGAGGATGAGATGGTTGGATGGCATCACTGACTCAATGGACATGAGTTTGAGCAAGCTCTGGGAGTTGGCGAGGGACAGGGAAATCTGCTGTGCTACAGTCCATGGGGTCACAAAGAGTCAGACATGACTGGGCGACCGAACAATAGTACCTTTGTGTAAAGTTCAAAGATAGGCTAAACTAATCTGTGGTGATAGAAGTCATAATAGTACCTTTACTGAGAGGATATAAATTACTGTGAGGGGGAGCAGAAGAGTTTTCTGAGAAGTTAGTAATAGTCTATATCCTGATATGAGTGTCGGTTTCACAAGTGTGTTCAGTACAGTTCAGCTGCTGAGTCATGTCTGACTCTTTGCAACCCCATGGACTGCAGCATGCCAGGCTTCCCTGTCCATTACCAACTCCTGGAGCTTACTCAAACTCATGTCCATCGAGTTGGTGATGCCATCCAGCCATCTCATCCTCTGTCATCCCCTTCTCCTCTTGAACAAACAAAATTTAAAAAAGCAAGTGTGTTCACTTAGTAAAAATTCTTTGAGCTGTATATTTGAGATGAGTGTGCTTTCCTGTATTTTTACACTTGCTGTTGTTTACTCGCTCAGTCATGTCTGACTCTGCCATCCTATGGACTGCAGCATGTCAGGCTTCCCCGTCCTTCACTGTCTCCCGTAGTTTACTCAAACTCATGTCCATTGTGTCGGTGATGCCATCCAACCATCTCATCTTCTGTCACCCCCTTCTCCTCTTGAACAAACAAAATTTTAAAAAAACAGGCAGAAGCTTGGTTTAAAAGTTTGAGGAGAAGCATAAGGCTCAAGGACTTATGTGTTAGATCATTTCTAGTTAATGACTTGGGGTTAGTCACTTAAAAGTGGCTTTAAATGACGACTTTTTAAAATTTACAGTAGAAAGCTGGAAGGAATCATACCAAACCAATAATACTTGAATCAAGGGTAGGGTTTTGAGAGAATTTGTGGGGTTTTGCTTTTTATTCAGTTAGCATTTCTCACATTTTGAGTTATTTTTCAATAATATTTTAAAGATGCTTTAAACAATAATATTTTAAAAAGCAACTTTAATGAAGGAAATGTTAAGTAGCATGACAGGTAAAGTATCTTAGATACTTGAGGTCATGTGGAACTTCTGGTGCCTTGCAAATCAGATCTCATTTAGCCATGTTTATTTTATAATTCAGTAAAACGGCAAGAGAATTGTTCAGAGGTTGAACAGAGCAAAATGTCAAAATAAAACAAGCCCTGGTCTCTTGTTTACATCTTTAAAAAGAAAAATTGTGGTAAAACCCACATAATGTAAAATTTGTCTCTTAACCTTTTAAAAATACACACTTCAGTAATGTTAAGTAATTTCACATTGTTGATCAGCAGATCTCCAGAACTTTTTCTTTTTGCAGACCAGAAACTCTGTATTCGTTAAACAGCTTCCCATTTTCCCTTCCAACCTCATCCATGGTAACCACCATTCTGCTTTCTGTTTCTATTAATTTGACTACTTTAGATAGACCATATTATTGGAAGCATACAGTATTTGTCTTTTTCTGTCTGGCTTCTTATTTCATAATGCCCTTACGGTTCATCCGTGTTATAGCATGTGATAGCCTTTGCATCTTTTCTGCCACCATTGTAGTCAAAGCCATCATCTATTCATCTGAATTACTGCAATAGCCCAAGTATTCTCCTTGCCTCCAGTCTTATAACCAGCTATACCATCCCAAGACATTTTAGCGATTAAAAAAGTTTAGAAAGTAAAGGAACATGTAGTAGGCTTTTGTTTCATGTTTCATGTAGGCTTTTGGAGAAGGCAATGGCACCCCACTCCAGTGCTCTTGCCTGGAGAGTCCCATGGACGGAGGAGCCTGGTGGGCTGCAGTCCATGGGGTCACTAAGAGTCGGACATGACTGAGCAACTTCCCTTTCCAGTCTTGTGCTTAGTTGCTCAGTTGTGTGACTCTTTGTGACCCCATGGACTATAGCCCGCTAGGCTCCTCTGTCTATGGGGATTCTCCAGGCAAGAATACTGGAGTGGGGTGCCATGCCCTCCTCCAGGGAATCTTCCCAACCCAGGGATCGAAATGAGGTCTCCCGCATCACAGGCAGATTCTTTACTGTCTGAGCCACCAGGGAAACCCAGTCTTGCCTACCTCTAATTCATCTTTAACCCAGTGGCTAAATGCAAATTTGACTTTACTTAAAATCTTGATGCCCCAACTTAGATAAAGGCTAAATACTTTAACCTGACAAAAGCTTTCACTATGGGGACCTAATTCACTGATTCTTAAGTCACATCTGTTTCCTCATTGCTCCTAAACTAGGTACACCCTTGGCTCCCAAACTAGATATACATCTTAATTCTTTTCTCAATCATATTATTTCCTGTTCCCAGTCTGTATTTATTGACAGTGAATCTTGAATGAATCATGGGGTTTAGTGAGGCTGTTTGTCAGATGCTTCTGCATGGAGCTAACCTAGTGTGTTAATGTCAGAATGTAATTTAGTAATAAAATAATACTTCTCATTTCCTAGGCTTTTAGACAACTAAAAATAGTCTGATCTAAAACAAGCAAAAATCTTAAGAAACATATTAACCAAATTCCTGTGAGGGGAAGGCTAGGGGCAGGGAGGAAAGATGGGGAAATTATTTTAAAGTCTTTGTTCCACTTGGTTTTTTAAAATAGGATATCTGAAAGGTTTCTCTCTCACTCACTGAAATTTAATCCATGAAGTGTGTATTGAAGGTCTGTTGTATATTCAATTTTGTGAGTCAACAAAAGTCCAGAGAAGTCTGTATCCCTTGAATGACTCTACATACTTCAGTAATTACCCAATTCAGATAACTTCTTTGGTTTCTCAAACAGTGTCTTCTGATCTAGATGGAAAATGACAAGTGTGTGGAGTGCATGTACCCACCACAAAACCAAGTGTATGTGTATTGTGTGTGTGTGTATTTTAAAGCTAGTTAGATTGAGTGACAGTTAACATATTAAGCTATAAAATTGAACTGATGTCACCCTTTTTACACAGGTTTAGTGAATTACTACATAGGGTTGGAATGAATTTCACTATTTGAACCTGACAGAGGAAGCCTCTGCCTACCCTATCAATTGTCTCTATTCCTCTTGAGCTCCACCAACATTGTACAGTGTGGTTTCTTGAATACACAGGTTGGTCTCTCATGTCAGTGCTTTTTGCTCACACTATTTCCTATGCCTGAAAAGCACCTTTTCTTTTTCTCTTATTTTTCTACAAATCACATTTATCTTTCAGTACTCATCTCAGATGTTCCTCCTAGTTGTCTTTCCCTTACCGGGTTACATGTTTTTTATTTGGGCTTCCATAATCCTGAACTTCCTTTAATATAGCACTTAGAACACCATGTTATCTGTTTAAGGTTTGTCTCTACAACTAGATTGTGAGCTTAAGGCGTTTTTGTGCTTCACTTGCTATAGGGTAAGTTTTCAGTGACTCTTTGGATAAGTAAAGTGAACTGTTTTTGAATGTTTGATAAGAATATTTGAATGAATAACAAAAGACCAACTTTAAACTTACTTTAAATTTGTGATTTCCAGCCACAAATTTTGAGCAGTGCAATTCTGTTTTTGTTTAGATCATATCCACCAGCAAGCTTGGAACTCTGTCCGGCTCTTTCAAAGAAAAAAAACTTCCTAAAGGAAGAGAACTATTAATAATTGAACACTGCTCTGTTGGGCACTGGGGACTTTGTCATTTAAGACAGCTGTGTGAAGAACTTTAGTATTTTCCCATGTTACAGCTGAGGCAGCTGAGGCTTGGAGAATGTTAGTCAGCAATTTAGTAGTAAAGCTTTAATTAAACCCATGTTGTCATCAGTTCAGTTCAGTCTCTCGGTCATGTCCAACTCTTTGCAACCCCATGAACTGCAGCACACCAGGCTTCCCTGGTATCACCAGCTCCTGGAGCTTGCTCAAACTTATGTCCATTGAGTCGGTGATGCCATCCAATCATCTCATCCTCTCTTGTCCCCTTCTCCTCCCACCTTCAGTCTTTCCCAGTATCAGGGTCTTTTACAGTGAGTCAGTTCTTTGCATCAGGTGGCCAAAGTATTGGAGCTTCAGCTTCAGCATTAGTCCTTGCAATGAATATTCAGGACTGATTTCCTTTAGGATTGATTGGTTTGATGTCCTTGCAGTCTAAGGGATTGTCAAAAGAGTTCTCCAGCACCACAGTTCAAAAACATTAGTTCTTTGGTGCTAAGCTTTCTTTATGGTTCAGCTTTCACATCCATACATGACTACTGGAAAAACCATAGCTTTGACTATGTGGACCTTTGTCAGCAAAGTAATGTCTCTGATTTTTAATACGCTGTCTAGGTTTGTCATAGCTTTTCTTCTAAAGAGCAAATGTCTTTTCATGGCTTCAGTCACCTTTGGCAATGATTTTGGAGCCCAGGAAAATAAAGTCTGACACTGTTTCCATTGCTTCCCCACCTGCTTGTCATGACATGATGGGATTGGATGCCATGATCTTCATTTTTTGAATGTTGAGTTTTAAGCTGGCTTTTTCACTCTCCTCTTACACTTTCATCAAGAGGCTCTTTAGTTCCTCTTTGCTTTCTGCTCTAAAGGTGGTGTCATCTGCATATCTGAGTTAATTGATATTTCTGCCAGCAGTCTTGATTCCAGCTTGTGCTTCATCCAGCCTGGCATTTTTCATGATGTACTCTGCATATAAGTTAAATAAGCAGGGTGACAATATAT
This sequence comes from Budorcas taxicolor, assembly GCF_023091745.1. Lineage (NCBI taxonomy): Eukaryota > Metazoa > Chordata > Mammalia > Artiodactyla > Bovidae > Budorcas > Budorcas taxicolor. Next base: position 154,900,973 of record NC_068920.1, on the reverse strand, counting down.
AGCCTTGACGTACTCCTTTCCCGATTTGGATCTAGTCTGTTGTTCCATGTCCAGTTCTAACTGTTGCTTCTTGACCTGCCTACAGATTTCTTAGGAAATCTGCATACACTCATCTCAGAAGGCAGGTAAGGTGATCTAGTATTCCCACCCCATTTAAGAATTTCCCATAGTTTGTTGTGATCCACACAGTCAAAGGCTTTAGTGTAGTCAGTGAAGCAGAAATAGGTGTTTTTCTGGAATTCTCTTGCTTTTTCGATGATCCAGCAGATGTTGGCAATTTGTTCTGGTTCCTCTGCCTTTTCTCAATCCAGCTTGAACATCTGGAAGTTCTTGGTTCACACACTGTTGAATCCTAGCTTGGAGAATTTTGAGCATTACTTTGCTTGTGTCTGAGATGAGTGCAATTGTGCAGTAGTTTGAACATTCTTTGGCATTGCCTTTCTTTGGGATTGGAATGAAACTGACCTATTTTAGTCCTGTGGCCACTGATGAATTTTCCAAATTTGCTGCTATATTGAGTACAGCATTTTAACAGCATCCTCTTTTAGAATTTGAAGTAGCCCAGCTGGAATTCTGTCATGTCCACTAGCTTTGTTCATAGTGATGTTCTCCAAGGCCCACTTGACTTCACACTCCAGGATGTGTCTGGCTCTAGGTGAGTGATCAAATCATCATGGTTATCTGGGTCATTGAGATCTTTTTTGTATAGTTCCTCTGTGTATTCTTGCCACCTCTTCTTAATACCTTCTGCTTCTGTTAGGTTCATACTGTTTCTGTCCTTTATTGTGCCCTTCATTGCATGAAATGTTTTCTTGATAACTCTAATCTTCTTGAAGAGATTTATAGTCTTTCCCAGTCTGTTGTTTTCCTCTATTTCTTTGCATGGATCACTGAGGAAGGCTTTCTTATCTCTCCTTGCTATTCTTTGGAACTCTGCATTCAGCTGGATATATCGTTCCTTTCTCCTTTGCTTTTTCCTGCTCTTCTCAGCTATTTGTAAGGCCCTCTCAGACAACCATTTTGCCTTTTTGCATTTCTTTTTCTTGGGGATGGTTTGGCATGTTGTCATACTGTCTATGCTTTTTTCTCTATATTTTGCTACCTGCCCCAAATTAAGAATCTGTTTGCGTGAATTCTAGTTATCTGTTATCAAAAAGTAAACGTGAATTTCTAGGAACTATTAAAGCCGAAGTACCTTAAAATAATGTTAATGATAATTTTGCTTTCCTGTTAACAGGCTTTCACATTCATATAGAATCTAGAAATGCTATTCTTTCAAGATATTATATATCCATTTAAACAACATTATAATCATAGAGCATTGGTACAGTGGACACTAGCCTATTTTTGAAAACAATGGATTTCCCCAAATTAGACTATATTGTTTATACTTAAGTAATTTTTTGAGAAATCATATAGTTCTTTCTACTTTTTCTGGAGACTTGAAACCTAATAAATAAATGATATCTAGCTATTTTAAAAGTTCCATGCATAATTTAGACTATATACTTGGCTGACATTCAGGAATCTATTTTCATCATATGTAAAATTGCAATGTACTGTCCCATATTCTCGTGATCCTGGAAGCTAGTTCTTTTCAAAGCTAGAAGCAGAAAAAAATTTACCCAGTTTTTGACAGGAAAAATTTTAAAGGGAGGTAAATGTGCCAGCAAACCATAGAAAATCAAACTGCTGAAGAGAACGGAGCTATTTCCCAAGAACCACTCATCTGGACTCTGCTTCTTCCTAGCAGTTTTGACAATGGACAAGCTTTCCAAGCTGCAGTATCCTTGTCAATAAAATAGGTGCTAATAACAGTACTGGATTATTCTTGAGGTGGTTTTGATTATTAAATGGCATGTTTAGAAAAACACTACACAGGTTCTGATGCATTCAATTCAGTTCAGTCGCTCAGTCGTGTCCGACTCTTTGCGACCCCATGAGCTGCAGCACGCCAGGCCTCCCTGTCCATCACCAACTCCCGGAGTTTACTCAAACTCAATGTCCATGGAGTCGGTGATGCCATCTAACCATCTCATCCTCTGTTGTCCCTTCTCCTCCTGCCTTCAATCTTTCCCAACATCAGGGTCTTTTCAAATGATGCGTAGTAGACCTTTAATAATTATTATTAGGAAGAGTGTGTTTTTGAAACGTAGTAGTTATATATAGATAACAGAGTCCTAACAGAAGTAAAACTTCACCAGAAATCTGTCCTTTCACATGAGCTGATCAGCTTTCATTTTTGGAGCAGGCAGTTACTGTGATGACTTCTCTTCTATTACATACACATACTCTAAAATATCTACAGGCAACCTGGATCATCATTTTCTCTTAAAGAGAAATCCCTCTTGTCAGATTGAAAATAAGTATTTACAGGGAAAATTATGAAGAAATGAAAAATGGTAGTAATTTTATTAGTCCATGGGAAGTGAGAGGTTTTTTTTTTTTTTTTCCCCTGTCATTATTTGAATTCCTCTTGACTGTAGGTACTTGGATAAACATTATTTTGTGCTGATAAGTGGTCATGCAAGTGGAATCTATTCAGTTAGATTGTATTGGATTTGGGCACTTTTTTTTTTTTCTAAAGAAATTTTGATTTTTAAGTTGATCATTCAGTACAGTGTGTGTCCTGAAAGGTTTTCCTTTTTTTTAGCCATGGTATGAAGTATTTAATGTGTCAACAATTAGGCAGGGCAAATGTTACATGATTTAAGAGGGCCAGACTGGGAAGCATACTAAAGGCTATTGTTTCCAGGAAAGAACTTGTCTTAAGGACTTCAGATCTCTTCTGATACATATACCTGAAACAAAGGTGTCAATCAATAAAGCTTTGTTGAATAAGTGATATTCTTGGTTATTTTCTTGCTTTGGTAAGACTTTATAGTATTTTATTGCATTTGGGGAACCAAAAATTTATATCCATGTTTAATATTCTTTGCTTCTTCCTAAAATTTGAAACTAATTCAGATGTGAAAATACTGATTTTTGTGCATCCTAAGTTATCATTACAGTTTTCCATGTCATTTTTCTCCCAAAGGTGGGAATTGATTCTTGATTCATGTCATTGTTTCCAAGTAATGAACACATCCTCTAGAGTATTTTGTTTTGATTTGATTTGTGTTAATTCTGAAATTTTGGGGGTCTAATGTTCAACTTCTCTGTATCTTATTGGAAGGTTTTCAAGATTTCTATCAATTGCCTAACATTTGTAGGTATGTATAATTTATCTTACTAGAGAGATTCTTCTATTTCCTTGTCCTTATTTCACTTTGTTTTCTCCTTTAAAACTCTTCTGTTTTCATTATTGAAGAAATGGAAACCTTATTATATCCGTGTACCAGTTCATTATGTATAGCACATCCTCAGTGGTTAGGGTGAGACATGGGCTCTTAGTTCCTGTTAGTAGGAATGTGCATTGAACTTAAAAAGTTATCAGAAAGGTAGATAGTGATTTCTGTATAATTATGTTCACTACAGTGTTATTTAAATAGAAAACAACTGGAAACCACCTGGATATCTTTTTTTTTTAAGTCATTTTTACAGACTTTAAGAAATGTTTATAAGTGAACAAATTAGAATATAAAATTGTATATAAAGAATTAATTCCACTGTATTTGAACTATACCAAGATATTAATAAGAATTTTCTCTGTAAGTGAGATTATAGGTGACAAATTCTCTTTTTCACTAGCCAAATGTTACGAATAGATAAGGTGTTACAAGTATAGTGACAGAAAAACTCATAGTATTTTAAAAATCACTAATAGATAACTACAAATAACACTAGAATGAAATTTACTAAATAAAGATGAAAAAATAAGTTATTGTATAAAGTATATCACTATAGTTGACCAGGAATTTTCTTTCAGAGACATTCCTTTCTCAATGAGGCTTATCTATAATGATCTTTAGAGGAAAAGATATACTTTCTTTGCCCTGCTCGATTTCTGTGGTAGACTTGAGAATCCAGATCTTTTAGTTATGTTTCGTCTGATTAAATTGACAATTTCTGATTAAATTGACTGAAATAGTGTCCTACTAGAAATTAAATGTCCTACCCTTTGAAATCTGTGTGAGTGCAAGATCCATTTCACCATTAAAATCCTAACCCCAAAGTATTTTTTTTCTCATATATTCTTGCTGTTGTGTTTAGCATATGCAACCAGAAACTGTTTAATAACCAGAAATAGCAGTTTATCCATTAATGACTCTTATTCTGCTTATCTCTTAACACCTGAAATATGTATTTTAGGTACATAAATGTCATTGAAACCTTTTATTATTAAAATAAAACTAGACTGATTCTCAGATGCATGGATGTGGAAGCAGGATGAATAATAGTAATATCTTCTATTTGTAAAACTTGAGCTATGTTTGTCAAGCATCTGTGGTATTCTAGATACTCTGCTAGGCACTGACAATTACTTTTCACAGCAGTTCTTTGAAGTAGTAGTATTCCATCCGCGTTCTGCCCCCACCGCCCCGCCCCGCTCCCGCCCTCCCCAGAGAAGCAGATTTGTCTAGGATCATGCAGTTGGTGAGTGCTTAAGCTGAGACTGGATTCAAATCTTTGTGACTACGATGCTGAAGGATAGGATCTTTGTTTTGTTTGCTATTGTATGTATGTTCAGTGCCTAGAATGAAGCTTAGCATGTACTAAGCATTCAACAGATAGCCTTCGAAAGAATGAACTATATACCTAGAAGCTTTTAAGTGGCCAAGCAGAAGAAGAGACTGTCTGTTCCAGTAATACAGGATTATATAGAGAAGTGAGCCTGACAAAATGTGATGCTATTAGAAAGCCAAATGGAGGTACTTCTAACAGAATCTAGATCCCAGTAACAGATGACAGATTGGGAACCTATTTTTTTATTTAACTGTCAAATTTGTTCTAAGTACATTTGCCAGATCTCTTTTCCACTTGACTTTGATATTCAGTGAACAAAGAAAAGGCAAAAGACTACCTGATATTGGGTCCTTGCTGGTGGGGGGTGGAAATCTATTTGGAAATCCAAGTTCTCTAAGTATTGAGAAACTAGAATGGTAATTTCTTGATTGGGATTTGGATAGCAGGAGCCTCAGATTCTGCGGAAATAACATTGTGCTGTTGTGGTATATGGATATACTTTATCTGTTGTTAACAACAACTCTTGATACAGTCCTATGACAACAATGACTAAGTCCAGTTGGAACAGAGTTAATCCAGTTAATATTTAGTTACCTCATAGACATGGTTCTAATTTGTACAGAAGCCCAGTTGTGACTAGCCCTAGCCATGCCTTCTCTTTATATTTATCATCCATGTCTCAGATATTTTTGGTTGCTAACAGTTAGCTGTGTAATCATGATGGTCGTAGTATGCACCATTGAAGTGGTAAGTTCTAAGAGCATAGTCTTAGGAGAGGGAGTGAAGGAAATATGTATCACATTTAATGCTCCAGTGTATTGTGGTCTGTTCCCAAATTAGACAGTCCTAACTCAGACCCCCTTTACACTGTCCCCTGCAGAAATTACCTTGTTCTTCATCATCATCTATCAGAAGGAGCTGAGCTTTTATATGAGATAGTGGTTTGCCACACATCTGAGTAGTGATCACTGTGAAACCACTCTCTGTATTTGAAGATGTTTTGTTTCCTTAATTGCTTGAAATCCATTAAGATCTTACAGTTTAGCATCTCTCTTTACTTGAATCAAATGGAGCTAAGGGTGTACCCTCTTTCATATTCTTATGAACTTCAGCTTCAAAAGATGGCAGGGCAGTTTCCCCAAATTATTGGATCCATTCTCAAAGTTTCTAAACTCCCATGCCTACTATTTTTTAAATGAGGTGACTCCTAGTAATTGTTATCTCAGTTAATAACTTATCAGCTCCATGAGGGCAACTTCTGTATCTGTTTTGTTCATCATTCAACCTGGGTCTAGCACTGTGCATGATACATGTTTGAATAGTCTCTGGCGGATCAAAATTTTTCACCTCCAAGTGCTCTGTCATTTAGCCTCCAGTATAGATGTATTTTTTGAACCACCACTGGTAACAAAGATTCATAAGTGACTTGTTAAAAGTCACCTAGCTAAATAGTGGCAGAGCTAAAATTTCATGCCATATCTAATCCAGCCAGTTTTTTGGATGTGAACCTAGGATTTTGGATTTTACAATATGGCACATTATCTCCTCTAGACGTAGTTCTGCTGTTTGCTTTTGAAAATCTCTTGCTTTTCATGCTATGAAAAGATTTTGTGACATGTTCAACATTCTTCAGTTATTTGGGTCATTATTAAGAAACACCTACTATTTCTAGTTTCTGCTAGATTATTTTCAACATTAAAATGAGTCTACAGATATAGTACAGCTCTTGTCCAGGAATTCCTTCTATGACTGGTTTTATTTTCTTTTTTAAAGTTTTTATTGAAGTATAGTTGGTTTACATTGTTGTGTTAGTTTCAGATGTATGGCTTTGATTTTTAAAAGACATGAATTTTTTTCTCATACCTGCAGGAAGCTATTTTAATTTCTTAGTCATGGGCAGTATTAGAATTTTCATGTTTTTGTTTTAATCACCAAGAATCAGTAGAAATGTTATTCAAAAAGTGTCTCCAGGAAATATTATTTCTTAATTTAAGAAATGATTCTTATATACTAAATAGCATTAAATTAATGTTAGTATTAAAAACACCTCATGATATTAAAATTTGTTGTTCCACCTACCTTTTCAAATGATAATTTTCTTATATTCATTCAATCCATTTAATATTTCTGAGACTTTGTGAAATTCTTTGTGCAGTGTTGACAGCGTTCATCTTTATTAAAATTTAAACAGAGAATTGTCTGTGCTGTATATCAGCCTGGACCCTTCTATTTCCATTCTCTGTGTTTGGGAAGAGTCTCAGTGAATTGAACCTTAAGCCCTTACTGTATTTTCACAGAATTGACATTTCCAGAGTATTTTCTAATGTGCCAGGAGTTCAAGATCTTTTATATATATGATCCTTGAACCTTAAAATGACTGTCAGGAAGGCATTAATATTTGCGTTTTATGTATGAGGAATCTGAGACAAAGAGAGGAAGTGACTTATTGAAGATCACATAGTAAATAAGTGGCAGAGCCAGGAATCCAACCAATGTCCACCTGACCTTAAAAACCAGTTTCTTGCACCAAGCAGGAATAGGATGAGTTGAGAATGCATCCAAATTGAAGAACCTCATATTCATGTTTATCATGTCTGTTTTATTTGTTGGTAGATTTGATGGTTAAGACATGTAGTCATGACACTAAATGCCATTCTGGAACATTTTACTGTGGCCGCTGCTGCGTGTCTGTCATTACTGTCTTAATATTCTTTATAACCTTCATTATAGACCAAGGAAAAAAATGAAATCTTTGGTTTCAAAATGCCTGTTTTAGACATCTCTGAAGTATCATGGTACTCACTACCTTGTCGTTGTGGTTTTTGCTTAGAGATCAGTTTCTTTCATGTCAAGCTGGATGTGCAGTTGAAAATGTGGTCTGGATATAAGCATGGTCTAGTTGGGCTTCCCAGATGGTGTTAGTGGTAAAGAACATGCCTGACAATGCAGGAGACATAAGAGATGTGGGTTCCATCCCTGTATCGGGAAGATCCCCTGGAGGAGGGCATCCAACCCACTCCAGTATTCTTGCCTGGAGAATCCCATGGGCATAGGAGCCTGGTGGGCTACGCTTCATGGGGTCGCAAAGAGTCAGACATGACTGTAGTGACTTAGCAAGCACACTGTCTAGATCAGTACTGTCCAACAGAACTTTCTGCAGTTGTAAATACAATTTTTTGCTTTTTCCAGTATAATAGTCACTAGTTACATACATGGGGCTATTGAGTGCTAGAAATGCGTGCAGCTAGTGTGACTGAGCAACCAAAATTTTAAATTTTATTTAATTTTTATTTAAATTCAAATAAAAATATAGCATAGTTTGAGGTTGTAATTGATCCTTGTGTTTGATGAGTAATGATAGAATTTGAAGACATCCAATAATTAGTAGTAGTTTAAAAGTTGCATATTGGTTTTCCAACAACATAAAATTTGGTATGTGTTTATCCTAAAGCCATAGGACCAAATAGAGTACAACAGTTCATATTTCCAAAGCACTTTCTGATCATTCACAATCTCATCTGATGAGTATTTCAGGTATGATATCATTTGGGACTTGTGCTTGCTAATGGATCACAGAAGAAAGAAGAACAAAACCATTTACAACTTTCTTGTGCCGTGTCCCCTCTTTTTGAAATGGACATCATTCTGGCCCCTTGATGCTCAGGTTGCAGCATGAGAGCTTGCAGAGAAACCCATGTTCTGTTCTCTTCTGCTCATTGAGATTGAAGAGTATCCCTCTCCCCTCACCTAGAATTACCAGTAATGTCATTTCTTATATCTAAAGAGAAAGTGGAGACTGTTTCTATATTTAGCCAGCAAGCTATAATAGTTTGATAGCCAACGAAAGAAAATGTAGTTTTCCTTTCAGCAATTTCAAAGTAAATCCTCAGGGCTACAATTTTAGTTTTTTGTTTTGGGAAATATGACCCAGAACTCGGAAATGTTCTACCTAAGATTAGTTTTTAAATTGATGTCTTCCAAAGAAACTTTGGATGGAATTAAATAATAGATTTTATATAATAACTTGAAAAGGCATTTGTTTCTCTGGAGTTTTGATAGATTCAGCTTCATTTTGCTTGTTTGGTCTTATGAAATAATTTGTAGACCCTATTAATTTTGTTATATGTCACTTGTGTTACTTAGTATATATTTTTTGCTGTCATTTTATTTGTAAAATACCCCTCTCCTTTCTATCAGAGCTCACAACTAATCAACTCTGGGTGCTTTTGATTTTTCTGACTATGCCAGGCCGTTGAATGAAGTTCCCTGTAGTGAGAAAAGAGAGCACATGGGATTCGTGACTTTATGTACTCCAACAATAGAGCTTTTATGACATTGGAGGTGGTTAAAAAAGCTAGAAGTAGCTCTTAAACATGGCATCACTGTGTTGCCCTTTTTTTTTTTTTTCTTTCTGTATTCTTAGAGCTGCCAGGAGTGCATCGGGCCTGTAATTTCCTGTTCTCTGAATCCCCCATCTTTCTCCAGCTCCAAGCTTTGTGTCCCACAGCCTGTGACTCTGTGCTAACAAATCGCTATTGTCCAGTGGGGCGAATGGTGGCTGGAACTAAAGAATTGCTGTCTGGTTTCTATTCAAATCCAGGTAGTGAGGTATATGAATGGACTTTTCGAATCGTCATGTGAATAACGTCTGCTCGGCATGAAGGCTCAGAGCCATACTAGGAAAGATTAACTCCTAGGCTGACCACTAACATTTTTTGTGATAGGAGGTAGAAACATTCCCAAGTATCATTTTATTCACACTTAATTTTCCATTTCATCTTCCAGAAGTAGAGTTAGCCATTCAACTATTTGGCTACTTTTCTCTCAAGTGGTAGTGTTTCTGTTGGTAATATGGAAGTTTGGGAAAATGCTAAGGTGTTTTTACTTAGAGCACTGTTGTTTTCCATGAAAAGTTTCCTACTTTACATCTATATGACATAAAGTTATCTTTGTAGCATACTTGCAAAAATGAGAGAGAGCGAGAGAGAGGCTTTCTCTGAGAAATCAAGCAAAAATACTTTCTAACCATTGAAGGGAAAATCTCCTTTTTTTCGGTGCATTCTGAATACTTCTTTGGTTTTTTTTCCTCCCAAAGCACAAATTTATACAAAGAAAATAGAAACAACTTCAAATGCAGTGTATTAACCAAACAAGCATACCTCCTTCAAATTAGGAACCATCGTAAACATTTGTAAGTATAGCAGAATCGGGATTTTTTAAAATTAGGTTGGAAGCTTGACGGTAATTCATAATTCTCATTACCCTTGGAAAATTGTTATATTATCTTTCTCCTCTATACCTGAAAAAATGTCCACAGGCTTAAAGGGCCATGCTTTTTACATTCCTTCCATATCATAGGTACTATGGAACGAGAGAGCCTTTTATGTTTCTTTTTGTCTTAAACTCAGACAGCTTTGTAAGCAGTAGTGTGTAGATTACAAGAGTTAGACAAAAGCAGGCGCGACTGAGAAGAGTTGAGGGGGGGAGAGCTTGGGGCACTTCCTGTCACTCAACACATTCCAGATCACTAAAAAATTTCCACACCCTCTGCGTTTCCCTCTTGCCCACCCCAGATCCCAGTATTTTCTGATTCCATATGTTGTGGTATTCATCACACTCCTTTGCTATCACTGGGCCCTGGCAAGACTGCTTCAGAGAAGATGCATTCCTTCAGATTGCACAAAGCATAGCTGGGAAAATGGCTGGCAGTTTCAGAATCTAGTCACGATCGCACGCATGAGCACCTCACACATCCATGCCCCTTTCCCCCCCTCTCCCGCCCCTGCAGCTGGCTGACCTGTCTCACCCACTGCTGGCCTATCGAACGGCCAGGACTGTCTGGTTTTGGCTCATGCCTTTGTCCATGTCTGGCTTAGTTCCTCTCTGTCTACGCTTGCCTCTACCCCCACCGCCCCAGGCAGCACAAGTGTTTGGCCACACAAAACTACAGATAGAAAAGGTGGTAAAAACTTCAAACTTCGCTAGATTTTCCAACAGTTTATTCTTCCGTTTATTCAATTTCTCCCTTCTTTAATACTTCATTTTAAGAAAACAAATACGAAATTAATTATCTAAAGGCAAAGAATGCAAAGCAACCTTTGTGTTCCTTATAATAACTGACTTCATAACTCTCTCCAGCTGCGTTATGGGGTGTGTATAAAAAGCTTCTGTTCTGAGAACAAAGGAGCACGTGCAGAAATGAGACTAAAAAATCCACTGACAGTATTTCACCACACAAATTACTTAAAAGATTTTAGTCAAGACTCTCAACAGATTCAATGTTAAAATGGTTTTTAGTTTAAAAAAAAAAAATTGAAAGTGCTTACCCAGTAAAAGAACCGAAGTAGTCCTGAACTGTTACGTAAGACTTTTTACAGTTGGATCTTTGTCAAAAGGGGGTGGGGGTGATGGGAGAAAGCAGCAACAACAATCAAAAAAGTTCGAGCTGCTGTGGCTTAGAGGACAACTTCTGTGTTTCCAGATAGGATTCTTGCTGCAGAAATGGAACTCCCAGCCAGCACAGCATCCTGTCCCGGTAGAGAAATGAGTTTGTCAGTTTGGAAAAAAAAAAAAAGGTACTGGAACCCAGACTAGACGAGGTATTGAACCGCGCCAGATTTCCTTGCAGCCCTGTCTGCTCAGCTCGCATTGAACTATATATGACCCAGATGATGGACAGAAGCACATTCAGTCATGTGCACACTGGAAGAAAGCGGATTTGCTGGTCCCTGGCAGTGTTGGGGTTTGTCTTCTGATTGGGCTGTGCCCTGATCAGTGAAATGTGAAGCCCTCACCATTCAGAGGCCGTAATTCAGGACTGGCAGTTTGAGTGTCTGGCTGCCTCTAGTCACTGAGAGAGACTTTGAAGGTGTTGCTTTTGTTTGGTGACATTACCCACTCAGAGGCTACTTACACCTATGTACTAGTATTAGGAGCAATGCTAGTCTTTCTGAAATGCCAGAAGGAAGCCAACTTGGCCTGAATTCTGTATCATCTTCTTGTTGATGAACTTTGTTCTAACTTAGCCCAATTATTTGATTTGAGAATTTTTGTGATCTTAACCAAGGCTTATGTCTAGACCACACCCCAGCTGTGATTTTATGGGTTTGATAAGGTAAAAATAAAGGTAGCATTTGACTTTGAAGCTTTCTAGATGATATAAATTGTTCTTAATGGAAATTGGATGGAAGGACAGCAGAGAAGTTTGGGATTCTGGAGTCTTTGAATGTGCTAGGAAGAACCTTTATCTCTTACTATTGCCTTTGTGAAGCTGTCACTCTTATCCTAATCCTTAATCACATAGGCAGCTGCTGGGGGGAAGCTACTGAAGTGTTTACCCCATTCAACTGTGACATAGTCTTTATGCAAGAACCACAGTCTACTCTCTCTAGTCTATCTGAACTAGGGTCCTTGGGATTTATTTTCTGTCTTTCTGGGCCACTAGGAAACAAGGCCATTATTTGGACTGTTGGTTGTGACATTTTTATTTAGTGTATGAAAGTTACTTTATTTAATGTAAATTGATATTTAAAAAAAATTGAATGAAGTTGTTTTATGGGGCCTTAGCACTGATAATAGGAAATATACCCTACATGGACCAATTGATTCCCCCCTGCCCCTCCCGCCCCTGCTGGGGACTTTCTTGTTTGTTTAGGAATTAGCTTATATATAATCCTAAACTGGTATTTAGACATAAAAGTACTTTGGTTTATTTTCTGTGCTTTTTAGACTTTCAGAAATAAATCCACGGGCAGTGTATAACATCTGTTAATTTTGCTGTAAATTCTAGGTTTGGGTGTGTAAGGAGTTGTTATTTCTTAGATGTCATGTAGTATCTTATATATGGTGACTGTCTAGGAATTCTCTTGTCTTAACCTGGAGAAGCTGGGTTGATACACTATGGGATATAACAGTGATCAAAGTCAAAGAAGAAGGGATGCACCCTCTCTGTAAACTACACAGCAGTCATTCCTTTTTTTTCTTTTAATTGTGGTAAAATACACATAACGTAATATTTATTATTTTAACCATTTTTAAGTCTACAGTTTTATAGCATTAGGTACATTCACATTGTTGTGCAATCATCCCTGCCATTTTCTCCAGAGCATTTTCATCATTTCTCAAAACTGAAACTTTGTACCTAACATAACATTAACTTCTTATTCCTTCCTTCCCCAGCCTCTGGCAACCACTATTCTTTCTGTCTCTATGAATTTGACTACTCAAGATGCTTCATAAAAGTAGAATCATACAGTGTTTATCTTTTTGTGACTGGCTTACTTCACTTAGCTTAGGGTCCTCTAGGGTCATTCATGTTGTAGCATGTGTCAGAATTTCCTTCCTTTTTAAGGTTGAATAATATTCAGTTGTATGTATAGACCACATTTTGTTTATCCTTTCATGTGTTGATGGACACTTAGTTGCTTCCACCTTTTGGCTATTAAAACAGTCATTGTCGCAGATTTCCCTGGTGGTCCAATGATTTAAGAATCTGCAGCTTTACAGCGTAGGGAATTCAAGTTCAGTCCCTGGTTGGAGAACTAGGGTCCCATATGCCCTTTGGAGCCCTCGCCACAGCTAGAAAATCCGTATTCTACAACTAAAGATCCAGTTGATACAATGAAGATCCCACATGCCCCAGCCAAGATCCAACAAAGCCAAATAAATACAACAAAGTTTTAAAAATACATTTAAAAAAAGACAATCATTCTTGACCATTCTTCTTGTAATCTTAAGAGGGCTTCTTTACAGAGCTATTCTGACCATCTTAAAAGCTATTCCTTTTTATAAGTTGGAAGGGTTTTGGTGTGCCTTTTAACTCTAGACTGACTGCTGCTGCTGCTAAGTCGCTTCAGTCATGTCTGACTCTGTGCAACCCCATAGATGGCAGCCCACCAGGCTCCGCCGTCCCTGTGATTCTCCAGGCAAAAACACTGGAGTGGGTTGCCATTTCCTTCTCCAATGCATGAAAGTGAAAAGTGAAAATGGAGTCACTCAGTCATGTCCGACTCTTAGCGACCCCATGGACTGCAGCACACCAGGCTCCTCTGTCCATGGGATTTTCCAGGCAAGAGTACTGGAGTGGGGTGCCATTGCTTTCTCTGACTAGATCCTAATATCAAATTTACTAGAACAGGGCAGATTCTTTTCAGGCTTCTTGGATGAGAGTTAATACGTAATTCTTCTATGCTTATTTTTCATGGGTTTATCTTTTCCTTTTTGGAACTTCCCTAGTGGCTCAGAGGGTAAAGCATCTGCCTGCAATGCAGGAGACCTGGGTTCGATCCCTGGGTCAGGAAAATCCTCCGGAGAAGGAGATGGCAACCCACTCCAGTACCCTTGCCTGGAAAATCCCATGGACAGAGAAGCCCCATAGGCTACAGTCCATGGGGTCGCAGAGTCAAACACGACTGAGCAACTTCACTTTTCACTCTCTTTTCCTTTTACACAGTGAGCTCTTCCTGGGCAGGGACTATGGTCAATTTTTTTTTGAATTGTGCCTTTTATATCAATAAAAATTAGTTGGAAGAGTGTGAATTAATTAATAATAGAATAATAGCTGATTTTATTGGATTTTTATTATGTGCAAGACTCTTAACAGATGTTTATTATATGCATTATTTAACTTTCAAAACAACTCTTAGATAAGTACTGTTATCTTTGTTTAATATTAATAAGTAAGATAACTTGTTCAAGGGATTTGAACCTTGTCTCTTTTGGCTCCTGAGCCGTTATGGAAACTTAATAATGAGATGATCAGTGTGTTTAAAAGCAGATTAAGCCTATGCACTGATTTGAAATCAGTTATTCTTTCATTAGGTATCAGGAGCTATAGCCCTGTGATAGATATGATTCCTGAGTGGATACTTGGAGGAAAGCTTGCCAGTTAATTAATTGAACCTTCTATAGGGCTGAACAATCCCTTGTTGAACTCAGTTTGCAGATATTCCTGTGTATGTAAATTCTCTTTCTTACATTATTTTCAAAGTGCAGTTAAATGAATGCGCTAAAACAAACATGTCTATGATCTTCATATATATATATATATATATATATATATATATTTATTTTGTACTGTTCTAGGTGCTAAGGAGAGTCAGGAATAAAAGAGAATGCTTCTCTGAGGAAGTGAATAGACAAGCTGAGAGCCAAATGATGACGAGAAGAATCCTTGAGTATAAAGATCCTGAAGAAGTGTGATCTGGGCAATGAGAATGAGATATAAGAGCTCTAAGATACTAATAGGATTGAGTGTGGTGTGTTTGAGGAGCAGAAAGGATAGCTGGAATGGAGTGAATGCAGGGAGGAGGTCATGTTGAAGAGGTGTGATGGGACCCTATCATGTAGGGTCTTGTAAGCTGTGATAAGTAACTTGGACTTTTCCCCAGATTTGATTTTTTTTCCCCAAATGGTGGGGTTTTAAGCAGAAGAGTCCTCCTGCCACTACTGCAAAGCACGTGGGATCTTAGTTCCTATACCCTCTGCAGTGGAAATGCAGAGTTCTAACTACTGGAACACCAGTGAATTCTGCTGATGACAGTACCTTTAACTGGAGTTCTTCCCAGGCTGGAGACTTTGCCAAGGCTTTTGTATGTTAGTGGCCTGCTCTAGTTGCCCTAGCAGAATGATACCTGTTTAGAAGAGTGCTAGAGCTGCCATTGGTTGCATTGCTCCTTCCACATCAACAAGAGTCTCTTGTTTTCACAACATTGTTGTTGTTTGGATAGGGTTTTGTATGCTTGTTTTTTGTATTAATTTAGAGTAAAATTCAATTTTAATTAGACTTGGTCTTTCAGTGTCAGTAATTTAAAAAAACATTTCCTTCACACATGTTGATGACTCATTGTTTAATTTATGTGATATACTTAAAGTCATATTGATAGGATTCTGAAATTGATAAACAGGAACTTTTCCAGTATTCTTAAATAAAGTTGTAATTAGATATTTTGACTCTAGTAGAATTAATTGTTAACATTTCTCCCATATTACTTGATTTTTTTCAAATATTCTGAAAAATATTGAACATCACATACCTGATAGTCTCATAGGTCAGTTCAGTTCAGTTACTCAGTCATGTCTGACTCTTTGTGACCCCATGGACCATAGCATGCCAGGCTTCCCTGTCCATCACCGACTCCTGGAGCTTGCTCAAACTCAGGTCCGTCGAGTCGGTGATGCCATCCAACCATGTCATCCTCTGCTGTCTCCTTCTCCTCCTGCCTTCAATCTTTCCTAGCATCAGGGTCTTTTCAAATGAGTCAGTTCTTTGCATCAGGTGGCCGAAGTATTGGAGTTTCAGTTTCAGCATCAGTCCTTCCAGTGAATATTCAGAACTGATTTCCTTTAGGGTGGACTGGTTGGATCTCCTTGCAGTCCAAGGGACTCTCAAGAGTCTTCTCCAACACCACAGTTCAAAAGCATCAATTCTTCGGTGCTCAGCTTTCTTCACAGTCCAACTTTCACATCTATACATGACCACTGGAAAAACCATAGCTTTAACTAGACGGACCTTTGTTGGCAAAGTAATGTCTCTGCTTTTGAATATGCTATCTAGGTTGGTCATAACTTTTCTTCCAAGGAGTAAGTGTCTTTTAATTTCATGGCTTCAGTCACTATCTGCTGTGATTTTGGAGCCCCCAAAAATAAAGTCTGTAACTTTTTCCACTGTTTCCCCATCTATTTCCCATGAAGTGATGGGACCAGATGACATGATCTTAGTTTTCTGAATGTTGAGCTTTAAGCCAACTTTTTCACTCTTCTCTTTCACTTTCATCAAGAGGCTCTTTAGTTTGGGCCTTGCTCAGTAATACTTTTTTTTGCTGACTGTACAGAGCTTCTCCATTTTTGGCTGCAAAAAATATAATCAATCTGTTTCGGTATTGACCATCTGGTGATGTCCATGTGTAGAGTCTTCTCTTATGTTGTTGGAAGAGGGCGTTTGCTATGACCAGTGCATTCTCTTGGCAAAACTCTATTAGCCTTAGCCCTGCTTCATGCCATACCCCAAGGCCAAATTTGCCTGTTACTCCAGGTGTTTCTTGACTTCCTACTTTTGCATTCCAGTCCTCTATAATGAAAAGGACATCTTTTTAGTTCTAAAAGTTCTTGTAGGTCTTCATAGAACTGTTTAACTTCTGCTTCTTCAGCGTTACTGGTTGGGGCATAGGCTTGGATTACCGTGATAGTGAATGGTTTGCCTTGGAAACAAACAGAGATCATTCTGTCGTTATGAACTCCTTATTGCCAAATACAGACTTAAATTGAAGAAAGTAGGGAAAACCACTGACCATTCAGGTATGACTTAAATCAAATCCCTTATGATTATACAGTGGAAGTGAGAAATAGATTTAAGGGACTAGATCTGGTAGACAGAGTGCCTGATGAACTATGGATGGAGGTTTGTGACATTGTACAGGAGACAGGGATCAAAACCATCCCCATGAAAAAAAAAATGCAAAAAAGCCAAATGGCTATCTGAGGAGGCCTTACAAATAGCTGTGAAAAGAAGAGAAGCGAAAAGCAAAGTAGAAAAGGAAAGATATAAGCATCTGAATGCAGAGTTCCAAAGAATAGCAAGAAGAGATAAGAAAGCCTTCCTCAGTGATCAATGCAGAGAAATAGAGGAAAACAATATAATGGGAAAGACTAGAGATCTCTTCAAGAAAATTAGAGATACCAAGGGAACATTTCATGCAAAGATGGGCTTGATAAAGGACAGAAATGGTATGGACCTAACAGAAGCAGAAGACATTAAGAAAAGGTGGCAAGAATACACAGAAGAACTGTACAAAAAAGAGCTTCATGACCCAGATAACCACGATGGTGTGATCACTTACCTAGAGCCAGGCATCTTGGAATGCGAAGTCAAGTGGGCCTTAGGAAGCATCACTGTGAACAAAGCTAGTGGAGGTGATGGAATTCCAGTTAAGCTATTTCAGATCCTAAAAGATGATGCTGTTAACGCACTAGCAAATTTGAAATTTTGATGCCAGCAAATTTGGAAAACTCATCAGTGGCCATAAGACTGGAAAAGGTCAGTTTTCATTCCAATCCCAAAGAAAGGCAATGCCAAAGAATGTTCAAATTACTGCACAATTGCATTTGTCTCGTACACTAGGAAAGTAATGCTTCAAATACTCCAAGCCAGGTTTCAACAGTATGCGAACCATGAACTTCCAGATGTTCAAGCTGGATTTAGAAAAGGCAGAGGAACCAGAAATCAAATTGCCAACATCCATTGGATCATCGAAAAAGCAAGAGAGTTCCAGAAAAACATCTATTACTCCTTTATTGATTGTGCCAAAGCCTTTGACTCTATGGATCACAACAAACTGTGAAACATCCTTAAAGAGTTGAGAATACCAGACCACCTGACCTGCTTCCTGAGAAATCTGTATGCAGGTCAGGAAGCGACAGTTAGAACTGGACATGGACAATAGACTGGTTCCAAATGGGAAAGGAGTACCTCAAGGCTGTATATTGTCACCCTGCTTATTTAATTTATATGCAGAATACATCATGTGAAATGTAGGGCTTGATGAATCACAAGCTGGAATCAAGACTGCCAGAAGAAATATCAGTAGCCTCAGGTATGCAGATGCTAGCACCCTTATGGCAGAAAGAAAGAAGAACTAAAGAACCTCTTAATGAAAGTGAAAAAGGAGAGTGAAAAAGTTGGCTTAAAACTCAACATTCAGAAAACTAAGATCATGGCATGTGGTCCCATCACTTCATGGTAAATAGATGGGGAAACAATGGGAACAGTGAGAGACTTTATTTTCTTGGTCTTCAGAATCACTGCAGATGGTGACTGCAGCTAGGAAATTAAAAGACGCTTGCACCTTAGAAGAAAAGTTAAAACCAACCTATACAGCATATTAAAAAGCGGAGACAGTACTTTGCTGACAAAGGTCCATCTCATCAAAGATATGGTTTTTCCAGTAGTCATGTATGGATATGAGAGTTGGACTGTAAAGTAAGGTGAGTGCTGAAAAATTGATGCTTTTGAACTGTGGTGTTGGAGAATACTCTTGAGAGTCCCTTTGACTGTAAGGAGATCCAAACAGTCCGTCCCTGAAGGAAATCAGTTCTGAATATTCATTGGAAGGACTGATGCTGAAGCAAAACTCCAGTACTTTGGCCACCTGATGCAAAGAACTGACTCATTTGAAAAGACTCTGATGCTGGGAAAGATTGAAAGCGGGAAGAGAATGGGGCAACAGATGATGGGATGGTTGGATTTCATCACTGACTCGATGGACATGAATTTGAGCAAGCTCCAGGAGTTGGTGATGAACAGCAAAGCCTGGTGTGCTGCAGTCCATGGAGTCACAAAGAGTTGGACTGAGCGACTGAACTGATCTGAGCCTTCAAGGTCAGATTCCCTGGAGATTCCCAGTCTCTCTATCTGATTCCAGGGCTGGGAAGCCTGACATCGTGCTCAGAACCTTCACTAACAATGGGAGAACTTCTTTGGTATTATTGTTCTCCAGTTTGTGGGTCACCCACAGGTATGGGATTTGGTTTAATCATGATTGCACCCCTCCTACCGTCTTGCTGAAGCTTCTTCTTTGTTTTTGGATGTGGATTATCTTTTATTGGTGATTTCCAGCATCCTTCTGTTGATAGTTAATAGCTATTTGCATTTCAGTGCTCTTGCAAGAGGCAATGAGTGCAATTCCTTCTACTTTGCCATCTTGAACCAGAATATACTTGTCCTTATTAATTATAGTTATTTGATTTTCTTTTTACTTAAAAATGTTATTTATAAACCACTAAATTGATTTTAAAGCCCACTTAAGGGGCATCCTGAACTTTGAAAAATATTATAGAGGAGAAATCTGAGGCTCAGAGAGGTTATAATTTGTCCAGTGTCACATAGCAAGGAAATATCAGAGCTGGTACTTAAACCATAGCTTGATTCTAAAGCCCTTACTTGGTACATTGTATAACCTTTTTAGTGATGATAACCTTCAGTTGATCTGAACAAAACTAAAACACCATAAATGACCTTTGATAATGATCTTTAATAATAATATGCATGCCTGTGCTCAGTCACTTCAGTCATGTCCGACTGTTTACAACCCTGTGACTGCAGCCCACCAGGCTCCTCTGTCCATGGGATTCTCCAGGGAAGAATACTGGAGTAGGTTTCCATGCCTTCCTCCAGGGGATCTTCCCGACCCAGGGATCAAACCTGCATCTCTTCTGTCTCCTGCATTGGCAGAGGGTTCTTTACCAGGAGAAGCCCAGTAATGATTATATAAAATGTAAATTTTCTAAAACAGAGGCTGCTGGGTGGAACAGAAATAATCTTTTTCTGATCATGTCCTCTGACTTTTTCAAAGAGCTGTTGGCCACTTAGAGTTGTCTTCTCTTGATATTACTCATTAGTTGTACTGGGAACCAGCAGATTCCCAAAGCACTTGTATCTCATTACTCAGCCTAGCCCTGAGCTAATCTTGGCTTCTTAAAATAATAGCTGTGTGAGACCTAGCTTCTGAGAGTGAGAACATGGCCTCTCAAAAGCGAGCTGTTGCAACATAACTTGTAGTCAGTGCTCAGCTACAAGACAGGATATATCCAGTGTCTGAGTCCAGCCCTTCTGTTTCCTGACCTGGTTATGGTAGTAGTGGTTGAGTTAATTTTAAAGAAAGGAGAAATCATGTCCTCCTCTCCCCTGGAGGATAAGGGAAGAGAAGGGAATTAATGCTTGTTGTGTATTATGAGTCACGTGGTTTACTCTAGGGCCTTTTGACATAGGTTTTAATTTAATTCTCTTGACAATTCCATGAGAGAAAAGTTATTATCCCAACTTTTTTCATTTATTTCTCAAGTTAGCATAAAGGAAAATTGATTGTTGGTTATATCTTTTTTTGAATTTCAACACGTGTGATTTATGTAACCACCTCTACCATCAGGATACAGAACAGTTACAGTGCTCCCTGCCCCAAAACTATTTTGCGTATTACCCTTATTTTATAGAGAAGAAACATTGAGACTCAGAGAGAGGAAATGATTCTTAAACAGCAGAAAGTCAGGTAGTGACTGAGGTTGGGACCGAAGCTAAACTATACCTAACTTTGAAAATCATACCTTCACATCAGAGCTGAATTGGAGCTCTGAATTGATGAGACTTTGTAGAAGTGGACGTTTCTAGGCTTAAAGAATAAAGGGTTATGTCATAGGATGGAAGCCTTTGAAAACCCAACACTGTGGAAATAGAGCTCCTTTCTTATTCCTGTGTAGTGTGGGGTCTGCCTTGTATACCTCCAACACTTAATCAGTACAGATTTATGTTTTTGTCTTCATGGAGTAGCTTTTCCATGAAAAACAGAAGTTTAATCTTCCACTTACGTCCTTTATTAACCAGCTGGGTCTTGTTTTTGTTTTTCCTTTCTTCTGCTGTGACTTGGACATAGGTGTTTTTTTTGCCAGGCTTAAATGGAGTTGACTCTCCAAAGCTTCTGAACCAGTTTGTTTCTTGCTTGAATAGACAAAAATAGTCAGGTACCTCAGTGTCTGCTAGGGAATAGAGTAAAATCACATGGGTAGGATTGGGTTGAAGGCATGAGCCATAAAACATTACTCTTGTGGCTGCCAAGAAAGTGTTCATTTTTTTTTAAGAGACTGGTCCAATGTTAGTGATTGATTATATATTTAAAATAGGAATTTTGGATAATTTCTTCAGGTATATGATAAAATTACTTTTCCTCCCCCATTTTGTCTTCCTTGGATCACACCAAGGGTAAAGATGGGAAAGTAGATTGAGCAAAAAAACAAAAAAGATTTGAGAACCACAATGGGCCAAGCCAGATGGTAGGTGCTTTGCAAAACTGTTATTTTGAATTCTTATAATGTCTTTATTGGCATTGTCATTTCCTCCTTGTACACATGAATAAACCTGAGATACATAGTCTCTTCTTCATCATTCCTGAGACAGAGCCAGTAATCTAACTCAGGTGTTTTCTGTGGGGTCTTGTTTCTTGGTCTGTATGGATTTTGTTTTGTTTTGTTTTGGTGTTGCTCCAGTGCTGTCTCTTTGTATTATTTTATTTGCTGTATTCACTAAAGCAATTCCAGTGCCTCTTAAGGGCATTGACAGTGTTCAGAGAATGGTGGTGGTGATTGTACCCCTTAGGACAGACTTTTTTCCTCTAAAGTATCAAAATCATTCTTGAGCGTGTTAAATTTTAAAAGAGATTCAGTTCAGAGGTGTGTTATGGTGCTGTCAACATCATTTACAAATTCAGGCTATCAAAATCTTCAGGAGCTGATTGCAACATGGAGGGACCTAGAGCTGTTGAGATTTGGAATATCTGCTGATCCAGAGCCTCATGGTTACTAGGCAGAAGGTGATAGACCAAAAGGTACTTGGCTTTGGACCCCATGTGGGGTCAGATTATATTACAGGAAGAAGCCAGAGCTAAATTCAGGTCACAGAGAGATGAATCTAGGCTGGTGCCAGAGCTCCCAAAGGATATTTCTGAGGCAGGCCATTGGTGGCCAGTGCTTTGGCCTGACTTACTATTTGTAATTACTAACTAGGTCTCTCCAAGCAGGGCTATTAGCCTGATACATAGAGAGGTCATGTTCAGGAGATAACCTGCCGCTGAAGTTACATGCTTTCTAGAAGTTTACATGTTTACCATTCTGATGAGAGTCCTAAGTGCCCACTGACAAAACATAACATGGCAACTATTAATTTAAGCAATTTTATAAGGAGCCTGGTGTTCTCTGAACTTCGTGAATCTGTGGTTTGGTGAGTGAATGGGTGTGGAGTCTCTCAGTCATGTCGAACTCTTTGGGGCCCCGTGGACTATAGCCCACCAGGCTCCTCTGTCCATGTAATTTTCTGGGCAAGAATATTCGACTGGTTATCACTTTCTACTCCAAGGGCTCTTTCTGACCCAGAGTTAGAACCCTTATCTCTTACGCCTCCTGCATTCTCAGGGAAATTCTTTACCACTAGCGCCATCTGGGAAGCCCTGTGGTTTGGTATCTGACATTAATTTGGGGGGAATTCTCAGCCATTATTACCACAAATATTTCTTCTGTTTCTTTCTTTCTTCTTCTGATATTCCCATTTACACACATGTAACACCTTTTGTTGTCCCACAGTCCTTGGATAGTCTGTTCTGTTGTCATCTTTTTTTTTCTTTGCTTTTCAGTTTGGGGAGTTTCAGTTGTCTTATCTCTATGCTCAGGGATCTTTCTTTAGCCATGCCCAGTCTAATGAACCTATCAGAGCCTTCTTCATTTCTATTACAGTATTTTTTATTTTTAGCATCTCATTTTAATTTTCTTAGAATTTCTCTCTACTTAAATTATCCATCTGTCTTTCATGTTGTCTGTTTCCCATTAAAGCCCTTACTATATTAATCATAGTTCTTTGAAGTCCTGGTCTAATAATTCCAACATTTCTCCAATATCTGATGCTTGTTTTGCCGTTCAATATGCCTTGTGGGTTTTTGTTGTTGTTGTTTAAAATTGAATGCAGTAGTATACTAGGTAAAAACTGCTATAAACAGGCCTTGAGTAATGTAGTAGTAAGATGTGGGCAAGGGGAAGCATTCTGTAGTGCTTTGATTAGGTCTCAGTCCTCTGGTGAGCCTGGGCCCCAGAACAGTGAATTTTACTAATGCTTCTCATTTTTTTCCCCTCTTGGGGGAACAGGGTGGCCGGGTGGTCTGGAAATGGGTATTCTTCCTTCATATGGGAAGCTAGATGAGGCTAGAGTTGGGTACCTTCTTCTGAATTGGTTAGTCTCTGATAAAACTCTTGCAAGGTAGGCTCTGGTAAAATAATTTTTCCCAGATGTAGGCCATGTTAAGAACAAAATGCTCTGGTATATTTCAGGGGTCATTTCCCCCTCTCTATTCCAGAAGCAAGAAGGAATTTTTCTGTGACAATCATTGTGAGGTCCTGGTAGAGGTCTTGGAGGTAAAACTCACGAAAGTGCGGAGCCGTCCTGTGACTGGGTCTCTCTGAAGTTTAACTCTCAGGGTTATCCACACTTATTCTCCAGCAATTCATCAACTACAGCTTATGTGTTCTTAATTAACCCTGGCACTGGTTCCTATGAAATTTTCTGCTCATGAGTTGCAGCTTTGGTGATAGTGAAAGTTGCTCAGTTGTGTCCAACTCTTTGCAAGCCTACGGACTATTCAATCCATGGAATTCTCCAGGCCAGAATACTGAAGTGGGTAGCCTTTCCCTTCTCCAAGGGATCTTCCCAACCCAGGAATCGAACTGGGGTCTCCTGCATTGCAGGTGGATTCTTTCCCAGCTGAGTTACCAGGGAAGCCCCTCTGTTGTCTGTATCTGTCTCCAATTTTGGGGACAGTGGTTTGCCATGTGATCTCATTTCTCTGCTACGTCTAAGAAGAGTTGTTGATTTTACATTTTGTTCCATTTTTTTCCTATTGGGACAGAGTGGCAACTTCTAGGCTCCTGACATGGCCAGACTGGAAACTGAAAGCGGTATTGCTTTTTAAAAAACTTGAGATATGGCTGTCATTTCTTCCTGCTTTTAACCTTTCCTCGTGACTGTCCCAAGAGTTCAGAGCTTGCTTTCTCAGACCTTGTCTCTGGCCCTTGGAATAAGTCCTGTCTCTGGCATCTGCTGCTGCACATTGATAAGGATCACATTTTCTGAATTCAAAATCAGGACAACATATCTCATACGAGATTCCCCCCCCCCCCAATTTTAAGTAGACTGTTTTTAAGAACTGTTTTAGGTTCACAACAGTATTGAGCAGAAAGTTCAGAGAGTTTCCATATACCACCTTCCACATATATTGTACAACTTCCTCCCATCAACATCCCATACCAGAAGGGTACATTTATTATAATCAGTGAACCTACGTTGATACAGTATTATCACCCAAAATTCATAATTTACCTGAGGGTTCACTTTTCATATTTTATATACTGTAGATTTTGGCAAATGTGTCATGGGCTTTCTGTATGGAGATTTAGTTTGAATTCCTGAATGTTGAAATTTATAGGACGTTGATTCACAGAGACTGCAGAATATTGTTATCTTGGAAAATTCAAGTGCAGGCATTGTATGTAGATGAGTCAGATCAGTTTCAGTGCTTTTCTGCTTTGACCTAGTGCTTGAAAGGGCCTTGGAATAGACTACCTAGCAGATAAGCAGAGATGCAGTCTTAGTTTGCTTCAGGTGGCTTGGCAGAGATTGCAAAAGTTCCCATGGTGGGCTATTGGGGACCTGGAGGCTATAGAGTCAGATAGATCTGACTTTCCCTAAAGGTATCAAACAACTGAAATTTGAACATGCATTCGTTTAGAATCGCCATTCTTTTCACCAATTGCTTTAATATTCAGAAGGATCAGTAAAGACCAGTTTTTCAGTTTTTTGGTGCAGGGATGGAAAACTGAAAAAGCCTGTCACTATGTTGTAGTGATTTTTGAAGCAGACAATATTAAGAAGAGGTGACAAGAATATACAGAAGAACTATACAAAAAAGATCTTAATGACTTGGATAACCACGATGGTGTGATCACTCACCTAGAGCCAGACATCGTGGAGTGCAAAGTGGGCTTTAGGAAGCATCACTATGAACAAAGCAAAAAACATCTTAATGACCTGGATAACCACGATGGTATGATCACTCACCTAGAGCCAGATGTCTTGGAATACGAAGCATCACCGCAAACAAAGCTAATGGAGGTGATGGAATTCCAGCTGAGTTATTTCAGATCCTAAGAGATGATGCTGTTAAAGTGCTGTACTCAACATGAAAGCAAATTTGGAAGACTCAGCAGTGGTCAGTCACAGGAGTGGAAAAGTTCAGTTTTCGTTTCAGCCCCAAAGAAGGACAATGTCAAAGGATGTTCAGACTATTGCACAGTTGCCCTCATTTCATATGCTAGCAAGGCAATACTCAAAATCCTTCAAGCTACGCTTCAACAGTACATGAACTGAGAACTGCTAGATGTACAAGTTAGATTAAGAAAAGGCAGAGGCACCAGAGGTCAAATTGCTAACATAGGTTGGATCATAGAAAAAACAAGAGAGTTCTAGAAAAACATCTATTTCTTCATTGACTATGCCAAAGCCTTTGTGTGGATCACAGCAAACTGTGGGAAATTCTTGAAAGAGACGGGAATACCAGAT
Organism: Budorcas taxicolor; assembly: GCF_023091745.1. Classification (NCBI taxonomy): domain Eukaryota; kingdom Metazoa; phylum Chordata; class Mammalia; order Artiodactyla; family Bovidae; genus Budorcas; species Budorcas taxicolor. The sequence continues at coordinate 154,875,205 of NC_068920.1, read as the reverse complement.
CACCTTACCTGCCTTCTGAGAAATCGGTATGCAGGTCAAGAAGCAACAGTTGGAACCATACATGGAACAATGGAGTGGTTGAAAATTGGGAAAGGAGTATGTCAAGGCTGTATGTAGTCACCCTGCTTATTTAATTTCTGTGCAGAGTACGTCATGTGAAATGTCGGGTGGATGAATCACAAGCTGGAATCAAGATTGCCAGGAGAAATATCAATAACCTTAGATATACAGATGACGCCACCCTAGATGGCAGAAAGCAAAGAGGAACTAAAGAGCTTCTTGATGAAAGTGAAAGAGGAGAGTGAAAAAGCTGGCTTAAAAGTCAGCATTCAGAAAACTGAGATCATAGCATCTGGTCCCATCACTTTATGGCAAATAAATGCAGAAAAAGTGGTAACAGTGACAAACCTTATTTTCTTGGTCTTCAAAATCACTGCAGATGGTGATTACAGCCATGAAATTAAAATACCCTTGTTCCTTGGAAGAAAAGCTATGACAAAGCTAGACAGTATATTAAAAAAGCAGAGACATTACTTTGCCAACGAAGGTCCATATAGTCAAAGCTGTGGTTTTTCCAGTAGTCATGTATGGATGTGAGAGTAGGACCCTAAAGAAGGCCGAGCACTGAAGAATCGATTCTTTCAAACTGTGGTGTTGGAGAAGACTCTTGAGAGTCCCTTAGACAGCAAGGAGACCAAAGCAGTCAATCCTAAAGGAAATCAGTCCTGAATATTCATTGGAAGGACTGATGCTGAAGCTGTAGCTCCAATACTTTGGCCACCCTATGTGAAGAGCCGACTCATGGAAAACACCCTGGTGATGGGAAAGATTGAAGGCAGGAGGAGAAGGGGATGGGAGAGGATGAGATGGTTGGATTACATCACTGACTCAACGGACATGAGTTTGAGCACCTTCAGGAGATGGTGAAGGACAGGGAAGCCTGGTGTGCTGCAGTCCATGGGGTCGCCAAGAGTCAGACATGACTGAGCGACTGAACAACAGTTTGCTTTACATTTTTTCTGATTATATTTCCTTTTGAAATTAGAATACATTTTTTTTCTTGATGGCTATTCATATTCATTGTCAAAGATGTCTTTTTAAGTTTATTTTTCCTGAGAGCTCTGTAGTTAAGGCATATGACTAGTATTCATTTTGGAACTATTAGATATAACTGAAACCATTAAAAACTCAATAGACATAAACAGTGATTTTAATATTTTGATTCGTAGACCTACAGTGACCCTTTTACCTACAGTGATCCTTCTCCTTAGCTACAGACCCAAAATTCTTAATTCTTTCAAATATCTTTATTTGCATGTCCCTTGATCCCTCACTCCTGCACATTCTCCTTCCTACCTTTGTTTGTTTGGTGGGATGAATCACACAGAATTAAAGTTGTGGTCACTTCTGCTACCTTCTTCTTTCATAGCCTCCATACCTGTCAGCCAGACAATTCATCTCTGTCTCTGTCTTAACTTTCACATTTCTGCTTTCATCACTGAGTAACCATCTTTTCCGTTTGTTCCCTGCAATCATTTTTTAAAGCTTGTATGTATTGATACTTTATATACCAGAAACTATACCAGGTATGTATCAATTGGAGTTTAGTTGGCGATATTCAGCACTTTTGGTTGTCTCAACCTGGGGTCAGTGGTCGGGGATGGGTAAGTAGGGACCAAGGATTCTCCTAAATATTCTTAAGGCACAGGACAGCTCTTCCGTAAAAAAGAATTATTAGGTCCAAAATGTCAATAGTGTAGAAATGGAGAAACCTGAATCACATCATTTCATAGCTTATTTAATCCTCACAACTCTTTACATGGGTTTTATTATTCCTACTTTATAGATGATTAAACTGAGTCTCCCAAGATTTAAGTTACTCAGAGTCATACAGCTAGTAAGTAATGGAGCCAAGTTCAAACTTAGTCTGTCTGACTCAGTCTGAGCTTATATTGGTCATGGTGCATAGCCTGCTCTTAACTCAGACCTTTAACTTCTACCTGGTCTACTATAATGGGTTCCTCCCTGATCCTCTTGCCTCTTGTCTCTCCATTTAAGTCTGTCTTAAGCATGGCATAAGGCTCTAATTATACTGCCTCTCTGCTCACAGTCTTCCAATGCATTGGGAATGTAGTTTTGGTTCCCTAGCCTGGGAGTTAAGGCCAGAGCTACTGCAGTCAGTCCCTGAACGACCTTTCCAGCTAATTTTCCACAACTCTGTTCTTTTCAAAGATGTGTTTTTCTTTCTTATTTTTGCTTCTTTATGTATTTTCCAATATTCCATAACATATATACTGCTGTTGTAATTTAAAATGTTTTTAATGGCAGAAAAGAAAATCCAGCCCATCTGATGATTTAGGAATTAGAAAATAAAGTGATTGTATTTTTATTTTAAAGCCCCCAGACTTCCTCTGTGTAATCCTTTGTTCATGCTGTGTCCTTTGTTTCGAATCCCACACAATTCATTATCACCAATTCAAATTCTTTTTGGCCACCAGGGCCCAGCCTGAACACTACTGCCTGCCACTGATCTGGAGAGCAGAGAGGTTAAGAGCATGTGCTTTTACACACTGATAGGGTCAAGTTTGAGATCTGTTTTTTCTGATAGGTACAGCTGTGAGACCTCTAGCAAGTAACCCAGCCTCATTAAGTCTATTGCTCATCTGTAAAATTGAGGTGGTATTGAGCTCACAGAGGGTTTTCGAAATTCAGTGAGAGCTCACATATGAAGTGCCTGGCACAATATGAGTGTTAAAGGAGTCCATTAATAGAGTTTCTTTACTGCATTATTTTTCCACTTCTTTAATTCACACCTCTGCATCTCTAATAATGTAAGTTGTAGTGTCAGAATTCATGCATTTAAATCCTGGTATCATCACTTACTAGTTATGTAAACTTAATCAAATTACCTAGCTATCATGTGCTTCAGTTTCCACATCTATGCACATAATAGTATATGCTCCATTAGGGCTTATTTCAGGATTAAACAAGACAATGTAGGTAAAGCACCTAGACTAGGTCTGGCCCATAACTGCTCAATTATGTTAGCTATTATTACCACTCTTACTACTTAACTCATTATTAGTGCTTACTACTTCTTAACCTCTATTCAACTCATTTGTATACTTGTAACACCTTATCTGAGGATTAACCCCTTGAAGCCCTGAGCACTGGTTTGAATTTAGTTATAATGATGTAGTTATATTTTACTTGCTTAAGGACTTTCACTGACATCACCCTATTTGAGCCTCACAAAAATCATATGAGGTAGGCAGACAAAATACTAGCTAAATATAAGTTTGTGTAGGAAAGGTTTGGGTGTCTGCCACGCTCTAGGTTTTAAGTCCTTCCTTCTTCACCATATTTATCTTATTTGGCTTTCATAGCTATCCTGAAAGGTAGTATTTATTACTACATGTTAAATATAAGGGACCTGAGGCTCAGAAAGTTTAAGTAGCATGATCAAATTCAATCACCTAATGAGCTTCAGAGCCTCAACATGTTTCCACAGAGTTGTGTCGAGTTTCCATGGCCAGGTGTCAGATTTAGTGGTATCTAAGCCAAAGTCTCATTATGTTCCTGTTTCTGCTTTGGGGAATCTGGTCACCTTGTCTCCTGAAGTAGCTGTTGATGTAAAATACTGCAGTAATGTCAAGAGAGGAAACCTTTAGACAAGGACCATTGGAAAAATTGATCTTAGATTTCTTAGTATTCCTGTGTTTTAGAGACTGCTAAGAATGAGTAGATGAACCTCCATTGGTCTAATACCAGTGATTTCAAGGGTCTTTGAACATTTTTGTAACAATCCAGTTTGCTGTACATCCAAGTGAAGTCATTCTGAGACTAAACATTATAACCAATAGTATGTTGGAAGGAGCCCTAGATTATTTGGAATCAGAAGTCTGGGAGTTCTTATACCAAGAATCCTTTTTGAGGAGATTTGGTGTAGTTTTCAAAGTCAAACAGACCTGATTGGAGTTGCCTGACCTCTCTTTAGTCTCTTGTGTGTACAATGAGGAGAAAAATACCCATATGGCAGAGTTTTTAACATTAAATACAGTAAAGTATGTAAACCATTTTGCCTCATTCATAGCAGGTATTTAGTAAAATAAACTGTAATAATATGCTTTTAAAATATTTATTTGGCTGTGGTGGGTTTTGGTTGCAGCATGTAGGATCTTTAGCTGTGGCATGTGAGAGCTAGTTACCTGACCAGGGATTGACCCTAGGCCCCCTGCATTGGGAGCGTGGAGGCTTAGCCACTGGACCACCAGGGAAATCCCAAAACTGTATTAATATTAAATGTATGTTGTTCCCACCTACAGAAAAAAGTCCAGCTATTTAGCTTGTTATATAAGATCTTTCTAAATCTGGCTTTCCTCTCAACATCCCTCAGTCTTTTCCTGCCACTCACTGTCATATTCCTTAAACCCAAGCTACACAAAAGTATTCTTACTTTCAAAACAACCTCTGCTTTTATGTTGCCATGTCTTTGTACATGCTATTGCTTTTGCCTAGAATGTGCTTTCTGCTTCCCCCTTCTCTGCCCGTTGAGAGCATACTCCTTCAAAACTGAGCTCTAATGCTCCTTCTGATTGTCAGGTTTCCATCAGATCTACTCTTACTCCACAGATTTATCACTCCTGCCTGTGAGTTCCCATTTAGCACCTTGTTTGTACTTTTCTTGGGCACCGTAGATAATTTCCTGGTCTGTCTCCCCAACACTTTCTAGAGGGCAGTGACCCTGTCTTAGTGTTTCTGTGGAATTCTGGGGTGGCAGAGTGCATTTGCTCTATCTCACTTGGGACTTCCCCTTCAGTTTGAATTCTGAATGTGAAAAACGTGATGACAGATCTCTTTGTTTTAAACCTCTATGAGATGCAGGCAGTCCACGTGGAGGTTAATCTCATTGCTCAGATTTGGACATCACCATGTGTGCAGTTTCTTTAATCCTCCTCTAGCTATCAAAATGGATTTAGCAGTTGACATCCTCTTTTTTCTGTCTGGGGCAAATGGAGCTTTGTAGAGTTTAGCCTGGAGGAGCAATGACCTTGCCTCCCCAGTTTAGAATGATCCCAGGACATAAAACTAGATGTCCCTGAGGACCTAGGATGGCCACAGTGTCGCCAGTGACAGGAGTACTGTGGCCTTACTTATGTTTATTCAGGAGATTGGGAAAAACATTCAGCCTCTGATTTAATTTTCTGTGACACATTGAGTCTGTGTTTTAGCCTGCAGAACAGTACAGCTGTGTCCTAATTCTTTTCACCCTATCCCGTTCCTACCTTGTGATTTTCATATCACTACCTTTTAAGGCATTTCTATCCTTGGCTGATAGTCTTGCATTGGAAGTCACTGCAGAAGAGTGGAGAAGATACCACTGAATCATCGATGTAAACAAGCAAAAATCACCACTACAAAGGAGCTGAGAGCAATGGCATGTGTTGGGATCAGTAGTAGGTGATCTATTCCTGGGACTGACTTGTTGATGTTTCTCTGCCAAGGGGAAGCTATCTCAATTAATAAAACAAAGCTGTATAATTTGTGTAATGACCAGTATGAAGGGCAGTAATTCACAATAATAACAATTACCATTTTCTGAGGGCCTACTGAGTATCTAGCCCAATGCTAGGTATTTGAGATGGAAAAGTAGGTTGGATGAGGTCCCTATTCTGGAGTAGTTAGTAGTCTAGTAAGGGAGATAGGGAGAGATTGAAGGCAAAAGGAAAAGAGGGTGGCAGAGGATGAGATAGTTAGATAGCATCACTGACTCCGTGGACATGAATTTGAGCAAACTCTGAGAGATGGTAAAGGACAGGGAAGTCTGGTGTGCTGCAGCCCATGGGGCTGCAAAGAGTCAGACATGACATAGTGACTGAGCAACAACATAGGGAGATAGAATCATAAAACTGGTTGTCACACTGGAAAAAATTAGCTCATTAGCGACAAGAAGTACAGGATGCTAAGAGCACTGAGGAGAGACATGTATGTGAGACTTGGGGAGCAGAAAGGCTAGACCATTTTTTAGAAAGAAATCATGAGTTTTATTCTTTTCTGGTGTATAGTTTGGCTCCTGCCTACTCTTCTCTTATTCCACTGCTTAAATGTTTTTCTCCTCCAAGGCCAAGTTTGGTCCTGTCATTATTACTCATACCTTGTGTACTTATGATACTTATCACAGCTATAATTAAATATTTCTTTATGTAATTGTTTAATGCTTGTCCTTTCTACTAGTCTGTAAGGGCAGTGACCATGCCGGTCTTGTTTGCACTGATACCTATCAGTATCAATCCTGTGCCAGGAGTGTAGGCACACAATAAACATTTGTTGAATGAATGAATAAATCCTTATGAACTCCTCAAGTACTTAGATTGTCTCCCCAACATATATTGTATATGAGATTTAGGAAAAATTAAGCCTATAATCTGGTGGGAGAAACATCTCACATCAGATTTATGGTCCTTGTGGTGACGTTAGGTGGCCAAACCTGTGTCCTTTACAGACAAATCCCTTGGGTTCTGAGCTCTACAGTGCAGAGTAGACAACTCTGACATTAGTCCTCCTTTCTCTTGCATTTTCTGTTGTTGGTGTTTGAATAATGATACCACTATTTCCTGAAAAGCACAAAAAAATAAGAAATGAATGCTCAAAATGGCTGACATAGTATTTTGATCCCCGGTGTCTCACCTAAAAACTCCTCTCTCAAACTCAATCTGCAAATATTTTTCTTGTAAACGCCCATCTTTCACAGGCATTGGAGTAAGCTCCAGGTATAGCCAGCATGTATTGAGTGTGCCAGATGTGAGGCTATACCTTTTTATAGTCTTTCCGTTTGGCTGTTAAGGGTTGGAGTTTGAAATCGAACTGGGCAGGATCTGTGCCTGCCTTGAGCAGATGTTAAAAGTGAGGCTCTTAAATGTCTGTCTGTCTCACAATCTATCCCTGGCAAATAGAAAACTGTCAGTTGTATAATAGAATGAATGTATTTGTGGCCTGCATAGCACACACGCTGTATGTATTTCCTTGACATGTGTCCACTTTTTTCAGATGGCACTTTCCTTTCTTCTCACCAGGACACTTCCTACCCTTTCCCATAATAATTTGCTCAATGCTTCTTTAACGGTCAGTAGAGAAGATTCTGAAATTTCTTCTGTTCACCTTTTTAGGGTTGCTGAATTCTTGGTTTGCTTATGGAATTGGGACTGAAGCAGCTTAAAACACAGGTTAGCTGCAAAAGGGTATTTGTTTTCTGTTCATCCTATCTGGAAATGTTGAGACTTAGAAAATCCCTAGAACATCATAGCTGAAAGATAGACTTACACACACATCTCCCACAACTATGTCATTAAGCAGATGACAAAACTGAAGCCCACAAAGGGCTACTGTGCCTCAGGCTATCCAGCGAGGTAATGGCAGAGTCTTGAACCCAACCCGATCATTGCATCTTTTTATTTTATTGATTTTTTTAGGTTAAATAACTGTGACAGGAAGAGTTCATAAAAAAGCAGAAGTTTTTTAAAAAATGAGCTTGTGTTAAAGCTGTAATTCCAGACCACACATGACACTTCTGTTATTAGCCTGTTATGAGCAGCATTTTGCAAATTTGGAGAGATTTTGAAAGAGGTCCCATAAATCTTCAGAATTCCAAACCTTTGTCCTAGTCCACAAGGAAAGTAGCAGTTGCTAGAGTTGAATAGATTTCAATTTTTATGGGAGCAAGTGCAAAAAGAGTTGCAGTGATTTTAGGGGAGAGATTCTTGGCCCCATTTTCCCTACAACGTATGCATCTGACAGCTGGCCTGTCATTCTATTTTTAGACATAATCTATGGGATTACAGAGTGGTTTCATTTCTTTCAAAGCTATGCTGCAGAAATGCAAGCTGTGTAGAAAATGGATTTGCTTTGTAGCAATTTGGAGACTATTTAGTACACTGTCTTTAAATTTTTAAATTTAATCAACTAATGTAGATCCCTTTGTTCAAATATTTCATCTTAATGTCCACTTACAGTTACAGCAGTATTCTAACTTAAATTTGGGAGAAATAAATACTAGAAATACTAGAAGTGGAAATGAGTTTTTTAATTTATGTCATATCACTGATCTTTGTTTCCCCTTTCTAGGTCATAGAGGGAACAATAGACATACTCCTTATAGGGGTTTAAAAATAATTTATAGCTGCATTCATTAAGCACCTGTTAGCATTTATTGAATGCCATCTGTATCCCAGGAACTGAGCTTGCCTAATATAGTGGTTGTTACAATAACCATTAAAGGTAAGGGATGATATCCCTGTTTTGTACAAGAATGCTGTGAGTCTCCAAGCAATTGAGTAACTTGCCAAAAGTATAGAAATAGTAGAGCAAGAATTGGAACCCAGGTCTGTCTGATCTCAGAATCCTGCTTTCCCTTTCAGCAGGTAGCCTCTACTAGTTTTAAGAAGAAGCTGATTGGTAAAACTAGAAGGGCTAAGTACAGAAAGGTATAATAATTCAAAATATGATTGGAGGGGGTTATGTAGGTATTGTACCATAGAATAGAATTTACATATACCTTACGTGTTCATAAAGACTCATTTTGATTTAGAACTGTCATTTCACAGGTTCTGTTACTTTTTCTTTTGATTACATAAATGAAAAAATTCAGAAAATGTAGGTTACTACTTTAGCATCTCAAATGTTCATCAGGAAAAGGCTCTTGCTTTTAGTACACAAAAGATTTACAATGTAACAAATCATTAATGAGATAAAATTGCCCTAACTTTTGGAGGAAAAAATCAGTATCTTTGAAGGTAAATCTTACCTTTTCGGATGACTACACTATCTAGGAAAATCATTCTAAATAATTTAGAACTTGGTTGGCATGACTTTGCTGTTCTTTAGATTGGAATGTCTAAGATGCTACAACTAGCGGTGATCTGACGTTGTCCTTAGAAGCAGGATACCTCAGGAAAGTGATAGGCCTAACAAACCAGACCTTAATAACTTTGGGAAATTGCCTTGAGAAAGAAAAAAACATTCAAAACTTAGAGTTAGATCCTAGTTCTGCCCATTTAAGCATTTGCCTACCACTCTGAGCCTCAGTTTGTTCACTGATAAAGTAGGGTAATGATACCTTATTACAGAGTTATTCTGAAGTCATTTTTAACAGTCACGGTGAAGGAATATGTTTTGAAATGACTAGAGTTGCAGCATTTTATCAGTGATGTAATTCCAACAGTAGCTACATTTAAATAACCTGCTGTCACACTTTGTTATAAGAAAAAAATACCTTCTCATTCAGCTGGTCTACTTGGCCTGTGTTAATGTTGTTGAAATTAAATTTATTTGGCTTAATAGCAAGCAATTCTTGTTCCATTACTTACCATTCTGCCAGTTCCTGGCCTTGGTTGGCAGGCTCTGTACAACAATAAAAAATGCAAAATTAGTTTTCCTGTTAAGCGTATGTGTTTATGGTAGGAAGAATGTGAATTAAAGCTGGATCCTGAAAGGCCATTTGAGATGGAAAAAGGGAAGCGCTGCAGGAGACAGAGACTTCTTTGGCTTGACTTACCACTTGATCATGAGGCGGTCAACACAGAGAGGCTGTGTTGGCTTGTTAAGGTTAACAACAAAGACCAAACAGCTTCTCCCCACTTCACAAACCATCTTTCTCCCATCTACATTTAGTTGACTGGGACCATTGCACTTTCTGTTGCTTTCTTTAAAAAAACAAAACAAAACAAAAACAAAACCTTCTTGTCTGCCAAGACGTTGCTCTTTATATCCAATTTTTTGCTATAATGAAAATGCTTGGTTTGACATCCTGCTGAAAATCCCTCAGCCTGTAAATTTCCAAAGCCTGCTTTAGCCCAGTGCTTCTTGTTTTCTACCTTTTGAGCTTTTTGTCACCCCACATCTAAGAATGAGTGGAGAAAAGGAAACAAGTCTATCAAAGTTCATCATCCCCTACTTTTTCTTTTCTTTTTTTTTTTTTTACCACATTAGGATAGAGACTATTCAGTATGTCTGTCCTGTAGTCTGAAATGGGTGGATGGGGAGTCAGTCAGTCTAATTCCAGGTCTACCACATTATAGTTGTGTTTGACCTATGTCCAAACTCTTCTCTCAGAGCTCAATTTTTTTTCATTTGCAGAAATGGGAAATGTCTTTGTATTACAGGTATTAAGGTTGAATATAACAATATATGTGAAACACCCAGTGTAGTGCTTACTTAATACATGAGAAGTGTTTAATAAACGTTGTATTCTTTTCTTCCAAAAGTATTTTCTAGATAGAACAACACTGAATCTTGTACTAACCCAACAAACGTATTAATCCCTGTGTTAATCTCTCCTATAAGGATAGCATATCAATCCTTTGTCTTTAAACTTCATTTTATTATTGAGGAAAGCCTTTTAAGTTCCAGGCAGCTGGCTTAAAAGTGACTTTGAGAGCACATGAATTTATAGATCAGGATCTGTCATCTTGAAGCAAAAAGAGCTCTGGAGATAAACCTCTGGGTTTAATGTATCCAGGATGGTTCTTGTGAATCCTAAACAAAACTAGGTCCTAGGTGTGTATTCCTGGAGTAGGAAATGGCAACCCACTCTGGTATTCTTGCCTGGAAGCTTCCATGGATAGAGGAGCCTGGCAAGCTATAGTCCCTGGGGTTACACAGAGTTGGACATGACTGAGCGTGCACACGTGCTCAGGTTAGTCAGTATTAGTCAGGATTCTCCAGAGCAACTGAAGCAATATGGGGTGTGTATGTTTGTGTGTATGTGCATGTAGATAACTAAAGATGTATTGTAAGGATTTGGCTCTCATAATTATGGAAGCTTACAAGTGCAGAATCGGCAGAGTGGGCCAGTAGGTTGGAGACCCAGGAAAGTCAATGGTGCAATTCCAGTCCAAAGGCTGGCAGGCTGGAGACCCAGTAGAGCCAATGTACCAGTCAAGTCCAAAGACAGTCTCTTCTGGAGATTTCTGTCTTGCTCAGTGGAGGCTGGTCTTTATGTTCTCTTCAGGCCTTCAACTCATTTGATGAGGCCCAACCACATTATTAAGGGCAATCTATTATACTCAAAGTCAAAATTAAAACTTAACAAATTTAAATGCTAATTCAAAAAATTTCATTCCATCCATCACGGAAATACACAGAGTAATATTTGATCAAATGTTTGATCTGATGGCCCAGCCAAGCTGACATATAAAATTAACCATCACGCTGAGTTTAATGAAAAACACAAGACTCAGAGATTGCTATCAACATTGATCATTACTTTCTGTCCCTTAATATTAACACAGCTGTAGTGCTTTCTACAGTACTTTCACATACCTGTCTCAGTTGATCTCCATAGAAGCTCTTATTAGATTATCAGATACAACCCAACTTGTCTGAATTGAGTTCTGAGACTGAGACAGATTTGGGGACTTGCCCACGGTGTCACATAGTTAGTGAGTGGCAGAGCTACAATTTGTCCAGATCCTTTAACTTCAAATCTGAACATTTCCTTTTGGCCATCTCTCTGTGCCAGCTGGAAAATTCTGGAAATGCTTTTGAGAGCCTGGTGGCTTTTCTTCTTGAAACTGTTGTACTCCTCCTTGGAACCATTTTCTGATAAAAAGTTAACAAAATATATATTGGTGAAACCTAAAGATCTTCCTTTCAGATGATTCTGATGATGCCCTCAGGCAGAAAAGAAGAAAGAAAGAGGAAGGAACAACCTTAGCAGCAAAAAGAGTAATGTCAAAAAGTAATTAGAGCAGGACAAATGGATTGTGCTGCCATGTTCAAGATTGTTATTTCTGTAAGCAGTGAGGAGGAAGGGCACTAATGCAATGTGACGGATCTGGAGCAAAACCCAGGGCATTGCGCAAGCTGCAGAGACACAGCCAATAGCAAAGCTCAAATCTCAAGGTTTGACTGAACAGTATTTGATATCTCAAAGAGTTGTTTCATGTTCTTTGGAGAAACTATTGTTTCAGGGGACCTACTTTCTTGATTTTGGCTTTTGGGAAATGGCCTCATGGTCTTCTGTAGGTAGTTGGTGTCCTAGGATAACTCCCACCCAGCATGTTGTCCCTGCACATCTCTAGGCTAGGCAGGGACATGATGCCAACAGGGATTTGGAAGAGAAGATACCAAATATGAAGTGTATTACCTATTCGGAGAGAAAATGAAATAGAAAAGGAGTCTTAATCAAAATGCAGCTTAGTATTAGAAAGCCACCCTGGAGAGAGGCAGACGGTAATATTCTCATCTGTTGAGGACAGATTTACTAGCCCAGATTACCTGTATCCATGATCCCACTGCTGCCACCATGTATGAGGAAACTGCCACAACCCTCTAGAAACATAGAATTTCCATATTTGCCTGCAAGGACATCTGCACAATTAGATCAGCTTTTCCCCTGTGAGTCACCACACCTTTGAAGTCTGTTGCTAGTTGCTGCCACTTCTATGGCAGTGTCATTAAGAGCTTGTGTTTTTAGTACTCAGACATTCCTGGGTTTGTTTTCTAGCTCTGTTCTTTATGAGCTGTTTGACCTTGGGCAATTTACCTAACCTCTCTGAGACTCAATGTTTTTATTTCTAAAATAAGGATAATAAGTGTACTTCCAGACTTCTTTTGAGATTTTCGTAAGGTGATACACTTACAACAGTCAGTGCTGTGCCAGATGCCAGGCACAAAGTCATGACCAGTAAGGGGAGAAGAAAAAGCACAGAGTGGGAGGATGTGTAGGGGGGTATGGCTGGCCTGAAGCTGTCTACCCAGCAGGCCTCAGAGGGGAGCTAGACATCTGTTCTTCAGATTTCTGGTTTGAGCAGAGATAAATGGTTATACCTCAAGATCCCATAGTATAGCTGTTCAGTTCAGTTCAGTTGCTCAGTCGTGTCCGACTCTTTGCGACCCCATGAATCGCAGCACGCCAGGCCTCCCTGTCCATCACCAGCTCCCGGAGTTCACTCAGACTCATGTCCATCGAGTCTGTGATGCCATCCAGCCATCTCATCCTTGGTCGTCCCCTTCTCCTCCTGCCCCCAATCCCTCCCAGCATCAGAGTCTTTTCCAATGAGTCAACTCTTTGCATGAGGTGGCCAAAGTACTGGAGTTTCAGCTTTAGCATCATTCCTTCCAAAGAAATCCCAGGGCTGATCTCCTTCAGAATGGACTGATTGGATAGAATAGCTGGAGTAAGACTAAAAAAATTAAATTGGGATTTCTTTACTTACTACTCAGTGGGAAGGGGAAATTAAGACAGAGTGTTATGATGCTAAGTATTCAGACTCACGATATAGATTATTGCTCTTGGCCATGTGAAGGGATTCACCTTTCATTCCTGACTCTTGACTTGCCATCTCCCACCCCCATCCCTGTTCCCATTCCCACTCTGAAATCCTCTGACACCTTAGAACTGACCAAAAATCAAGTCTTAATACTCTGCCATCATATTTTTAACTGTCTTCAAGTCACTTCAGTTTGATAATTTTTTTCTTACCATGCTGTTACCAACCAGGGTTCTTGACCAGCCCCAATCAATAGAAATTGACTAGAGGCCAGATTAGAAATTTAGGCAGGGCTTAATTGGGGTCCTGCTGTAGCAGGGGGCAGCAAGAAAAGCAACAGGTTCCCTTGCTCCACTTCCTGAGAAGAAGGGAAGCTTGCTCCTTAATGGAGTGAGGGCAGGGCTGTGTCCAGGGCTCAGGCCTGAGGGGTTGCTTGGGTATTTTGCCCACCCCTTTGGTGGTGGTGTGCACAGGGGACATGCTCAGTATCCTCCTTTTGCTCCTCACACCCTGTTTTTGCTCCAGGCTCTGTAAAAGTGGCAGTTGGGTTTTTGTCTCCGTATCATTTGGGTCCAGAATTTGTCCCAACTGTGTAGGCATGCAGGTATTTTTAGTGCCATACAGTTTATTTTTATTTTGTTGCTTGAGGGGAGGTAGGTCTGGCTGTAAGCATCGTAGCACTGCAGCAAAGAGTCCCATGTCCCAGCCTGACAGTCTGAAGAGGGCTGGCTGCTAACAGGGGCAAAGAGAATCCTATCATAACCTGTAGAGACAGACCTCTTATTTGGCATGTTGCAAAGGAATTCTATTTTTGGACTTTTAGAAGTATGCTGTCTGGTGTTGGGCTCATAGCCCCCTTGTTAAGATTCTGTGGTTATATTACAGTGTGAGTCTTCTGGGGCATCCCAACAACCATGGATTTATGAACTATTTTCCAAGGTTTGTTTCTCTGTGCGTAATAAAATCATGTAAAAATTGAGCTCATTTTTACATTGTGTCTTTGGAGAAGGAAATGGCAACCCACTCCAGTATTCTTGCCTAGAGAATCCCAGGGATGGGGGAGCCTGGTGGGCTGCCGTCTATGGGGTCGCACAGAGTCGGACATGACTGAAGCGACTTGGCAGTTACATTGTGTCTTGCTTGTTCCAAACCTATGCCTCCATGAGAAAGCCTCAGGAGCCAGAGTTGAGCTCAGTTTTTGTCCCCTTGTCAAGTTTTCTAGTGCTTTCTGTGGTCTGCCCATAATTCAGACACCCTGTTTGTGGCTTTTTCTCTGAAAAGCTTTACCTTCTTTTAGATTCCCAAATCCTAAAGAATATAATGTCAGGTGTAAAGACAAAACTAAATCCCAAATATATTAAATGGTCCTGGATTTATAATTTGCTGATATGATATTGTTTCTAGTTTACCAGTTGCCTCTGGGTGTTTCTTTTCAGAGACTGATTAGGTAAAAGTATCACAGCTGCTAAGGTTTAGTGCAAGGTGTTTTAGTTAATGGTTCAAGGAGTCTTGTTCTTTTTAGTTGTGATCAACAGAAAATGCTAAAGAAACTTTGACATTTTGCCTGCCCAAGGTTACTTTTCTATCTTTAAAATGGGAGTGAGCAAAATCAATCACATTATCAACCCTGTTTAATATACAGACACAGGATTTTTTACATGGAACCAATTATTTCCTACTGTTCAGTTTATTTCTCTCCCTTGGTTCTTGTCGCATCATAACAAATATTTGGAACAGTGGGCTGGTTACGACTCTAGCTGGCAGGATTTCTTGGCTCCTATCTTATTGTAGCAAGGATTGGAAACAACAGACTGCTTACAGCTTAGTTACAGCTCAAGCAAAACAAGTCTTTTATTAAACAGAGGATAGTAAGCTCCCAAGATGTGGGAGTGGGCTGACCCTGAAGGAGTGGCAACGATCCCTCCTGGCTTCTCTTTTTATACTCCCTGTCACCTCCTCTTGGTTTTGCCCTGTGCAAAATTAGACTTGTACCTGCCGCCATTATGCAAAATGCCAAGCTGGATAAATCACAAGCTGGAATCAAGATAACTGGGAGAAATACCAATAACCTCAGATATGCAGATGACACCACCTTTATGACAGAAAGCAGAGAGCCTCTTGATGAAGGTGAAAGAGGAGAGTGAAAAAGCTGGCTTAAAACACAACATTTAAAAAGCTAAGATCATGCCATCCAGTCCTGTCACTTCATGGTGAGTGAAAGTGAAAATCATTCAGTCATGTCTGACTCTTTGCCACCCCATGGCCTACACGGTCCATGGAATTCTCCAGGCCAGAATACTGAAGTGGGTAGCCTTTCCCTTCTCCAGGGGATCTTCCTGACCCAGGAATCAAACCGGTGTCTCCTGCATTCCAGGCGGATTCTTTACCAAATAGATGGGGAAAAAGTGGAAAGTGACCCTTTATTTTCTTGGGCTCCAAAATTGGTGTGGACTATGACTGCAGCCATGAAATTAAAAGACGCTTGCTCTTTGGAAGAAAAGCTATAACAAACCTAGACGGTGTATTAAAAAGCAAAGACATCACTTTGCCGACAAAGGTTTGTATAGTCAAAGCTATGGTTTTTCCAGTAGCCGTATATGAATGAGAGGTGGACCATAAAGAAGGCTGAGCACCAAGGAACTGATGCTTTTAATTGTGATGCTGGAGAAGACTCTTCAGAATTCCTTGGACAGCAAGGAGATCAAACCAGTCAGTTCTAAAGGAAATCCGTCCTATTCATTGGAAGGACTGATGCTGAAGCTCCAGTATTTTGGCCACCTGAAGCAAAGAGCTGACTCACTGTAAAAGACCCTGATGCTGGGAAAGATGGAAGACAGAAGGAGAAGGGGGCAACAGAGGATGAGATGGTTGGATGGCATCATTGATTCAATGGACATGTTCAGTTCAGTTCAGTTGCTCAGTCGTGTCCAACTCTTTGTGACCCCATGAACTGCAGCATGCCAGGCCTCCCTGTCCATCACCAACTCCTGGAATTTGCCCAAACTCATGTCCGTTGAGTCACTGATGCTATCTAACCAATTCATCCTCTGTCGTCCCCTTCTCCTCCTGCCTTCAATCTTTCCCAGCATCAGGGTCTTTTCAAATGAGTCAGCTCTTCACATCAGATGGCCAAAATATTGGAGTTTCAGCTTCAACATCAATCCTTCCAATGAACACCCAGGACTGATCTCCTTTAGGATGGAATGGTTGGATCTCCTTGCAGTCCAAGGGACTCTCAAGAGTCTTCTCCAACACCACAGTTCAAAAGCATCAATTCTTCAGAGCTAAGCTTTCTATATAGTCCAATTCTCACATCCATACATGACTACTGGAAAAACCATAGCCTTGACAAGACAGACCTTTGTTGGCAAAGTAATGTCTCTGCTTTTGAATATGCTGTCTAGGTTGGTCATAACTTTCCTTCCAGGGAGTAAGCGTCTTTTAATTTCATAGCTGTAATCACCGTGTGCAGTGATTTTGCAGCCTCCCAAAATAAAGTCTGACACTGTTTCCACTGTTTCCCAATCTATTCGCCATGAAGTGATGGGACTGGATACCATGATCCTAGTTTTCTGAATGTTGAGCTTTAAGCCAACTTTTCACCCTCCTCTTTCACTTTCATCAAGAGACTCTTTAGTTCCTCTTCACTTTCTGCCATAAGGCTGGTGTCATCTGCATATCTGAGGTTATTGATATTTCTCCCAGCAATCTTGATGCCAGCTTGTGCTTCTTCCTGCCCAGCGTTTCTCATGATGTACTCTGCATATAAGTTAAATAAGCAGGGTGGCAATATCCAGTCTTGACGTACTCCTTTTCCTATTTGGAACCAGTCTGTTGTTCCATGTCCAGTTCTAACTGTTGCTTCCTGACCTGCATACAAGTTTCTCAAGAGGTCTGGTATTCCCATCTCTTTCAGAATTTTTCACAGTTTATTATGATCCACACAGTCAAAGGCTTTGGCATAGTCAGTAAAGCAGAAATAGATGTTTTTCTGGAACACTCTTGCTTTTTTGATGATCCAGCGGATGCTGGCCATTTGATCTCTGGTTCTTTCTAAAACCATCTTGAGCATGTGGAAGTTCACGGTTCACATATTGCTAAAGCCTGGCTTGGAGAATTTTGAGCATTACTTTACTAGCGTGTGAGATGAGTGCAGTTGTGCAGTAGTTTGAGCATTCTTTGGCATTGCCTTTCTTGAGTAAAATCCAGGAGACAGTGAAGGACAGGAAAGCCTGGTAGCCCATGGGGTTGCAAGGAGTTGGACAGGACTGAGAGACTGAGCAACAATGCCAGTGTGAAAAGGGAATGCAAATAGGTGTATGCTTAAGGCCGATTGACGGTTGCATGTTACATAACAACAGGTTCTATTGTGCATGTCTTTCCCATAATTAATCTGTTATAATCAGTGTATGTGTGTATAGAATAGTCACAAACCCTTAATTGGCTCATAACTGCCTAAGGTTATTTGAAGACATGTGAAAGAGTTGGAGAAGCTCCTGTGGTTAGTTTGTATCCACTCTGTGCCTAGGGCACATGTGCAGGAGTTGGAAAAGTTTCTGTGCCTATTTTTGTAGCATATCTGTGAGCTCTCTGGGGCATTTCTGGTATGGGGTTTAGAGATCAGCTTGCATCCTTTTCGGCTCTGCCACGCCTGTTGCTCATGCCTAACTTCCTACCTTAGACTATTGCAGTTCTCTGGACCTAGTCAGTAAAAGAAAGCTATAGGGAGATTTTTGGTTGGTTGTACTAGGCCTTCATTGTTTTCTTAGTTGTTTGCCTGATGCTTGGAAGGTCGATGGAGACTGCAGATGCAGGAGGCCTTTTGTACTTTTAAGCAAAATGAGAAGTAACCATCTGTCCAAAAAAAGTGAGGTGGGGGAGAGGAGAAAGAATCTTCCATGTAGTTTATGGTTTGAATTTTGTCTCTTGTCATTTGCCTCCGGTTTTTCTATACAAAATGAAGTGCAGGATGCATTTATTAATAGAATAATGTTCAATTTAAGCCTTTTAAAATTTATAGTTATTTTTCATCGTTGTTAAAATCATATGTTGAACCAGTTGTGTGCTGAGCATTTTATGAGCTAAAGAAAAGGATATGTCTTGTTGCTTCTGGGAATTAGGCTGTAATGATCTCAATTTTGGTGGAGTGTATAAGGGAGGAAAAGCACCTTTTATATAAGATTTTGTAAATTTAAATATACACTTACTCAAAAAGTTTTAAAAAAAATTAAAAACCCCTGTCCTTCAGTATTCACCTAAGGTGTGATCACTGGTGCTGACACCTGGACCTTGCAGTCTTGGCACATGTCTGCTACCGTGTTTATTGATTTAGTTACGTTCAGTAGCTGGGCTCCAGTAGCTTTCCTTGCTAACAGTGGCTGTAGGCTAGTTATGTTACTTTTGTGAGCATTATTTTCCTTTTCTCTTGAAAGGGCATGATCCTTACTCTTGCTTATGAGGGTCAAATAGAATAATGCATATGAAAATCTTTTTCCAAGGGGCAAAGCTTTGTATGAGCATAGACTAATGCATGGTTTATAAGGATACTTTTTTCCAACTTTTTTTTTTTAACTACATTTAGGCACATTTTACTGTGTAAAATAGTGATGTTTAGTAAATTTATCATTCTTGTCGTGTAGTTGTGTTAGTCACTCAGTTGTGTCTGACTCTTTGTGACTCCATGGGTTGTAGCCCACCAGGTCCCTCTGTCCATGGAATTCTTCAGGCAAGAATACTGGAGTGGGTTGCCATTCCCTTCTCCAGGGAAGTTTACCATTACCTTAAGTCATTTTAAGACTTCCCTGGTGGCTCAGACGGTTAAGCATCTGTCTACAATGAGGGAGACCCGGGTTCGATCCCTGGGTTGGGAAGATCCCCTGCAGAAGGAAATGGCAATCCACTCCAGTACTATTGCCTCGAAAATCCCATGGACAGAGGAGCCTGGTAGGCTACAGTCCATGGGGTCACAAAGAGTTGGACACGACTGAGTGACTTAACTTTCACTTTCACTTTAAGTCATTTTTAGAATATTTTCATCATCATCCCAATAAAGTCTCTTGTGTCCCTTAACTGTTAATACTATTCCCAACTCCTGATCCAGGTGATCCCTGTAATCTTTCTCTCTAGATTTTGCCCTTTTGGACATTTCATCTAAATGGAGTCATACACTGTGTGTTCTCCATGTCTTACTTCTTTCACTTAGCATGATGGTTTGGAAGTTTGTTCATGTCATAGTATAGTTCTGTTTCTGAATAACACTCCATGATACAGATCTACCATACATACATTTTGTTTATCCATTCAGTAGTTGATGGACATTTGGATTATATCCAGTTTTTTATTATGATTAATGCTGCTCCAAACATTCACATACAAGTCTTTTTATGGACATGTGTTTTCTTTTCTCTTGAGTATAAAGATGTATCTTTTAATTATAAAAGTAATACATGCTTGTTCTGAAAAATTTTTTATATAGGAAAGTATGAAACTTGGTAAGTGAGTCATCTCCATAATTACACTTTCCAGGGGGTGGTGATGGTAGTAATAATAATTGTTAGCATCTGAGTGTTTTGAGCATTTACTGTATGCCAGGCATTGTGCTACCTGATATATTCAATTCAATTCAGTTATTTCATATAGCATATATATGAAATAATCCATAGAAGTTGATACTATTTTTCTTTATTTTATGAAGGAGAAAACTGAAGTTTAAGGACTAAATGTTAAGTCACTCTTCTAATAAGTGGCAGAGCCAGAATTTGAGCTTGGGCATTCTGGTACATATTCTTTGAGAATTTCCAAAACATGCAGTTTTTTTAAAACAAAAATTATCTTATTCTGTAGCTTGTTTTATTTCACTTAATTTGTCTTACAGATTATTCCGTGGTAGGATATATAGATCTATCATTATTTTTATGATTGTATGAATAGATATGCCAGGATTTGTTTAATTCATCTTTCATTAGTAGACATTTGGTTGCTTTTTCCCCCCCCTATTATAAATTGTTGCTGCTTATTTGCTCGGTCGTGTCCAACTTCTTGTGACCCCATGGACTGTGGCCCACCAGGCTCCTCTGTCCATGAGATTTCCCAGGTAAGAATACTGGAGTAGGTTGCCATTTTCTTCTCCAGGGGATCTTCCCGACCCAGGCATCGAACCCATGTCTCCTGCATTGTCAGGCAGATTCTATACTGCTAAAGCCACCAAGGAAGCCCCCTATTATGAATAGAGCTATAGCAAATATCCTTGTATATAACACATTGCTTTCTGATGGTATTACTTTTGTGGCCTTAGGTCCTGGAAGTGAAATTTCCAAATGACAGGCTTTGTACATTTCAATTTTGGTACTGTTAAATATCTCTCCACTGAAGATGGTTAATAACCCCCTCCAACTTCTTCACCGTTTAAATAAGCATATAAGAGAGCCTATTTTCCCTAACCATTTCAATGGTGCATTATTTTCTTTGTAATGTGGTTATATGTCATCAATCATATAAATGTTTTAGAGAGAAGTTAACGTATCAGGGAAGGGCAGTGTGGAATAGCTGGTAAATTTTAGTTTCTAGCCTTTTGATAGGTCAGGATTTGGCATTTATCTGGGCTCTCAAGAGGTACAGTATTGGAGTAACCCAAACTGTAATTCAGGTTAACTTAGGTTGGCTTACTTGTTTGATGTTTTAAAATGAACACTTAAGACATTTCAGCCATAGCTGTTTCCACTTTCTTAGGCCTGTTTGCTAACTGCTCTGGCCTGCTGGTGACCTTTCACCTCATTGCTGCCTACACTATCCTTGCCTTGCCCCTAACTCACTTTAAAGTGAAGCCAAGAAAGGGAGGTAAGAACTTGGACAGCTGGGATAGATACTTGTGCTTGTCATTTCCATTCTTTCCTTCAGTGAAAATCACCAAAGTGAGACCAACAGCCTAATACTATCCTTTTTTAGTCTCTCCAAAGATAAGGCTCTTGTCATCTCTGTTACTGGCAGGATCCAAGTTGCCATGGTCTCTGTGGCCAGTATAGAGCTATGTACACCTGTTTAAGGGGAGGTAAGTTTTCCATCCTGGTGCCAATAAAGGAATCGAGGACACAGAGTTTTGGATAGTTGTCTTGCAGGAGCCAGGCCACATCTTACATCTTTCAGACATTGGGAACCATGAATAGCATTTTCTTACAGATTTTGCTGTTGTCTTCTGACTGTCCTTTTCCTCTCCACTCTCCATGCTGGTGTCTTCATCTCTTGGCCCTGTTATTCTAGGAGATGCTGCCCTCTGCTGGTGGACTGTAGGCTACCCAGAGCAGTTTAGATAGGTCTGACCACTAGAGGAGCTGACAAGGCTATATAGAGCCAGAGTCATCAAGCTGTCTAGTCTCCAATTTCATGAACTAATCCTAAGACTTTCCGCTATGAAAATAATTCATCAATCACTGGAAAATATACAAGTACAGGGACATTCATTGCAGCATCTATAGTTGAGTGTAAGTCAGTCAATGTCTGACTCTTTGTGAGCCTATGTACTATATCGTCTGCCAAGTTCCTCTGTCCCTGGAATTCTCCAGGCAAGAATACTGGAGTGGGTTGCCATACCCTTCTCCAGGGGATCTTCCCCATCCAGGGATCAAACCAGGTCTCCTGCATTACAATGCAGGGAAGCCCAAACATCTGTAGTAGCAAAAGAATAAAACCTAGATGTCCAACACTTGGGATTGTAATTATAGCTGCTAAAATTGGCTGTGTAAAAGACAACATAAAAGAATGAAAATATTTATCACAAACACAAAGCAGAATGTACCAGTTGCAGCCATGGTACATCTCTCTTAAGTAATATAATGGCTAATCTGAAATCCTCAAGACTAGTTGTCACAGCTAGGATAATTTCTCTTGATGTTTTATTAATAGTTAGTAAAACAGTGTGCCTAATATTTCTTTAGTATTGTTGTATATCTGTATTTTCTCCTGAAACAAATACTTGACATTTGAGTAGCCTGCTGAAAAACATTTCTGTGATGTGTGGTCCTCCTGCAGACCTGATTTCCTAGGACAATAAGGGTGGTGCTGTATGTAGCAACTGTCTAAAATAGGCACCCCAGCTGTGACGGGAAGTTCCTAGGCAGCCTTTTCACCTGTGGTGTCTTTATAATAGAGGAGATCAGATAGAGTATAGATATTACTTTGTATGATTTAATGAGAGACTGACTTCCCTCCTTGGAATAGGTCTCTACCTCAAATGATGCCCCCCCAATAGGATGGTGACAACTACAGGTTATGATATTTCTGAGAATTTTCTTTTTAAAGAACTGTAAGGAGGGAAGGGAGCCTTCTGAGAAACCCACTTACGTTTTTTAAAACTAAGCACCTCATTTCACAACATTTGGATGAGAATAAAAAGTATCGGCTCATATATCTTGATCCTTGTCACTTAACAAGTGAATTGTTATTTTCAACAGCAGGACTAGACTGAAGCAAATGAGATACCTGTAATACAAAATTTAAGACAGCAGTCACTCTCAGGGTCATGCAAGTTCAGGATCAGCCCTATTTCTCAAATAATCACTGTCAGACCCTGCTGAGCTCTTGGGAAGACATCATTCCTGATGTGATGTGATGGATTGTTTATTATCCTTTCTTAGTCTGAGCCTTGACCTAGAGCCTAGGGCCCCTGCGCTCTGGAAGCAGCTGTCCGGTTGAGCAGATTTTGATCAACCACTTGACTTTTAGCTGTTGGTTTAGCCCGGGAGGGGTAGCCCACTAATGATAGCCTGTCTAAAATCCAGAATGAATCTTGCAAAATGACCAAGTAAGGCCTAAAATAGTCAGATTTCTTATCTTCTTAATTACTTCCCTGTTTCTTGGCTTTTTTTATATTGAAAAATATTTGAGTTTCTTCCAGCTTTTAAAAATTGTAACTTTCCATTGATCATCCATATATATACATCTTTGTGAACATAAGTATTTCTGTAAGATAGAGTAGTAAGGGTCTTTGGATCAAAGAGTGTGCAGAGTTTAAGTGTTAATAGATACTATAAGCTATATTCAAGCTGTGTATCAACTATCAACATGTATAAGCATACTCATTTTCTCAAGCCTTTTCCAGTGAAATGTTCTCAGCATTTAAAATTTTTTTGCCAATTTGATGGATAAGAAGTAGTATATAATAGTTGTTTTAACTTGAGTTATTGTTAGTGACCTTTTCAGTATTTATTGACACTGTAGTCATTTTAGGACATCTTTGTTTCATCATATTAGTTTCCCATTGGAAGGTTTGCTTACCTTTTTCTTAATTCTTATTTGTAGGATTTCTTCATATTTATAAATGTGTATGTGTGTGTGTTTGGGTGGCTTTGCCTTTCAGAAGTTAGACATTTATATAAATGTAAATACAATCATCTTTTTCTTATTGATGTCTGGGTTTCATGTTATGCTTAGACTTTCCCTTCCCTCAATAGTAAAAAAAAAATATTCTCACTTTTTATTTTAATAATATTCTAGTTTACTTTATATATGTGATTAGTTCTTATATATCTCATGAGATTCTTGTTTCATGAGCTGTCAACCCATTTTACTGCCAAAGGAAAAACAGTGAAGTTTTAATTCAGAAAGATCATAAAAACAAAATCACTATGTATGCCCTTTTGGTTATGATTACTTTGGGATTATAGACTTGGGACCAGGCTGCCCTTCCTTCTCCTCTCTGCTGCTGCTGCTGCTGCTAAGTCACTTCAGTCGTGTCCAACTCTGTGCGACCACATAGACAGCAGCCCACCAGGCTCCCCCGTCCCTGAGATTCTCCAGGCAAGAACACTGGAGTGGGTTGCCATTTCCTTCTCCAATGCATGAAAGTGAAAAGTGAAAGTGAAGTCACTCAGTCGTGTCCGGCTTCGCGACCCCATGGACTGCAGCCTACCAGGCTCCTCCATCCATGGGATTTTCCAGGCAAGAATACTGGAGTGGTGCTCTGCTCCAGTTGTGTTTGTCCTTTCTTAACTATCTTTTTTTAAAGTACATGTTATTTTTACTAAAAATAATAACTGTTTGACACTTCTGTTTATAAAATGTTTCCACACACATTCTGGTTGGTTCCTCAGAGCACTTGTGAGTTAGAACAGTAGATATAATTATCCCCATTTTATGGGTGAAGAAACAGATTATATAAGCAACAAGTTGCAGAGAATTTTCTGGCTCCAGTTATTCTAGCTACGGTTCTTTTTAGTTACCCAAGTTCTAAGAACATCTGTCTCTTAACCTGTATCGTTCGTCTGTTGTTTATCTCCTTAAAAAAGATTTATGGTTCAGTATCTGCGTGGAAGTTTTTGCATCCTCCTGAAATAAACAAAAAGAGAAGAAACTCATTTTGCCTCACAAATGTTTCTTAGGTGTTTTCTGAGAGGACAGAGAGGGTTGGCAGATGGTTGGGATAACTAGAATTTAATGAAATAGAGCTCTCCTGAAGCTGGAATAAACGCTCTGTTGCTGCTAGCCTGATAGCCTTTCATAGTTTCCAGTGCCTTGCCTTTGTAGACTTCTCCAGATACACATTCAGAGTTTTAAGGGAGCTGAGTGAGCCTTTCATAGACCAGGCTTTCATCTCTGATTCTGTCCGTGGCTCTCATTCCAGAACCCCAGCTACATGCCTGCCACCAGCAGCTTCTGTGGGGCCTATCCTGCTGGGTGTTGACTTTTAGATTACTGGGACTCTTATAATGAATCCTTTACTGTAAAAAGTACCCTACCCATTTTCTTTTTAACTTCTCTTTTTAGCCATTAAAATAA
Organism: Budorcas taxicolor; assembly: GCF_023091745.1. Classification (NCBI taxonomy): domain Eukaryota; kingdom Metazoa; phylum Chordata; class Mammalia; order Artiodactyla; family Bovidae; genus Budorcas; species Budorcas taxicolor. The sequence continues at coordinate 154,850,168 of NC_068920.1, read as the reverse complement.
CGACATTGCAGTGTCTTAGCCTAGAAGTTCAGAAGATTCTTTTTATGCTGCATTTATCTTGAGAGTTTTCAGTGTTACATGATAAAGCATCTAAGTTTCCCAATTTTGAGATAACTTGACCCAAGAGAGATGTTCAGTGGAATTCAAGTATATTATTTCCATGCAAAATAAACTTCACCAAAACTGAGAAAACACCATTAAAAGGGCAATCTCACATTTCAAATTCATAATTGTTTCAGTAATACCAAAAGGACAAGTATTATTGTACAGAGTTGTTTTCCAGGAATATGCTCAAAAGGATTGTGTTAATGCATTTGGGTGTCTCTTGCAAAGAAGACATGGTGAATAGACAGGCCAGCTTTGGGCAGAGTTGTAGAGGCTTGAAAAACATCCAAGAAAAAAGGGAAAATTTCAGTATGAAATTTAAGTTCATTTAAGAAGGGTTATGATATTGTTACCTTTACGGTCATTTTTGTACTAAACCAAATTTACAGAGGGGATTTCTGTTTGTGTTCGTGAAGTTTGTCAAAGTCAGGGTTTTGAGGCAAAGTTTATTTTTAGGATCTGCTCTCTCCAGTTATTGGACTTACCTCTTTGGCTCCTCTTAACTTTATAATTGATATCTCATTACCCAAAGCAATGGTCACAACCTCTCTTAGATTCTATCCTGTATGAATTGAATATAGCAGCAGCTAGCCTGAGAAGACAATCAGTGCTTTTAGGGGGATACTTGAAGGCCAGTTGTCGATGATATATAAATACTAATCAGGATCTTCAGGAAATAAATTCAGTAATTTTAAGCATTTTCTACTCTGGCTGGTGAAAACAATAACTATTCCTGGCTTTTGTGAGCCCTGAAAATAATTTCCCCTATGCCTTTTGGGTGGTTCTTTCCCTAGCTTTGGGTAGTTTGCTCACACATGTGTGATCATCTGTCCTCAGCTGAAGACTCGGGAGAACTCTCTGCAGATCTCAGTCATGCTCTCTCCATGTAGTGCTCTCTCTTCCAGCCCTCTGCCCTGGTAATTCCAGCCACCTCGCCTCCTGGACTCCCAGCCGCAGATTGCTGGACTCAGCGTGAGCTCTCACGATGCTCACTCTTGAAACCCATCAGGCAGTTATGTGGGATGTTCACAGGAGTTTCCTCGTTTCCCCTTAGGAATCACTGTTCTTTGTTATCTCAGATCAATAGAGGAAAACCATTATTTTATGTACTTTGTCCAGTTCCGTCTTCTCTAGTCAGGAGGCCAAACTAGTTCCCATCATTCCATCTTGGCCAGAGGCAGAAGTCCATTTGTAACTTTTATGTATTTTTAAATATATTTAAGTTTTCATAAAAGATCAAACTGATCTCTTTTCATTAACAGTAAGTTGCAAACTTTTTTACATGCCAGTACTATGAAGACTTACCTCATTTTTGGTAATAGCTACATATATCTAGTGGCTTTATTAGATTATAAAATTTCTTTTCTTATTTATTTATTATGTACAGTACTACAGTGAATGTTTTCTCATCCCTGAACAAGTATATCTGTAGGATACTTTTCTAGAATTGAAATTGCTATTAAAAAAAAGAAATAGGGCTTCCCAGGTGGCGCAGCGATAGAGTCTGCCTGCCAGTGCAGGAGACACAAGAGATGCAGATTCGATCCCTGAGTCAGCAGGATACCCTGGAGTAGGAAATGGCAACCCACTCCAGTGTTCTTACCTGGAAAATTCCATGGTCAGAGGAGCTTGGTGGGCAGCAAGTCCATGGGGTCACAAAGAGTTTAAAAAATGATACGTGCCTTTTAAAGAATAGACTTAGTTTTGATAAATAATGCCAAAAGTAATTTGGCAAAATGTACAAATTTATATGAGTGTGTGATGGAAGATGTGAAAAAAATCGCCTAAACTACTTTGCATTAACACTGATGGGATACATGGAGAAACTTGCTTTTTTTTATAGGATAAAGAAATTGGAATTGGGTAATTTCTAAGGATATTTCTTGGCAGGCAAATTCTTACATTGATGTGATTTGAAACAGATCTGTCTGCTAACCCAGTTAAATAACTCAGAAGAGTTCACTAATGCAAGTGTTCAGATATGACTCCCACTTTCCATAGCCCTGATACTGTTCTTTTTGGCTAGAGTGCCACTTGAGTCCTGCAAAGATGCTAGTGTTTGGTCCAAGCACCAAGAGAAGATGCTTGGCGAATCCCAGGAAAGCATTTCCTGAAGTCTTTGGTCTCTCTGTGGGCCTAGGGGGTGATCCTTTCTCAGCTTTCTATACTGGTTTGTCCTCTTACAGCTGCTTCTGTGTTGAAGTCAGTGAAGGCTCTGCATAATTCACTACTTTTGCTCCAAATTAAGGTCCACTCCCTGGAATCAGGATGGACTCTTGAGAGTTGGGGACAGAAGAGAGGAGTGATCCAGTTCACCAAATGGAAGTTCTTTCTCTTTACCTGACATCTGGTTTTAATCCCTTGTTTAGATTTATTTGAAAATCTATGAAAAAGCAAAAGTCTCCGTGATACTATTACCTGAACGATACAGCTACACAACTCAGTTATTACTCTCTTCAGGAAACCCTTCCAAATCTTCTGTTCAGCTCATCAAATAATCAGATATATACTGGGCACTAAGAACACAGTGATAAGCCGCTCCCACCCCAGCTAAAAACAAGTACATCTCTTCTGAGCATACCTTATATTTTGCCCCTCTTTTAAGATATATGTATCTTCCTCTTCCACTGGCTTGAGCTTCTCAAGGACAGAACTTTGACTCATTTGTTTTGACTCACTCACATCTAGCTTGGCAGGAACAGGAATTGCTCGTTGTTGACCTGCTCAGAATGCTTAATTCTTTGTCTCTACTTCTGGACAAAAGAAGTGAGAATGATCTTTTTTAAAAATTACTTTATTGAGGTATGATTGATGTATGAAAAAATGTGTATAACTTGATGAGTTTAGAGACAAATATATACTTATAAGGGCTTCCCAGGTGCCCCAGTGGAAAAGAGCTTACCTGCCAGTGCAGGAGACAAAAGAGATGTGAGTTTGATTCCTGGATTGGGAAGATCTGGAGAAGCACATGGCAACCCACTCTGGTATTCTTGCCTGGAGAATCTCATAGACAGAGGAGCCTGGAAGGCTACAGTCTATGGGGTTGCAAAGAACTGGACACAACTGAACAACCGAGACTTTTGCACACATGTACCTGTATAACAATCCAATTTCAGGCTGCCTTTTATTGTAATTATCTGTTTCTGTAGAGTTATGGATTCCTTGGAAGTCTAGGCCTTTTAACTTTATTTTTGATTCATCAAATACAAATCAAGTACAGTTGGCCCTGCAGATTCCACATCCATGGATTGGTCCAATCAAGGATTAAAAATATTAAAAAATTTTTTTAAATTTCAGAAAGTTCAAAAAAGCAAAACTTCAATTTGCTGCATACCAGCATCTATTTACATAGCATTTGCATCATGTCCGTATTTGGTATTGTAAGTCTCACACGCTAGTTAAGTAATACTCAAAATTCTCCAAGCCAGGCTTCAGCAATACGTGAACCGTGAACTTCCAGATGTTCAAGCTGGTTTTAGAAAAGGCAGAGGAACCAGAGATCAAATTCCCAACATCCGCTGGATCATCGAAAAAGCGAGAGAGTTCCGGAAAAACACCTATTTCTGCTTTATGGACTATGCCAAAGCCTTTGACTGTGTGGATCACAACAAACTGTGGAAAATTCTGAAAGAGATGGGAATACCAGACCACCTGACCTGCCTCTTGAGAAACCTGTTTGCAGGTCAGGAAGCAACAGTTAGAACTGGACATGGAACAACAGACTGGTTCCAAATAGGAAAAGGAGTATGTCAAGGCTGTATATTGTCACCCTACTTATTTAACTTACATGCAGAGTACATCATGAGAAACTCTGGACTGGAAGAAACACAAGCTGGAATCAAGATTGCCAGGAGAAATATCAATCACCTCAGATATACAGATGACACCACCCTTATGGCAGAAAGTGAAGAGGAACTAAAAAGCCTCTTGATGAAAGTGATGAGAGTGCAAAAGTTGGCTTAAAGCTCAACATTCAGAAAACTAAGATCATGGCATCTGGTCCCATCACTTCATGGGAAACAGATGGGGAAACAGTGTTAGACTTTATTTTGGGGGGCTGCAAAATCACTGCAGATGGTGATTGCAGCCGTGGAATGAAAAGACGCTAACTTCTTGGAAGAAAAGTTATGACCAACCTAGATAGCATATTCAGAGAAGGCAATGGCACCCCACTCCAGTACTCTTGCCTGGAAAATCCCATGGACGGAGGAGCCTGGTAGGCTGCAGTCCATGAGGTCACTAAGAATTGGACACGACTGAGTGACTTCACTTTCACTTTTCACTTTCATGCATTGGAGAAGGAAATGGCAACCCACTCCAGTATTCTTGCCTGGAGAATCCCAGGGATGGGGGAGCCTGGTGGGCTGCCGTCTATGGGGTCGCACAGAGTCGGACACGACTGAAGCAACTTAGTAGCAGCAGCAGCAGATAGCATATTAAAAAGCAGAGACATTACTTTGCCAACAAAGGTCCATCTAGTCAAGGCTATGGTTTTTCCAGTGGTCACGTATGGATGTGAGAGTTGGACTGTGAAGAAAGCTGAGCTCTGAAGAATTGATGCTTCTGAACTGTGGTGTTGGAGAAGACGCTTGAGAGTCCCTTGGACTGCAAGGAGATCCACCCATTCTAAAGGAGATCAGTCCTGGGTGTTCATTGGAAGGACCGATGCTAAAGCTGAAACTCCAGTACTTTGGCTACCTCATGCGAAGAGTTGACTCATTGGAAAAGACTGATGCTGGGAGGGATTGGGGGCAGGAGGAGAAGGGGATGACAGAGTATGAGATGGCTGGATGGCATCACTGACTCGATGAACATGAGTTTGGGTGGGCTCTGGGGGTTGGTGATAGACAGGCCTGGCATGCTGCAGTTCATGGGGTCGCAAATAGTCGGACATGACTGAACGACTGAACTGAGGTAACCTAGAGATGATTTCAAGTGTTAAGGATGTACATAGGTTATGTGTAAACACTATGCCATTTTATATGAGGGCCTTGAACATCTTTGGATTCCGGTGTCCATGAAGGTTATAGAACCAATCCCCTGTGGATACTTAGGGATAGATGACTGTACTCATTTTGTGCTAGATTCTGTAGTAGGTACCAGGAATGTAGAGATGAATCAAATTATGTCTCTGTTCTTGGAATGGTTACAGATCCATGGGCAGGCAGGCATCCAACATGATGAAACTACAGAAATTCATAGGATTAGAACCTTTAGGGCAGGTAAGAATTGGAGATTTCTTGATAGATATATATGAATTAGCTGAGAATTAAATAGTTCATGGAAACTAGCCAGGCAGAAGGAAAACAGTACATGCAAAGGCACATTTGGGAAATTGCAAATAGCACTGTTCGTTGAGAGCATTGGGAACATGAGCAGGGAAAATGGAGAGGTTGACAAGAGGTTTGATCAGGAAGCCTCTCTTAACTTTGGGAAGGTGATTTATTCTGAAAGAAATTACAGATTTACAGATTTTAAATGGGAGTGTATGGTTTGATTTGAATTTTAGAAAGCAGCCAGAATGGAGAATGAATTTGGGAGGGGAGAGGTGGAAAGGACCTTCTGAGATGGCGCTAGTGGTGAAGAACCTGCCTGCCTGTTCAGGAGACATAAGAGATGTGGATTCAGTCCCTAGGCCTGGGAGATCCCCTGGAAGAGAGCGCACAGGAGAGCAGTAGAATCCCCTGGGAATCCCCTTGGCCAGAGGAGCCTGGTGGGCTACAGTCCACACGGTTGCGAAGAGTTGGACATGACTGAAGTGACAACACACACATGCCCGGTGGAAGGAGGGTTTCCCAGGTGGCACTGGTGGTAAAAGAAACCACCTACCAATGCAGGAGACAGACGTGGGTTCAAGCCCTGGGTTGGGAAGATCCACTAGAGGAGGGCATGGCAACCCACTCCAGTATTTTTGCCTGGAGAATCCCTTAGATAGAGGAGTCTGGCAGGTTATAGTCCATAGGGTCGCAACGAGTCAGACACGAATGAAGCAACTTCGCCCGCATGCACACAAAGTGGAAAGGTAGGAAAAAAATAGCTAACAAGCCAGACCTATAAGGAGGCTCTCAAAATAAGCCAGATGAGAAATAGTGGTGGCCAAGAATAGGATGGTAGAGATGAAAATAAATGTATGAGTTGGGGAGGAGAAGACAGTGGAGGATAAGATGGTTGACGGCATCACCAACTCAGTGGACGTGAGTTTGAGCAAACTCCTGGAGATGGTGAAGGACAGGGAAGCCTGGCGTGCTGCGGTTCATAGGATCACTGAGTCGGACATGACTTAGTGACTGAACAACAGCAACTTTATATTGCTGTGCATACACAGAAAATACATAATGTAGTTTGATGTACCCGTGTACCCAGCCTCAACAGTAATCATCATCCAGTGACTAATCTTATCCCATCCATGTCTTTACCTCCCTCACCTCCCCATGTTACTTTGAAGCATTCCAAAGTATCATCTCATCCATAAGCATTGCAGTATGTATCTCTAGAAGATTTTTTTTTTTTTAATCTATAGATTTCTCCTCAATCTCTTTATCCCCTCTCTAAAGTTTACAAGGTTGGGTGATTTGTTGAATTTACCACAACCCAGATTTTGCTGACTGGCATCCTTCTGATGTAGATGAGGGTGTTTCTCTGAAGTCTATAGTACTTTTATTTTAGTAGTTGGATATAGAGGCTTGATCATCTTCAGATTCTACTTTCCTGGCAAGATACTGAGTTCTTCAATCAGAAGATACATACCTCTTGTTCTCTCTCTGTTAACGTTAGTAGCTGTTGATGATCAGTATCTAGGACCCATTATTTCATAGTAGCACTCTAATTCCAGTATTTCTTGTTCACGTTTCTACAAAGAGAAATTTTTCCATTGCTGTTGATTACCCTGTGCTGTATTTCATTTAGGAAAAGCAAGGTAAATACTTGATTCTTTCCCTTTTTAATATTTAATAATTTTCAAAAGGTTGTGTTAATTCCCTGGCATCCTTCAGTGGTGACATTGTTCAGTTAATTGCAGTTATTCTTTTTAAAGGAGAATATCAGAATATGATTGTTTCATGTTTGGTTAGAGTGGCTGATTTAGTAGCTTTTGAGGAGACAGGAAAGACAGGAATGATAGGTTTTGAATGTAAGTGGGGTAAAAAGGAGAAAGGAGTCAGAGTTCCAGGTTTTGGCTTGGGTTGTTGAGGCTGTTCACACTGAAACAACTGAGAAAGAGGAGCAAGTTTCAAAGGGCATACATATTTGGACATGTCTGAGGTGCATATGATCGATGCATCTTGGAGATGCCCAGAAGGCAGTTGGATAATAAGATGTGAGGCTCAGGGGAGCAATCCATGAGTCCTGGACCCAGGATAGAGCTCAATTGCTATGTGAAATTGACTCATTTGATTATGTGTGTTATATCTTATTTGATAGAAATCAGTCCCTCTGCCAGCTGAAACTACACTGTACGCCAAAGTAAGATTATTAAGCCCTGTTGCCTTCTCTTTTCTGTGTGCTTATCTTTAGAGAGTCAGGTTCAATCTCTAGTAGAGCAGAAAGGACAGAACTGGTTGTAGGTAGGATTGCCGCTTGTCCGGTTTACAACCGGTCCTTTTGGTTTTCAGATTTATTACAACCAGTCCCTCAATTAGAGGAGAGCTCTGTGTATGGGCAGGATTTACTGGAGTTGGAATTGAGGCTGGGTGAACTGGTTTTGGCTTTGCAGGAATAGCCTAGGGCAATCTTTTTGTGAAATTTGTATTCCTGAAGGATTTTATTTCCCTCTCCCGTGTTCCTGCTTTCTGAAGCAACTCCTTTCCTTCCTCTAATCAACAAAATATTCACTGAGCACCTGCTTGTGTCAGGCACTGGGCATACAATGGTGAACAAGAATAAGGGGCATAGTCCTTGCCTTTATATAGCTTGGAATCTAGGAGATACGTGTATATATTATGTACGTTAATCAGAAGATCATTAGCAACGTATCCTTCCGTACTAATACAGGAACTCAGTAAATAGGACATACTGGCCAGAAATCTTTTCTTACCAGTGCTGGATCTTCTTTATTGGAAGATAAGGTGTCAAGTTTACAAATAAGAAAACATATTTAAAACAAAAGGCCTTTGAAATGGAGCTTGTTTAGGGGGGAAAAAAAATCTCTGAAGAAAGATGGAAGAGGTAGAAAACGTGAAAATGAAAGTAGACAGTGAATGCACTCTTAAGTTTAATTTTAAAAAAAAGCTGCACACCACCTGCTCACCTACACAACATACATACCAAAAGCCTGCTAATTGCCTGCTACATGACACATGCTAAACACAAGAGTGTGCTCTGAAATTACCAAAGCTTTACTCTTTGGGGTTATATTCAGACTAATAATGAAGATATTGAGTTGGCCAAGAAGTTCATGTTTTTCTGAAATACCTTACAGAAAAACCTGAACAAACTTCTTGGCCAACCCCATAGAACTGTGAAGTAAAAACAGTAGGTAGTTTATATTATCATGATATACTTTAGGGATCCAGTCATGTGTGACTCTTTGCAGTCCCATGGACTCCTACCAGACTCCTCCATCCATGAAATTTCCAGGCAAGAGTACTGGAGTGGGTTGCCATTTTCTTCTCCAGGGGATCTTCCCCACCCGGGGATCGAACCCAGGTCTCTGGCATTGCAGGCAGAAACGCTTTATCCTCTGAGCCACCAGGGACGCCCCAGGGATCCAGGCAGCATGGCAACAGAGTGTGGTTTGACTTTGTCTGATTTGAGGGCTGGGAGGATGGAGTGTTAGAATACTTCACAGTGGAGCTGATACTTAAATTGAGTCCAGAAAGATGAGTAGTTGCTAGTGGAAGCTATAAGAAAGTAGCAAGGGGAGTTATTCCAGGCAAATGTTATAGCTTAGCATATTTGCACTACAAGTGGGTTAGTATGGCAGGAGTGATGGTTATTTGTAGGGAGTAGTGGTAAATGAAGCTGGAGAAATCAGCAGGGGCTAGATTGTAAAGGGCATTGGGATTGTGGATTTTTATGTTATAGGGAGCCTGGGAGCTGTTGACTAGTCACAGCTCATGCTACAGTTTTTATCTTGCATACCTTTGTTCACAGTCCTCACTTACACAGAAGTGAGTTACTCGTAGGCAGAAAACTCTTCCTGTGTCATCTGACCATTTTTTTTCATACAGTCAGGCAAATACATGGATAGACAAATGAAACAACAATGAGAAGTCAGGGCCTAGGCCAGAGTCTATGCAGAAACTACTGGGTTTCAAGTGGTCTTCCTTTTTAGGGGTACCAAAGAAGAAAGGCTGTCTGGCCATTTGCCCAGCCCCCAAGTCTTGCTTTTTACCGCTGTGATCTTTTTTACTTCATTGATATATGTTGCTTAACAGCAGTTTGAGTTGTTGCTATATTCAGTATTTTATTTGCATTAAACTCTGGGCTTAATTGTGAAAATGGTAGGCAGAGGTTCCATATGGGTTGAATAAGTCGCAACTAGTTTAGACTTCTCAAGAGACAGAATAGTTGGCTGTGTTTATGTTTATATGTTGTATATCTGTTTCTTTTCTTTTTTTTTCAAAGGGACTGATTTATTCATACTATAATCTGTGATACTTTAAAAATTTATGTACAATAGCCTGACTGGAGAATTATGGAGATTTTTTAAAGGAGGGCTCACTCTTCTTTCCCGGTCTTCAATTTGTGGGTGGAAAACTGATCTAATTAAAAACTCGACTCATATTTAAATTTACTTGATTGTTTCAGAAATGTCTTTTTACAATCGATTTGTTCAAATCACAGTCAAAGTACGTACAAGGTACATACATTGCATTTGCTTATACTTATAAGGCTGTTCTCTTTTTAAAATTGCCCTTGATTTTTAAAAAAATATTACCAGGGCTTCTTTGCTTCTCGTAGACTTTTTCTAGTGGCAGCGAGGGAGGGCTCTTCTCTAGTTGCGGTATGCAGGCTTCTCATTGTGGTGGCTTCTCTTGTGGAGCACAGGCTCTAGGCACTCAGGCTCAGTAGTTGTGGCCACATGGGTTTAGTTGTCCCAAGGCATGTGGAATCTTTCTGGACCAGGGATCAAACCCATGTCCTCTGCATTGACAGGCAGATTATTAACCACTGGACCACCTGGGAAGTCCAAGATTATTCTTACACCCTGCAGTCTTTTTTTCTAGCCAGTCATGTTACTCTTCTTCATATAGGTTTAGTTCCTGATTGTGTATCATAAGCATTAAAAAGTCTTTTGTGATTCTTTTTCCTTCAAGTCCTGAAATACCTTTCCTGCCTGTCTACATGTTGAACACCAAGGTTCAGCTCCCTCTGTGTGGCATGCCACTCCAATCTAATCAATTTTCCTTCATCCATAGGAGACACTCAATGAATGTTTGTAGGATTGGATGAAAACCCTTAGTCCTTAGTTTCTAAAATATTTTTAGTTTGTGGCTCTGGATTGTTTTTTGTTTTTTTTTTTCCCCTGAACTATGGACTCCTCTTTCCAACTCCAGGAATAGATGGCAAAAGTAGAAATCATATTTAAGTATATTCTTGGTTGCTCCTGTTGTTTTCCTGAACTTGAGAGCTTTGCTTATTAGTCTCAGTTAGTATGGTCTTCGTTTGGCTGTGTTTCATTATTCATGTTTAGTTGAGTTAAACTCCTGTCCTTGTCATAAGAAATGTCTGCAATCAAGCATCTGACAGATGAAAACTGGAGACCTTGGGCTTTTGGTTTTTTTTGTGGTTTTTCAAGTTTAAAAAGAATATGTTTTCTGCATAATTCTGTTTTTCTGAAATGGATAGAAATATTCTAACTAGTCCCTCTCTATCAGTAGTCACATGGCTTTCACTTTGCATCAGACTATCATTGAAACTTCTTGAAGGCAAATAAGGCTGAGATGATTCCAGTGATTGTGTAGCCACTGGAATTGCTATCTTTTGTTTTACTTTGAAGGACTGAACATAATACATCTTGATTACCCCTTCAGCTTAGAAATCTGCCGTCTTCTTTGCAAGTTGCCATTTGAATAAACAAACATGAAAATAATGTTGAATAGTGGCATCTAAAAAGAGGTTTTGTTGTTTTCTTTCCAAGATATGTGGCATTATGGAGGAAATGAGGGCCCTAGAATATTTGGATTTCTTCTCAAGTGGTCTGATGACTTGCTTTTTTCCTTTTCTTGGGCCTCAGTTTCCCCATCTTTAAAATGAAAGTGAACCAGTTTCTTGCAAGGTTAACTGAGGTTCTGCTGTTCATAATTTGAACTCAGCTTTTGAATTCTGTTAGATATGCAGTATGCAAATACTGCAGGTGTTGGTTGGATGTAAAATTTTTTTCTACATTACAAAGCTAGTATTAGCAAGTAGACAATGTTGCTGATTTCTTACTCTTTTCTCTCCTTCCCACTGATAAATTCCATGAATCCTTTTAATCTATTTAAATGATTTTTCTTGACTATAGTTGTTTTAACAATCTTGGGAGCTTGAGTTTAGATTTAAGGTTTGTCTCTTGCGTTCGCATGGTGACTAAGGTACATGTTCATGTTCTCTGCTTTTTCCTCCCAGTAGAACTTAAAAAGGGCTCTCGAAAAACTTGTGGGACTGAAGATATTGAAGAAATATGACTCTATCTAAAGATAAAACTTACCTGCCTTAAACTATGTTAAAGATTTGTTCTCAGGCTTATGGGTACATCAAGGATTATTAGTGAGACCCACTACCGCGTTCAGTCCCTGGGTCAGGAAGATCCCTTGAGGAAGGAAATGGCAACCCATTCCAGTATTCTTGCCTGGAGCATTTCATGGACAGAGGAACCTGGTGGGCTACAATCCATGGGGTGGCTAAGAGTCAGACACGACTGAGTGACTAAGTTTCACACCCTTTAAAATCAAGAATGCTGCTTCAGTCCTGATATTAGTAGATTAACCAGTAGCTCTCCATTTTATATTTTCCTCCAGAGGTTGTTGCAGTAAAGCAGAGGTTTACTACACTTTATTAATCTCTTGTCTGATTGAGAATAGGAATGGGAAAGCTGGTTGATGTGTTTCTGTTGGAGTGAGGTGCGTGATGGCAGTGGCAGAAAATTTATTATTAGGCAGGCAAATTATAACGTTTTCTCCTCTAAATCATTGGTCACTTTCCCTTTAGGCCCTACATTGTAAGGTGACTTAGTGTTCTCTCTCTTGGTTGGGAAATCCCTCTAGTGATAGTGGTAGCAATATTTGCCATTCAATTATATGGCTGCCAGTGACATATTCCACTCCCACCCTCAAAAAAGTCTCCTTTTTTATGGAATACTGCTGTAAACTGTGCCTAGCCTTTATTTCCAAGGCTAGCCTAGACATTGAGGGAGATTATAGGATCAAACACTGCAAAGTTAAAAAGCATTTATCCCTGGCAACTGGTTTCTCTTTGATCATCCCACCTTCTCAGTGGAACTTGCCCTGATGTTGTGTTCTGATATCTGAATGGATAGCTGAATGTTTGACATCATGTGTCATTAGCATATGGCTCTGATTTGCCAGCCTCTGCAGATCTGTGGCAGTGTTTGAGCAAGTATCCACACACCTGGTATGATGCGCTCTGCCATGTGTTACTGGTATGGTTCACAAATCAAGGAGGCATAGAATAATGATTGCTTAATGTCTTAGGAGTTTTACAGGAATGAAGCAAGAAGCTTACTTTAAAGATTTACACTCTTGACTAGAAATAGGGGATGAAATTTCTAACCTTTACTTTCCAAAAGGATTTTGCAGACCTAGTTCCCTCTCTCCACATTATTTCAAACTAGTGTGTATAGCCACAGCATGATGGGGCCAGAGTTAAAGTGAACCCTGCAAATAACTCAGAGCTTCACATTTTAATTTCCTCAGAAGAATTTGCCTTGTCATTGTTTATTATAATGACAAAAAGCAGGGGCTGCCACTCCTTCCCCTCCCAACACGTGCGTAACACGGAGTCTTTGTTTTTCTTTTTCTTCTCCCAAAGGTTCTAACTCTAAACTTTTAATTCAAATTACAAAAGAATATAATATAGCTCTTGAAAGAAAGGAGAGAAAAACCCCTACATACTGGAACTCTTTTAAATGAAAACAAAGTCCTTCTAGAATACTGCCTTTTAAGTTAAGAATCTCAGCTTTAAAAAAGACTGGAGGAGTATTTCCTACTAAATGTTTCCATAATAGTTTTCAGAGACATGATAGGCAGTATTGTTAACTAAAGAAAATAAGTCTATCAGTTCCACTTAGATAACCTTTGGTAATAAACGAACTCTGTATACGTTGTGACCTTAGCGCCTGAACTTTCTAATCACATGACTGGCTTGTAAACTGACCTGTGAGGATGACTGTTGTAGTTCGGGCTAAGAGAGAGAAATTGGCCAAGTGTCGGAAGAGTGGTCATCAGGCTGGACTTGTCTTGTAATCTCCTTTTCTTCATGGCTGCAATAGAACTTCCTAACAGACTCCAAGAAGCATGAAATGGAGACATGGGAAGGTAAGGGAGCGGACTGTTTCGGTCTGAGCTCAAATCTAAGGTTTAGAAATTTTCTTTAAAGTTTAGAGCAGATAGTAGCCTTGAGAGAAGAGAGAGGCAGTCCAGTTCTTTTTTGTGTGTGTCTTGGCAGAATTCAGCCACCAAGTTTTTATGTAAATAGCAACTGACTGTAAATGTTTTTAAATAAGAGAAAAGCAAGAGAGAACTGTAGTAAATTGGTTATTGTGATTGATGATTTTTTTTTTTTTAATGAGCAGAAGAAAGGAAAGAAAAAATGGATTGAAATTTTGTAGTGACTTGAAAAAAATCTTAAACTTCATTTTACATCACAGTTCTTAGGTAAAGTTTACATTTAAAAAAATTGTTCTGTTTACTTCTTGACAGACTTTGTTTATATTTTAAATTCCCTAATCCAGTTCACCATCTGCCAAAGCCTTATTTAGTACTGTTAATTATAGATAGTATTGGGGTCTTGAGGCCTTGATAAGGCAACCTCATTTCCTTTAGGGGAACTTAGATACTTTACGGTGTAAGACTAAGTCATTGCTAATTTCTTTTTAAGTGGACTGATTTTAAAATGGATATATTTTCTCTCTCTCTCTCTCAATCCCTCTGGCTGTCTCTCATTAATAGTAAGTAGTGTTGAATTTGTATGTTTGGAATAGGCTCTTGTGTGAGAAACCCCATTGTGCCACAACTTTATTATTTGGGCCAGAAGAGACATAGGCAGCTAAAGAAACAGCTAGAAAATGAATCTTAGTATTAAAGATTTGCTGTATTTGTTCACTGTGTTTATACAGAGCCTAAGACTTTACTAAAAGTTTGGTTTCTCATACGCATTACTGAGTTATAGCCAAAAGAGTTTCAGATTCTTTGAGGCACTTGGTATATTTCTAGGAATGACATTCATCTATGAAATGCTTTCTTAGCAAAGCTTCCCACCCCCTTGCAGCATGCCTAACCTCTGCCATAGGCAGCTTTGCAGTTTAATTCTTACTCTGAGGATGCATACGCTGGAGAAATGGGAACTTATCTCACAGTAAAATTCTTATTTATAGTAATACTTTATTGTAATGCTCCCTTATAAATTCTCCCCCAACACTTTACCAGGATTGCTTCATTGGTTTTTATTATACGATGGCGGAAACAATGAAGTTTACAGAAATTATCAATTACATGCACGATCTGATATTGTTTATCTTGAACAACTTCCTCTTTCCCCCAGTAGGCACAGAAATTCTTTGTTAAACTAATCTGGATATACTAGCTTTTCCAGAAGGGAGTAGTTTACGAAGTAAGGTTTGCTTTCAATCCTTCGAGTAGCTTAGGGGTAAGCAGAGATACCAGAGCAATACTTATATGAGTTTGGAGAGAATAGGTCTGGAGGATTTGGATATTTTTCTACCAGTTTGAATCTGTTAGCGGTATGTAGTCCACCCATTCTGAAAGAGAAAAAATGTGAACAGAAAGTTCTCCCTCAGTTCTTAATTAAATATTGAAACTTCAATTTTTCTTAGCTGTTCATTGGCAGAAAATAACTATGGTACTAAAACAAGAACTTTTATAAAACAAGTGAATTTTTAAAATGTCACCTGAATCATTCATACAAAATTCTAATAAAGCATAATGAATTAACCCTATTGAAGGAGGTCTTTGAAAGCTTAACAAGCAAAAAGAAATCAGTGAAAATGCTACTGTAAAAAAAGCATTGCCTGGTTTTACATATTGGGCCCTTGTCCATTTAAATTAACCTTTGTCACAGCTGGGCATACAAATGTTTTGTTTTAGTTCACAGAGGGTTAACTCTATTCAAGCTTTCACTGTGGCAGGCCTGATCTGTGGAGTCATACAATCTGGTCTTTCAGCCCTGCCAGTCGCTAGGCAGGAAGTCTTATTTCTTAAGCTATCTTTCAGAATGGGGGGTTGGGATTTGGAGAAAGGTGGGTGGGGGAAGGGCCTTGGAGCATCTGTAAGGATCAATAACAGAGAGCAAGCCGCAGAGAGGCCATTGTGCACACTTCAAGATAGATGTAGCCCTTTTGCACGGCCCCTGCCTGGCAAGACAGACACCTAAAACCAAAACAATGCCACTGAATGAATTCCCTGTGAAAATAAGATTGCTGTTTAAAAGAGGAAAAGTCCTTGAGTGCCCTTTTAATGTTGGGAATATTCTCATTCCTCTACTTGCTGGGATCAGGCAACCCCCACTAGAAATAACTCCAAATTGATTTTTAAATGCCTTTTGTCCGTATGCTAATACTGTATTGAATTGGAGAGGGTGATCATTTTGGTCTTAGTCACGTGCGTCAAAGCTTTGAGTAAGTAGTCTTTTTTTTCCCCTCTTATTTTTTTTTCTTTTTTTTCCTAACGTTTGTTTTACCTTCTCGATATTGGAGACATCATTAAAAGAATTTAAAAAAATTCAGCTAGGATTTGAGTAACACATGTGTGGAATCCTGCCCCTCTCCCCAACAGCTGGTATTGGCTCTTGAAACTTCAACTGAGCTAAACAGATGCTCTTAAGTGTTACTTTGAGATCATTTAAACCAGATTTGTAGCCACAAAATCTACTAAAATCACAGGTCTTATTTTAAAATACACTGAAGTTGTGATATGCTACATCCTAATGCACATTATATGGATGTTAAACAGAAATACCCGAAATACTTGGGAAAGTGAGCAAATTCTGCCAATGCAGTTATGATTTTAAAAGCACTACCAAGTTTGTTCTTTTACTTCAGCCCACATTTTCATTTTTCGAATTCCCATTTTTCAGGCCCAACTGTAACATTCCTGTTTTATTGTATCCTTTTTCAGAGGACCAAGACAGTAATTCAGTAGGTATTTTTATGATGCAAATTCTTTATGGCAGTTGGAAAGAGTAATGGAGTCCTTGCTGCTTCTCTTCTGCTAAACTCCCAAATTATTGTTGACAACTGATGGTAACAACTGTGGAAAATGGAATCATAAAGAACTTCTAATGTCCTTCTTCCAGTTAAAAATCTCCCAGGAATAAATACATAAGCTAACTGGGGGTCCATAGTGTGACTTGCAAATATACAAATGCAGTAAGGGGAGGGGGAAGACCTGTGTTTGAAAAGAGCCCCAAGTTTATTTTATGCTTCTTTAATTGAGACCTGACATATTCTCCTGGACAGTTTCGAGGCTTGAGAGAATATATCAATACTTCAAAAGATCATTCGGGTGTTTTTAACACATCTCTAACCTGTACACCTTTTCTGGGGGAAATGATATATGAAAGAAAATTTAACCATCACAAATCTTGGTAACATTGTTTTTGCCTTTCTGATGCATTGTAATTCTGAATTGCAGAAGGGGTCAATTATTTTAATGGGTATTTTCCAGAGAGATATAAATATTACTAACAAAATCTGGAAGTTCAGTTACATTTACATTGTATTAAAATAGGGTATGAAACCTACCATGACCCTTTGAACAATGTGGTCTTTAATGTGCTTTGGGGGAGGGCCTAGTGAAGGAAAAGCCATAAAAGTCTTCAGGGTTCAAGATGAGGTTGGGATTTTAGGCCATCACTTTTGTCATTTTCACACACAAACATCACTGCAATCATGTTTGATTTAGCATCCTTAATACAATGAGGTGGGAGAACAAAAGGATATCAGAGGCACAAGTATGAAAGCCAAACATTC
The DNA here is from genome assembly GCF_023091745.1 of Budorcas taxicolor. Lineage (NCBI taxonomy): Eukaryota > Metazoa > Chordata > Mammalia > Artiodactyla > Bovidae > Budorcas > Budorcas taxicolor. Next base: position 154,832,914 of record NC_068920.1, on the reverse strand, counting down.
TCCCTTCCCCCTAGATTTTTTCAGATCATTCTTTTTGTGTCCTCTGCTACTGAGTCTCTTTCTAAGCCAAGAAAATTAGTCCATTTATAAGAATCTTCTTTTTGCATGCCTCAGTGGTTTGCTTAGGCATTTGGAAAACAAGCTGTTTCTCAGATATTTTTTAGTTACGTTAAAAGTCATGTCTCAAAGACTTGGTTAAAAACACCATAGTTAGGAAAAATGCATCTACTCATATTTCAAGGTTGAGGGTTTGGGGGGGGCGTTCTCAATGCACAGCTGTTTTACATATTTTGAAAAGCCTGATAGATGTAAAGGTCATTGCTAACTCTAACAGGGTCTTGATGCTCACACTGTGATCCAAGGACCTTGCATTAATTAGGATGAGAAGCATGGAAGGTCAGGAGTCAACTGACTGGTGGGCCTTGGTGAATTGTCGTTGGGGCCAATCAGAATTCGTATAGCATTTTTAGCCGTTGAAACCAAACCAAAACAAAAACAAAAAACGAAAGAACAAAAAACCTGCTGTTGCTTCCATGGCCTCTGAGCAGATCCCTTGGCCTGAATGGTAAGGGCTTGTCCTGTGCTGCCCAGATGGCTCATAAAAACTTGACTGCGTCCATTGGTTTGCTACAGACTTGCCAGTGTTGGGTTAAGAACCTCAGCAGCCTGCTCTGTCACTTGGCCAAGTCACTTGACCTCTGTGAGCCTCAGTTTCCTCATATGTACAACAGTGGATGGTAATACCAATCTCCACAGGGTTGTTACAGGAATTGAATAAGAGAACCGCTGTCACAGTGCCCAACACATGCTTAACATGCCTTGACATTGAAATGAATTTTAAATAGTAGCGAATTTAGGGAGATTAGGAAGGAGAGGATTCTTGGGTGAGGCTGTGGCTGGTGCTGTTTATATTCATCAGAAAAGTCTTCAGGGAGTGCCTCCATTCAGTAGGGAGCAATCAGGGGAGGAACCTTTGGAAACTGGAAAATTCTGTACAACCAGTGAGACAAGCTACTGAGTTTTCTCCTACATCTAGCTGCTGTGCTCATATCCAATTACTGAGCAATAAAAATGATTGGTAAGGGCCCCCTGCAGAATTTGGAGCTTTTTCCCCTAAGAGAGGTGGTTTTTTTTTTTTTTTTAACAGTTGTTTTGTTGGAAAGAAGGGATGGCTTCTGAGTGAGCAAACAGATTAAGTCATTTTTAAGAAAGGAAGGATAATCATGTAAGTTAATAGTTGCCAAGATGATTGCCATGGCCATACTTGGTGAGGTAATACAGTTGGGAATATTATTAACATGCTTACCATTGCCGTGTTTAACTTTGGAGTCTTCAGTCTCTCTGCCTTGTAGTTGAGAGGTTATATCAGTGATTCATTTTCTTATCTCTGTATTTAAAATTATAATTTATGTAGCCAAAATTCATTGAGCCCTGGGAACACAGGTGAATCAGACATAATTCCTTACCTGAACTGCAGCTCCCCCTTTTCAGCTACAAAGAGGGGGAAATAATTTTAATGTTATTTAAGAGATATTAACATTATCAGAGTTTTAATTTTTATTTATTTATATATTTTTTGGCCACACAACATGTGGGACCTTAGTTCTTTGACCAGGAATTGAGCACTTGCCCCCTGCAGTGGAAGTGTGGACTCTTAACCACTGGACTACCAGGAAAATCCCTCACTTAGAGTTTTTGATAAACACAGTGGAATACTACTCAGCCATAAAAGGAAACGAAATTTTGCCATTTGCAGCAACATGATTGGACTTGGAGGGTATTATGCTAAGTGAAATAAGTCAGACAAAGAAATACTATATGATATCACTTATCTAAAAAGCACAAGAAGAAGCAGACTCACAGTTACAGATAACAAATTAGTGGTTACCAGTGTGTTCAGTTCAGTTCAGTTCAGTTGCTCAGTCGTGTCCAAAACAAATTAGTGGTTACCAGTGTGTTCAGTTCAGTTCAGTTCAGTTGCTCAGTCGTGTCCAACTCTTTGTGACCCCTTGAACCACAGCATGCCAGGCCTCCCTGTCCATCACCAACTCCTGGAATCCACTCAAACCCATGTCCATTGAGTCGGTGATGCCATCCAACCATCTCATCCTCTGTTGTCTCCTTCTCCTTCTGCCCTTGATCTTTCCCAGCATCAGGGTCTTTAAAATGAGTCAGTTCTTCACATCAGGTGGCCAGAGTATTGGAGTTTCAGCTTCAGCATCAGTCCTTCCAGTGAACATCCAGGACTGATCTCCTTTAGGATGGAATGGTTGGACCTCCTTGCAGTCCCAGGGACTCTCAAGAGTCTTCTCCAACACCACAGTTCAAAAGCATCAATTCTTCGGTGCTCAGCTTTCTTTATAGTCCAACTCTTACATCTGTGCATCCGTACATGACTACTGGAAAAACCATAGCCTTGACTAGATGGACCTTTGTTGATAAAGTAGTGTCTCTGCTTTTTAATATGCTGTCTAGGTTGGTCATAACTTTCCTTCCAAAGAGTAAGTGTCTTTTAATTTCATGGCGGCAGTCACCATCTGAGGTGATTCTGGAGCCCAGAAAAATAAAGTCAGCCACTATTTCCACTGTTTCCCCATCTATTTGCCATGAAGTGATGGGACTGGATGCCATGATCCTAGTTTTCTGAATGTTGAGCTTTAAGCCAACTTTTTCACTCTCTCCTTTCACTTTCATCAAGAGGCTCTTTAGTTCTTCTTCAGTTTCTGCCATAAGGGTGGTATCATCTGCATATCTGAGGTTATTGATATTTCTGCCAACAATCTTGATTCCAGCTTGTGCTTCCTCCAGCCCAGCGTTTCTGATAATGTACTCTGCATATAAGTTAAATAAGCAGGGTGACAATATCCAGCCTTGACGTACTCCTTTTCCTATTTGGAACCAGTCTGTTGTTCCATGTCCAGTTCTAACTTGCTTCCTGACCTGCATACAAGTTTCTCAAGAGGCAGGTCAGGTGGTCTGGTATTGCCATCTCCAGTGTGTTGGGGGGTACAAACTATTGGGTATAAGGTAGGCTCAGGATGTATTAATACAGAGCAGTGGGAATACAACCTATATTTTGTAATAGGGCTTCCCAGGGGGTGTTAGTGGTAAAGAATCTGCCTGCCAATGCAGGAGACATAAAAGATGCAGGTTCGATCCCTGGGATGGAAAGAGCCCTTGGAGGAGGGCATGGCAACCCACTCTAATACTCTTGCCTGGAGAATCCCATGAACAGAGGAGCCTTGCAGGCTATAGTCCATAGGATCTCAAAGAGTTTGACACAACTGAAGTGAGTTGGCACGCATACATGCACGTGAATGGAAAGCAACCTTTAAGCTTGTATAAAATATTTAACATTTAAGGGGAAAAAACAGGTTTTGAGGGCAGTTGCTGGAAGAGGAAGAACATTTGGCTGCCAAAACATTATTCAAAACTGACAGTAAGTTTTGTTTGCACTTTGGGGCCTGATATTCTTTAGTTTTTTGACTAGCTAGACATTTCTTGAAGTGTTTTTGCTGTTACACATGTATGATTGAAAAGTAGAATATTCAAATACTTTTCTATTTTTCTTAATAAAATTTGGGTCCTGGAATGCAGTTGGTAAAAGTGTGGAGAGAGTCTGAATCTTTTTTCTCTGTTTCTCTGTTAGCATTCTGTTCATTGTGAGCAAAACTTTTTACTTCCGTGAAGTTTCAGCAAGTGGATGTGATGATTGTAGCAACCTAGCTTTGCTTTTCGAAGGAGCTGATAAGTTATGGATAATTTATTAAATGTCAGATGTATTTAATTAAGGATTTCCCTGGTGGCTCAGACAGTAAAGAATAAGTTTATTAACTAACTGCAAATGCATGTTTTGGACCTTTAAAAAGAAAGAAATACCATCCCAGTGGCTGTTTAATCCCTAAACACATATACTTGAGTCTGTGCAAATGAGAAATGTGTAAATGAAAGTCTTGGCACTCAGTAGCTGGTCATGAAGTCTTGGCTGTTGTTAACTATTATAAGAGTATGGTTACATGCACACACTCACAAGTGTGTGAAAAATTCACTCATGGTTTTCAAGTGTCCCACAAGATAGTTGTTGATTGCCGCCAGCAAGAAAATCTGCCACCCTCATGTCTTGTATTGACGGGGCAGGAGAAGGGTTTGGTGATGGTGTGCTACAATTAATTTCTTTTCTCGTCTTTAGGTATAGTCCATGCAGTTGTTTTAACCATATCACATATTTAAATGGTACTTTAAGAAACTGACCATCACATTGTTCTGTTAGGATTCTAGGTGTCTTTTGAATGTGTGGAAATTGATTCTCCCTGAGCACCTCTGCTCTTGTCCTCACACGCCTTTGAGTCATATACACTAAAACACTTGCCATAAGGGTTACAAATCTGATACCAAAGAAAGACTGCCAATCACAGAATATGCTTTAGTAGGGAAAGATCATCATACGTCATATGCTTAAAAATATTTGAACTTAGTTTCTTAATTCTTTTTTTCCACCAACCAAAGGAAGAGAATGATGAATGTCTAGGGAGTCTTGGAGAGTGGTGGCGAAGGAGTGTTAGTTTTATGAAAGTACTGATCCAGGGCCTTAGGCAAGCAGAACCCTGTGGTTCTGATGGCTACATTAGTAAAATCATGTGAGTGTAATTGTGAAAGAATGCTTATGTACATAATTTAAGTTTCATAATTTATGGTCTTAATAATGAGTGCAGAGAGACTCTAGCACTTTTTCTGAACAGTGTTTTGAAGGTAGTTACAAAAGACTTTTTGGCAGTTAGAGTGTGAATCTCATAATTCATCATGTCTGTGTTCTGGCCCTGCATGGTGAATCTGGTCAGAATTCTGATGAAAGTAGCCTTTTGGTAATGCAGTGTGGCAACTACGTTTTCCACATGTGGTTTTACTTAAAGCATGCTCATTTGTCTCCCTTTCGCCAGGACCTTAGAACTGGGCAGCAACCTTGGTAGCTAAGTACTGAGCTTTGAGCATTGGCATAAGGTTTTTGGGATGGCTCACCAGTTAGTCAACTAGAGTTCTTATAAACTGTGCACTTGGATTTTCAAGTAGAGAAGCTGTGCCATTCATTCAGCTGACATTCACTAGTGGTTTCCTTATGCTTAGTTATTGAGCTGTGTATATAAGGATACAGAAAAATTAAGATTCTGTCCCTGCTCTGTAGAGCTTACAGTCTAGTGGAGCGAGATAGGTAAGTGCAAAAAAAGTGGAAGTGAAAGTCACTCAGTTATGTCCCACTCTTTGTGACCCCACGGACTATACAGTTCATGGAATTCTCCAGGCCAGAATACTGGAGCAGGTAGCCTTTCCCTTCTCCAAGAGATCTTCCCAATCCAGGGATTGAACCCAGGTCTCCCACATTGTAGGCGGATTCTTTACCAGCTGAGCCACAAGGGATGCCCAAGGATACTGGAATGGGTAGCCTATCCCTTCTCCACCGGGTCTTCCTGACCCAGGAATCGAACTGGAATTTCCTGCATTGCAGGCAGATTCTTTACCAGCTGAGCTACCAGGGAGTCCCAAGTGCAACAAAGTGAGGCACAATAATAGCAATCCTGGAGGGTACAGAGCAAAGAGTGCTCTTCCCCGCCCCCCCCTCCTTTTTGGCCACACCATGCAGCATACGGAACTTTGCCAACCAGGGACTGAACCCATGCTCCTTGCAGTGCAAGTGCTGAGTCTTAACGACTGGACCATCAGGGAAGTCCAAGAGTGCTCATTTCTCTTTGGACTACCAGGTGAGGCTTCAACCAGAAAGGCATTATGACAGCTTGGTCAGCGTCTGTCAGGCTGGTGAACTGGGAAAGGGGACTCCCAGGCAGAAGGAGCAGTGTAAGCAAAAGCACGAGAGTATGAAACAACCTGCCAGGGTGCTGGGTGGTACAGGGCCCACATAATACAGAGATATTGCTTGATTTGAGATGCAAGAGGAACCAGAGAGAGCCTTGGTCTGTGACTGCATATCCCTACACTTGAGGAGCAGAAGAGAGCCCTCTTCACATTCCCTTCAGTGTTCCTCTTGCAGATATGTTGAAGAGATTAATGTACTTTGCTAGAAAAGGGCACGGGTCCACCCCAGAGCTGGAGGCCTGGACATGACTGCTTCTGAAATTTAGGGAGAGCATGCTATAACCATACTTAACTTTGTTACAACTTGCCAGATACTACAGAGGGAGAAGCCTTGGTTAAATGGTTCTAATAAGTTGTACATTTGTGCTCTGGGGAATGTTCCAAACAGAAATGGGGTCTGTTGTATTTCTTTAATGAATAGAAAAAGAATCTTTAAAAAAAATTTTTTACTTTATATTGAAGTATGGTTAATTTTACAACGTTATGTTAGTTTCAGGTATACCGTGTGTCAATTATGTCTTAATAAAATTGGGAAAATCATAAAAATATAACTAGGAGGGAAAGTTTCATGTCATCTTAATAGGTGGGAACATCAGGGTGACTCAGACAAGGCAATAAACAGTCTTTTATTTGGCACCAAGTCCCAATTTACAGGATGTGAATGAGGCAGCTTACCAGCAAAACATGAAAAAAAAGACTGGGAGATTTGAGTTACTATATACTCAGAACTATAATGATCAATAGTGTTAACCCATTATCTTTTACAGGGATGTAATATATACTGTTATAAAAGACATTACAGCTACCCTAAAGGTGACAAACCCGATTTGTACTCATTAAAAACATAGTATACAGGTCCAGTGGTTAAGACTCTACACCACATCACTGCCTTGGGCCCAGGTTCAATCCCTGGTCAGGGAACTAAGATCCCACAAGCTGTGCGGCACAGCCAAAAAAAAGTATACAAAGGGGAGTAGGGAAAAGAGACCCCTTGTGTTATGTACTCGTCAAGCCACACTAGGTTGTTGTGAGCATCAGATTTTCATGTGACCCTTACAGGCAGGAACATGTCCAGAGGAGAAGGCAGATGAACAGTGTGGTAAGGGCAGTAGAAATCATGTACTGTGTAAGTCAGTTTTGTAAACTGGAGATATTAAACTCTGAAGGCTCAAAACTCTTCGTAGAAATAGGGAGGGAGCAGGCTGGTTCAGATTGAGCAGTGTCCACATCTTGATTAAGATGAGAATGGTGTTTTTTGTTTGCTTGTCTGTTTTGGTTTGGGGGTGGTTGTGTTTGTCTTTTTTTTTTTTTTTCCTCTGCCACACAGCTGGTAGGCTCTTCATTTTCCAACCAGGGATTGAACCTGGGCCCCTTCAGTGAAAGCACCCAATCCTAAACTCTGAACTGTCAGGAAGTTCCCAAGATCAGTATATTTTTATTACAGGGAGCCATATTTAAGCATCAGGAGCCATAGTAATTACTCTCAATCCTTATGAATCCATGTGGTATAACACCACTGCTTCACTTAATATCCAACCCTCATCACTACCACTATCACACAGATGAGCAGTAGCAGCTTCTGCTTTTCTAAAACAAGGCCATCTTTTTAGAATTCACAGTTTCAGAGGCACAGAGGAGTTCTCAAATATTTATTTAGTGAATAAATATCAGGAGATGATTTGAAGCAAGAAGTAATGATTATTGAATAGTGAATCAGTGTCTACTTTATACTTCCAGTTTTAAAATTACTTATTTGTTTAGAGCTATAATGCGTGGATCAGAGTTATCTATTAATGAAATATCTATCTATCTATATATGTTTTTACCCCCTCAGAGAAGATGCCTCAGACTCAATCTCTTTTTTCCTAAATAAGCAAGGATTCCTTAAAAAAGAAAAGTCCCACTAACAATCCAAATAGGACAAACCTAGCTCTTCTAGGCTTTTTTCCTCCAAATGGAAAAATCTAAATTTGCATGAACATGAAAACTGTTTTCATTGCAAATAGAAACTTGATTCCTAGCTCAAAAATTGCTACATATAAGACACTGGTTGGAACTAGGGACTTTGGTCTAAAATGTTATGTTCTTACCCCCTACCTGTTGAGTGATGGGGTGATATTTTTCCTAAATTATCTTCTGTGGCATTCAGTTAATTGTAATTTGTGAACCATTTCATCTTTGTTTCCAGACCTTTTCCCGTCTTTTGTTCAGTGACCTAGAAGGATAATTCCCATTCAGTTAATACCAATCTTGTAAATTGCTCACTTGTTTTCATTCAACTGATGTCATTTTTTAGAAATGTCCTTTGTGAAACTACATCTGTGGCCTCAGATGGATTTTTATAGTGGTATGTGTAGAGGAGGCAGAGTATATTAGTAGAGGAGAAATCCTATGATTTTTACTTATTTCTGTTTAAATTGTATATTCACAAATTAAATTTTTAGGGTACCTGTTCCCAATTTCATTTTTGCCACACCACCTGAAGCCTGCATTTCAGATAGTGGTAACCTATAAAACTGAGTGCAGTCAGTACTTAGTCTGTGCAGCTGATCACAGTCTAGTGAGCAGCTGTACTCTCCATTTCCTGAATCTGGCCTTCATCACAATCTGAAAAGCAGGTTTTGATAAAAATCAGTTTCCCAATGTAATTTACGTAACTTGAGCCACTGGAATGGGTAAAATGCTCTTTGTGAGATTGGGGAGGTATTTGTGTAGCAGCAGGGCTGAGTGGACGCATGAGAGTAAGAGGCATTTTGAGAACAGTGTTTGGTCTGCATTTAACCAAGTTAAGGTAGACCCTGTTGCTAATATGAAGGTACTCAGTGCTCACTCATAGCATGGTAAGAATACATCTAGTTGCACAGACTTTGTTGTGACTCTCATTGCTTCTTTGGTGGTGGTTTTTTTTTCTTTTTTAAAGGCAGTGGCAGCACTGAGGCTGTTTTTATATGTGCCATGCTTCTCTTTCTGTACCCCACCCCAACAGGAGATAGTTAGCTGTAATGGAAAGTCTGTCTTTGGAAAAGTAGTAAGGTTGAGATTCAGATCCATCACTGACTGGATATGTGATCTTGGGTAAGTCACTTTTCTTTTCTGACCCGAAACATGTACCTTTATCTTTTTCTTAATAAAAATTAAAATACATATGAAAAATTAAAAAAATTTTTTTTACATTTCACTTCATTTTTTTAATTTTGAAAATGTCTGACATACAGTCTCCTTTTTAAAAGCCTTTGTTCTTACGTTTATCTTTAAATGCATATGAATTTCTCCTAGTTAAAAAAATATGTTGATGTATGGCAGAAACCAGCACAACATTGTAAAGCAGTCAGTGAAGTGAAGTCGCCCAGTCGTGTCCGACTCTTTGCAACCCCATGGACTGTAGCCCACCAGGCTCCTCCATCCATGGGATTCTCCAGGCAAGAATACTGGAGTGCGTTCCCATTTCCTTCTCCAGAGGATCTTCCTGACCCAGAGATTGAACCCAGGTCTCCCACATTGCAGGCAGACGCTTTAACCTCTGAGCCACCAGGGAAGCCTGTAAAGCAGTTAACCTCCAATTAAATAAATTTTTAAAAAGAAAAATAAATAAACATCTGCTTAAATCTATTGCTTCTTCCTGCAAAAGTTTTTTCTATCTCATTCTTTTGCTTACTCTCTCTGTCATGTCTGAGTCTTTGCAGCCCCATGGATTGTAGCCTGCCAGGCTCGGCTGTCCAGGGGGATTTTCCAGGCAAGAATACTGGAGTGGGTTGCATGCCCTCCTCCAGGGGATCTTCCCAACCCAGGGATAGAACCCGGGTCTCTGGCATTGCAGGCAAACTCTTTACCATCTGACCCATCATTCTTGAACGGAGTGATACTACTTATTTTATTTCTTTACCACTCACATGTTTTTAACTGAATCTGATTTTTGTTCTAACCAGTTACTGAAACTTCTCACCAGTGACCTTTGAGCCTTTTCTCCTCACACTTTTTGACCTGCATTGTGTTTGACAGTGTTCTCTTCTTTGTGAGACCTTTTTTGTCCCTTATATTTCTCATAATCATGAATCTATATTCTACCTTTTTCTTCTTTGATCATGTCATCTCACTTTCTTTCCCTAACTTCCCTTCCCTTCTCTGTGTCTTCATTTGACCCTCCTGCTGCTTCTCTGGCTTGCCAGGTGGTGCTAGTGGTAGAGAACCCACCTGCCAGTACAGGAGACATAAGAGATGCAGGTTCAATTCCTGGGTCGGGAAGATCCCTGGAGAAGGAAATGGCAACCCACTCCAGTATTCTTGCCTGGAGAATCCCATGGACAGGAGCCTGGTGGGTTATAGTCCATGGGGTTGCAAAGAGCTGGACACGAGTGAAGTGACGTAGCACACAGCACAGCTGCTTCTCCACACACGCCCTTCCTCCTCCTTAAATTTCTAATCCGTTGCCGCAGTGTCAACTCTCCCATGTATTGATGACTCCCACATCCTTCATTCTTGCCTTAACGATTGTCCTGTAAATAATTGCCTTTAGAAAACTTCTCCTTGACTCTCCCCCAGCATCTTCTCTTAAACTAAAGCGATTGATTTTTGTCTCTCACTCAGCTTTTGCTTTACTCTATTAGTGATATCACATTTCTCACAACCACCTTTGTTTAACACCTTGAGTTCATTTTTTAATCACTTTGCCATCTCATCCTGTCCTTATCCCAGCCCTGGAATCTAGTCAGTCAACAAGCCATCTCTAGGGCCCCTACGCTTTCTTTTCACTTTAGTCCGCCCATTTGATTGTTACCATTCCTGTTACGTAGATGCTCATGCCGTCCATCTTGTGGCAATCTGCACATCATTGTGAAATTAATATTTCTAAAATACTGCTTTGCCCCAGACATAGCGTTATTTAAAAATCTCAGTAGCCTTTTATCAGTAGGATAAAATCTGTAGCCTCCTTTGTGAAAATGTCTGGTCACGTCTCTTGTTGAGCTTTCTCCTGCGTTGCTTCTTTCTTATTGATGTATAGGAGTTTTATATATTTTGGATGTAAGCTCTCTGTAGGCTGTATTTACTACATATGTCTGTTTTCATACCGTGGTTTGCCTTGTCACTGTCTTGAAGTTCTTCATTTTACTGTAGTCTAATTTTACCAATGTTTTCCTTTATATTAGTGCTTTATCTTAGTGGTGTATTATTTTGCTTTTGATATTTGGGTTTGATATTCTCCTTGGAATTCAGTATTTTACATGATGTGAGGTAGGATCATGTCTCATTTTTTTCCCCACATAGACATTTAATTGTTCCAACATTGTTCATTGAAAACTGTATTTTCCTCACTGCTCTGCAGTGCCACTAATAGGTTAAATATCCATATGTTTATGATTATATTTTAGGATTCTATATTGTAGGATTCTCCATTCAGTTCTTTTGGTCTGTTTGTCTACTTGTGAGCCAGTAAAATATATCTTAATTACTACAGCTTTAAAATGAATATGGTAGGTCAAGTCATCTTATTTTTCTTAAATATTTGCGCTTTTTGTTCTTTTGCATATCCATGCACATTTTAGAATTTGCTTGTCAGGTTATACACACACAGACACACACACACAGTTGGGATATTGTTGTTGTTCAGTCGCTCAGTCGTGTCCAACTCTTTGCGACCCCATGGACTGCAGTACACCAGGCTTCCCTGTCCTTTCCCGTCACCTGGAGCTTGCTCATACTCCTGTCCATTGAGTTGATGATACTACCCAACCATCTCATCCTCTGTCATCCCCTTCTCCTCCAGCCTTCAATCTTTCCTGGCATCAGGGTCTTTTCTGATGAGTCTGTTCTTTGGCCAAAGTATTGGAGCTTCAGCTTGGGATGTTGAATGGAATTTTACTAAATCTGTAGATCTTAATAATAACCCTTCCAATCTACTAGCATTGGATACCTCTCCATTTACTGGAATCTTTTTCAATTTATCTTAGAAATAGTTTATTAAATAAGTACATTAAAATTTTTCTATAGAGATCTTGTGTCTTGATTAGATTTACATCCTAGGTATTTTATATTTTTTGCTGCCATTATAAATGGTATCTTTTTACATTTAATTTCTGTTTGTGACTAGGATAGAAATATAGTTAGTTTTTGTGTGTTTCTTATTTTGCTCTGCTGATTAGAGCCTCCAGTACAGTATTGAATATAAGTATTGATAATGGACCATCCTTGTCTTAAAATCTCAAAGAAAATGTTTGTTGTTGGTTTTTTTTAAGCTTTTCACCATTAAGTATGATGTTTGGTATAGGTTTCTTTAGATAGGGGCTTCCCAGGTGCCATAGAGGTAAAAAACCTGCTTGCCAATGCAGGAGACACAAAACACAGGTTCTATCCCTAGCCTGGGAAGATTCCCTGGAGGAAGAAATGGCAAGCTACTCCAGTGTTCTTGCCTGAAAAATTCCAGTGACAAAGGAGCCTATCTGGCTATAGTCCTTGGGGTCACAAAAGAGTCAGACGTGACTTAGCGACTAAACAACAACAACAAAGATAGCTTTATTTTATAGATCTCTTTATGGATCTGGAACTTGACATTTCTACTTCTAAAGATTAATCGGTGTCCATAGAGACCCTAACTGAACTCTCCATCAGCCCTTCCCTCTCTACGCCAGAGTGTTATTTAACATGTGAAGAAATAAGATTTAATGATAGTTCCTGTTTCCTGCTCTAGAATACTTTTTGATTAAAAATAAATTGTTAAGATTATTTCTAAATTTTGGAAGACTATAGCAAAGAAAAGCATGTTACCTTTCTTGGTAATAATGCCCATGTGTGGTTACATTTCCCCTTCATGAATCTTAGAGCCTTGTCATGGTGAAGGGTCTTGCATAACTCAGTGAAGCTACAAGCCATGCAATGCAGGGCCCCCCAAGATGAATGGGTCGTAGTGAAGGGTTCTGACAAATCATGCTCCACTGGAAGAGGAAATGGCAACCAACTCCAGTGTATTCTTGTATCAGGAACCCCATAAGCAGTATGAAGGGAAGATGAGCCCTCCCAGGTTGGAAGTTGTCCAGTATGCTACTGGGGAATAGTGGAGGACAATTACTAATAGCTCCAAAAAGAGTGAAGTGGCTGGGCCAAAGCAGAAATGATGCTCAGTTGTGAATGTGTCTGGTGGTGAAAGTAAACTCTGATGCTATAAAGAACAATACTGCATAGGAACTGGGAATATTAGATCCATGAATCAAGGTAAATTGCACGTGGTCAAGCAGGAGATGGCAAGATTGAACATCGACATCTTGGGAATTAGTGAACTAAAATGGACAAATGGGCAAATACAACAGAGATGACCGTTATATCTAATGGGCAAGAATCCCTTAGAAGAAATGGAGTAGCCCCCATAGTCAACAAAAGAGTCCAAAATACAATATTTAGGTGCAGCCAAAGAACTTCCCTGGTGGCTTAGATGGTAAAAGCATCTGCTTGCAATTTGGGAGACCCAGGTTCAATCCCTGGGTGGGAAAGATCCCTTGGAGAAGGAAATGGCAACCTACTTCAGTACTCTTGGCCTGGAAAATTCCATGGTTGGAGGAACCTTGTAGGCTACAGTCCATAGGGTCGCAAAGAGTTGGACACAACTGAGCGACTTCTCTTTCACTTTTCAAAGCCAGAAAAACATCAACTCTGCTTCATTGACTGTGCTAAAGCCTTTGACTGTGGATCACAACAAACTGTGGACAATTCTTAAAGAGATGGGAATACCAGACCACTTTAGCTGCCTCCTGAGAAACCTGTATGCAGGTCAATAAATAACAGTTAGAACTGGACATGAAACAATAAACTGGTTCCAAACTGGGAAAGGAGTTCGACAAGGCAGGTATTGTCACTGCTTGTTTAAACTTACAGGCAGAGTACATCATGAGAAATGCCAGGCTGGATGCATCACAAGCTGGAGTCAAGATTGCCAGGAGAAATATCAACAACCTCAGATATGCAGATGATAACCAGTCTAATGGTAGAAAGTGAAGAGGAACTAAAGAACCTCTTGATGAGGGTGAAAGAGTGAAAAAGCTGGCTTGAAACTCAGCATTAAAAAAATTAAGATCGTGGCATCTGTCCTTTCACTTCATGGCAAATGGAAGGGGAAAAAATGGAAGCAATGACATATTTTATTTTCTTGGGCTCTAAAATCACTGCAGATGCTGACTGCAGCCATGACAGTAAAAGACACATGCTCCTTGGAAGGAAAGCTATGACAAACCTAGGCAGCTTATTAAAAAGCAGAGATGGCACTTGGCCAACAAAGGTCTTTAAAGAATACACACACACACACACGGTTTTTCCAGTAGTCACACACATGCACACACACACACGGTTTTCCCAGTAGTCACACACATGCACACACACACACACACGGTTTTTCCAGTAGACACACACACACACACACACACACACGGTTTTTCCAGTAGTCACATAGGAATGTGAGAGGGGATCGTAAAGAAAGCTGAGCACTGAAGAAATGATGCTTTCAAATTGTGGTGCTGTAGAAGACTCTTTGAGAGTATCTTGGACAGCAAGGAGGTCAAACCAGTCAATTCTAAAGGAAATCAACCCTGAATATTCATTGGAAGGACTGTTTCTGAAACTCCAGTACTTTGGTAATGTGATAACAGCCAACTCACTGGAAAAGGCTCTGATGCTGGGAGAGATTAAAGGTAAAAGAAGGGGGCAGCAGAGGATGAGATGGTTAGATAGCATCACTGACTCAGTGGACATGAATTTGAGCAAATTCTGGGAGATAGTAGAGTGCAATGGAGCCTGGTTTGCTGCAGTCAATGGGGTCATAAAGAGTCAGGCACAACTTAGTGACTGAAAGACTGGTTGCATTTATTTCTCATAAGTAACCAGCAAGCCTCCTTGAGAACATTTTGCAGGAAAAAAATTGTGGGCAGATTGTCACTGTTTTACATAAAGAAGGGTAGGACATAAATTGATTTATCTGCAGATATTTGTGGGTAACTCGATAGTCTTGCTGAAGCTTAGTGGACTGTACTGGCTATTTTAAAAGCGAATGAGATTGTTTTGAGGAAAACCCAAGTTACAGGTGTCTAGCACCAAAGTTAAGACATTATATACCAATTGTTTCTTCTGTTTATGCCCTCTTCTGCTTTCACTTGTCTAACTGAGAGTCATACATTAGAACTTGCTCCTCTATGAAATCTGTTATTATCTTACTTTGCCACCAGACTGACTGAATACTCCTTTGTGTTAGTGGAATTTTTTAAGTTAAAAAAAGAAAAAGACAGTCAACAATATTGTCAGTTTGTAAAGCTGTTTCATTCTAATACAGACCATGAGGAAGCTAGAGCTCCATGTTATTTATAGGTAATCTGTTAATTCATTGATTCTCACAACAATTCCTTGAAGAAGGGAATCTGATCCACATTTTAAAGAAAAGAAACTGAGGCACCTCTGGCAAGGTTTAAGAAGCTTTCCAAAGTCACACAGCTAGCAAGTCACAGACCCTAGATTATTCAAGCCCAAGGATTCTGACTCTACAGACCAACTTCTTAATCTCTAGATTCTACTGCCTCTGCTTAGAAGATTTTGTAGAGCTGACAGTTGTCTCTTTCCTTTCCATCTTTGAGTTGAGACTTACCTTGCCATGGGCCTTAAGCTCAACTCTACCTCCCCACCCAAAGCTTGATCCCTTGACACTAGGCAAATCTGTTTACCTAATTCCAGTCTTCTCAATTAAAGCTTAACGTTTCTAAAAACTCTTAGTTTCCACCCTCCTCTCTTCTCTTACTCTTGGCAAAAGGAGCAAGAGAGGAAGATTCCAACAGTTTTTACTTCACTGTTTGATTTTTTCCCTTCATTCATCAATTTTCAGAATAACGAGTTGGTGTCATAGCATCCTCCAGTGGTAACTAATGAGGTTTTCTGTTTTAATATTATTATAAATGAATTGATTTTGATATTTGAAGTGTTTTAATCCATTGCCATAGTCATTATTTTTGATGATAGTCTTCCTTTTAGGCCAGTGGGAGGCTTTTGTGTTGTTTCCTGTATCCTTTTGACATGACCCCATTGTTAGTCTTGGGTAGTACAAGACTCAGCTTTTGTATTGTTGTTGTTCAGTCGCTAAGTCATGTTTGACTCTTTGCAACCCCGTGGACTGCACCACGCCAGACTTCCCAGAATTTGCTATCACTATCTCCCAGAATTTGCTCAAACTTATATCCATTGAATCAGTGATGCCCCCCAACCATCTCATCTTCTGTCGCCTGATTCTCCACCTGCCTTCAAGCTTTCCCAGCATCAGGGTCTTTGTATCAGGTAGCCAGAGTATTGGAGTGTCAGCTTCAGCATCAGTCCTTCCAGTGAATATTCAGGGTTGATTTCCTTTAGGTTTGATTTTTTTTTGCTGTCCAAGGGACTGTTGAGAGTCTTCTCCGTCACTGTAATTCAAAAGCATCAGTTCTTTGGCACTTAGCCTTCTTTATGGTTCAGCTCTCACATCTGTACCTGACTACTGGAAAAACCATAGCTTTGGCTATACGGACCTTTGTTGGCAAAGTAATGTCTCTGCTTTTGAATATGCTGCCTAGGTTTGTCATAACTTTTCTTCTAAGGAGCAAGTGTCTTTTAAATTCATGGCCACAGTCACTGTCTGCAATTATTTTGGAGCCCAAGAAAATGAACTCTGTCACTGTTTCCACATTTTCCCCATCTATTTGCCATGAATGATGGGACTGGATACCATGATCTTAGTGTTTTCACTCTCCTCTTTTACCTTCATCAAGAGGCTCTTTAGTTCCTCTTCACTTTCTGCCATAAGGGTGGTGTCATCTGCATATCTGAGGTTATTGATATTTCTCACTGCAGTCTTGATTCCAGCTTGTGCTTCATCCAGCCTGGCATTTCTCATGACATACTCTGCATTTAAGTTAAATAAGCAAGGTGACAATATACAGCCTTGATGTACTCCTTTCCCAATTTTGAACCAGTACATTGTTCCATGTCTGATTCTGTTGCTTCTTGACCTGCATACAGGTTTCTCAGGAGACAGGTAAGGTGGTCTAGTACTACCATCTCTTTAAGAATTTCCCACCATTTGTTGTGATCCACAGTCAAAGGGTTTAGCATAGTCATCGAAACAGAACTAGATGTTTATCTGGAATTCCCTTACTTTTTCTGTGATCCAGCAGATGTTGGCAATTTTGATCTCTGGTTCCTCTGCCTTTTCTAAATCCAGCTTGAACATCTGGAAGTTCTCAGTTCATGTACTGCTTGAAGGATTCTGGGCATTACCAGGCTAGCATGTGAAATGAGCTCAATTGTATGGTAGTTTGAACATTCTTTGGCATTGCCCTTCTTTAGGATTGGAATAAGAACTGACTTTTTCCAGTCCTGTGGCCACTGCTGAGTCTTCCAAATTTGTTGGCATATTGAGTGTAGCACTTTAACAGCATCCTCTTAGGATTTGAAGTAACTCAGCTGAAATTCCATCACCTTCACTAACTTTGTGTAGTAGTGCTTCCTAAGGCCCACTTGACTTCACATTCCAAGATGTCTGGCTTTAGGTGAGTGACTTCACCATTGTGGTTATCTGGGTCATGAGGACCTTTTTTGTATAGTTTCTCTGTGTATTCTTGCCACCTCTTCTTCTTTCTTTTCTTTCCTTTTTTTTTGGGGGGGGGGGCACCTTTTTCTAATCTCTTCTGCTTCTGTTAGGTTTTTGCCATCTGTCCTTTATTGTGCCCATCTTTGCATGAAATGTTTCCTTGGTATCTCTTAATTTTCTTGAGATATCTAGTCTTTACCATTGTGTTGTTTTTCTCTATTTCTTTGCATTGTTCACTGAAGGCTTTCTTATCTCTCCTTGCTCTTGTCTGGAACTCTAAATTCAACTGGGTGTATCTCTCCCTTTCTCCTTTTCCTTTCACTTCTTTCCTTTCGCCAGCTGATTGTAAGGTCTGCTCATGCCACTCCAGTACTTTTGCCTTGAGAACCCCATGAACAGTATGAAGGGCATCTTTTATATATTCTGCCTCCAACCTGAGATAGCTGCTTTTCTTAGGAGTCCTGGCTCCCGTTCACATGAAGTGGTATTTTTAGAGTACACAGTCTGAGCCCTTCCACCTTCTAGTATTCCTGATCAAGGCAAGCATTCCATTTCCCTGTAAGTTAATAAGAGTCTTCTCTTTCCTACACTATTATTTAACCCATTGCTATTTGTGTAGATAGCAAACTCCCTTGTCAGAGTTTCGAATACCTATCATATTTTAAACCCTCAGATTTTCATCAACAACTCTGTCTCTTATCTTATTGAGCACTGTAGTTACCAAGCAGCATACTCTTTTCTTTGGTGCTGTTGTTTCTGTTGCTTTTATTTATTTATTTATGTATTAATTGAAGTATAATTGATTTCCAGTATTAGTTTCACATATACAACATAGTGAGTGATTCAATATTTTTGTAGATTATACTCCATTTAAAATTACTGTAAAATACTGGTTATGTTCCCATAGTCTCCACTTTGAAGTGCTTATTTGGCTGATTTTCTTCCCATTGTATTTTCAGGTAGACTAACACAGGTTAAGAACACTGAATTAATAGCTTAAGAGTGCTAAATGTTTGTGAACCATCTGCTTTATGGTAGCTCACTAGTGAAAGAATACTGTAGATATAATGAATCTGAAATTTCAGTGAGGCATCTAGCAGTCATTCATGGTATCATGTATAAGATAGAGAAATGCAGGCCAGACTAGGGTGTCTGGCTAATTAACAGACAGAACTAGTTGAACAACTGTTTCCAGTTGGTTAATTTGCTTAAGTCACGTTGAGAAGAGGCTCCAACAACTTGCCTGAGGCCACTTTCTGTTGAATATTGTTTTAAAGTTAGGAATGAATATTATCTAGTATTAACCATACAAGGTAAAAAGGAGGAGGGTAAAATAACTAATATACCAGGTGGCCAGATCCCCAGAGTTCCACAGACCAGAATGATACATGGAATTTCTTACATAAAGATAAAATTGATCAAAGACAAATGTAAAGTCCAACTCTTGGGTTCAAGAAATCCTGCTTTTCTCAGGAAAGGACTATGAAAGACGTATATTAATGGTATACTTGATACATACTTCAGGATTTAGATTTCTGTAAACCAGATGTGAATTAAGTATAGGGGGACCGGAAATACAGTAGTCTCAGAAGTTTTTGAATTCTGATTTCAGTTTCACTCCTGGCTATCTATAACCAATTAAATTTCCTTACCTCTTTAAGCCGGGCTGCCCTTGTGGCTCAGCTGGTAAATAATCCACCTGCAATGCGAGAGACCTGTGTTCGGCCCTGGGTTGGGAAGATCCCCTGGAGAAGAAAAAGGCTACCCACTACAATATTCCGGCCTGGAGAATGCCATGGACTATATAGTCCATGGGGTCGCAGAGTCGGACATGACTGAATGACTTTCATTCACTCACTCACTCACCTCTTTAAGCTTCATTTTTCCCATTATAAAATGTGTATCATTTTTATAGCATTATATCATCAATAATTATAAAATTGTAAGTGTTTACTGGTGTTTGCTGATTGATAGCTGCAGATATATAAGACTAATTGAGCCTTAAATTAAGGAGAACAAACCATTCAGTTCTGGTTACTTGGTTTTATGAGAAATTTTGATACTATATGATTAAGACTAAGAAATAAAAGAATTCAGTTAGGAACTCCATTTATCTTTAAGTGAATGATTGGTTTATGAATTAGGCTAGGTTATACATACATTTTTTGCCCGCAAGCACATGACTCAAGGCAATGAGGAAGGCTTCCGGTTAACAGACTTTGGCTCAATGTAAAGTAAAACTTTTGAACCATTAAAACCATCTAAAATGGAATGAATGGAATGAAGTACCTTATTGAGCCGCTGGAGATGTGCAAGTAGAGTATGGGGTAACTAACCCCTTGTCTAGGAATATCATAGAGGGAATGCATGCCTCAGGTCAACTTGTTCAAGACAACTTGAAAGGCCCCTTCTAACTCCAAGATTCCTGGCTATATGAAGATAATGATACCTCTCACAGTCATTATGATGAATAAATAGTACATGTAAAAACTTCTTGAACATTGCATGGTATACAACCGAATTTTTTTTTCCCATATATACTAAAAATAATCCTTGCCCTGGTCTTGGTACAGGTGAGATAAGGAATGTAAACATGCTTTAAATACCCTTCAAGTCCTTTATAAGAATAGGAGTTGCAAAAACCTATCTGACATCTGGCCAAGAACCATTTAGGGACATTTTGCTTATGTTTATTCATTTACAAAGTAAAACATTGGCTTTTTAGCTTTTGTGGATTTGTTTTTCAAGAGGAGAAAGGCCTGACTTACTTGCATAGACTGAATAAATTTGACTTGCTTTGGCCACAGAGTATGTTAGTTAGGTGCATAGACTTTGGGGATCCCAGCCCTAGCTCTCTTTCTTACTGGCTGGGTGACTGTTGAAAAGTGATATCACCTCATGAGCTTCATGAGTTTCTTCACCTGTAAAGTAGGGTACCTCATTTAGGTTTGTGGTGGTGATTCAGCACAATAACATGTGTTACGTGCTTGGCCGAGAGCCTACACCCAAGTGCTCAGTTAACAATAGCTTCTTCTGTTATTGCCCGCTTCCCTGGTGGCTCAGACCATGAAGAATCTGCCCACAATGCCGGAGACCCAGGTTCAGACCCTTTGTTGGGAAGATCCCCTGGAGAAGGAAATGGCTATCCACTCCAGTATTCTTGCCTGGAGAATTCTATGGACAGAGGGGCCTGGTGAGCTATAGTCCATGGGCTCAGACAGGACTGAGGAAGTAACACTCACTCTTCTGTTGTTATGATCTTTCCCAACGTGCTGTGAGAGAGATTTGCCAAATGCTTCTTTGAAGGGCTACGAGTTTGATTGGAAGACGGCCTTTCTCTTTTATGTTTGAGAAGCTTCCGTCTGAGTTGGTTTCCTAGTCTGTGGCATAGACAAGGGTTTATAGAAGCAAAACATGGCAATAAGAAAAGCTATGACCAGAGAAAGCAGTCAGAGGACCCCAAGAGAATCTAGTCACTGCACCCATCAGTGGAGAAATATCTCCCTCTAGTCTTTGATGTCAGTGTGGCCTTTTTAACGCTTATGAAAAGAACAAGCATGTTACAAGACATGAGCAGATTCTTAAAAGGTCTGTCTTTGATTGTTCTGGGGGCCCTTTGCTCCTGGATCCATCCAGATGCTGCACAGAATGCCTGCAAGTGCTTTATGAAGATATTATTGATCTCCAGTCCTGAGACTGGCAGATTAAGCTCAGCCACTTCCTAAATGGACTAGTTAACTTTTTTGGAGATCTCTAAATGTATTCATTTACAAAATAATGATAACAATTGTACTCATCTTTGGGATTATGAGAATTACATGACACGACACAAAGAAAGCACACTGCCTAGTTGTAGGTGTTCAGTGAAGTCATATCCATGAGGTGTAGTTCTTACAGATATTGATTAATTATAACCATTTTAAAGTCTATTCTCGCAGAGTTCTTGTATATATTTTAATGTATGCATATAATAGAATATTGACAACTTTAAAATTAGAAAATTTAGATTCTCCATAGCCAATCATGATTTCCTGACAGTATTCCATGGCCTATTTCTAAGCCCCCTCAGCAGCTCAAGCCCAGCACTCTTAAGAGGTTTTTATCTCAAAAAAAAAAAGAGGTTTCATCTCACAGACAGTGCTGTGGTCATGCCATTCATTGGCCTATTTGGCCTTGCCTGGTTTAGTTTTTTAATTTGCTATTGTAACTTTGCTCTGATGTTTTCCTTGAGCTTACTTTGCATTTTTTAAAGGAAAAGAAAAGGAATGCTTATTATTCCAGGAACACTTTATAGGAAATCTTAGAGAAGTTTCTTTTAGCTGCAAATAATATAAACACATTTAAGTTAGCTTAAGGAAGGATTGTGTTATAGAAACTGATATTCCCATGTTTATCAATTTGACCCAAGTTAGGAAGTGAATGCAGGTCTCAGAAAGACTTAGAAAGGTCTATAACTAGGAACTGTTCAAAAAACCTAGGCAATTCCCCTTTTTGTATGTCTTTCCCTATTTCCCTAGCTGTGTAGTCTCATATGTCTGCTTTTCTCTGCATACCAGCTATTTGCTGTGTGACTCTGAGCAAGAATCTTAATAGATCTGTGTCCTTGTATGAAAAAAAAATGTATTAGTTTCCTTTGTTGCTGTTAAAAATTACCAGAAACTGGGTGGCTTAAAATGACAAAAATTTATTCTTTCACAGTTCTAGAAGCCAGAAATCCAGAGTCAGTAAGCTGAAATGAAGGTGTGGGCAGAGCCACACTTCCTTTAGAGGTTCTGAGGGAAAATCCATTCTTTGCCTCTCTGAGCTTGTAGTGGCTGCTGGTTAGTCCTTGGCTTCTGGCCAGCGTTTCCCTCCGTCTTCACATCACCTTCCCCTGTACACGTGTGTGCGTTCCTGCATGTGCGCGTCCTCTGCTATCTGTATCAAGTCTCCCTCTAGTCTCTCTTATAAAAACGTATGTGATAGGCGTAGAGAAGACACATGTGGTTGGAGGGTAGGGGAAGAATGGATTGGGTATTTGAGATTAGCAGATGCAAACTACTACATATAGAATGGGTAAACAAGGTCCTACTGCACAACACAAGGAACTATGTTCAGTATCTGACAAATCACAGTAGAAAAGAATATGAAAGAGTGTACATCTGTATAACTGAATCACTTTGCTGTACAGCAGAAATTAACACAAAATTGATCAACTATACTTCAATAAAATAAATTTTAAAAAACCATGTGGGGACTTCCTGGTGATGCAGTGGTTAAGACTCTGCACTTTCAGTTCAAGGGATGCGGATTTGATCCCTGGTTGGGGAATGAAGATTCCACATGCCTTGTGCAGGAAAAAAAAACAAAAAAAGTAATTGCAAGTAGGGCCCACTTTTATAATCTGCCCTTAGTGTGATCATATCTGCAAAGACTTTTTTTTCTTATAACATTTACAGGTTCCAGGTATTAGGACCTGATACCTTTGAATGGCCTTTATCTAGCCTACTACAAATGGGGATCATAAAGACGTATCTCAAATTTGGCAAATAATAAAGGCTGTGTAAATGCCAGCCTCCTTCTTTCTCTATATCTATGCCCTTCTTTAACATTCCCTTCACATACTTTTCTGGAATGTTACTATCACTTTAAGTGTGAACCTGTTTGGATGATAATGAAAATAATAGCTATCTGGTAGCTCAGAGGTTAAAGCGTCTGCCTGGAATGCAGGAGACCAGGGTTCGATCCCTGGGTCGGGAAGATCCCCTGGAGAAGGAAATGGCAACCCACTCCAGTACTCTTGCCTGGAGAATCCCATGGAGGAAGGAGCCTGGTAGGCTACAGTCCATGGGGTCGCAAAGAGTCGGACACGACTGAGCGACTTCTCTTCTCTTCATTAACTGTCTATGGTAGCGCAGGCACCATATACTGTGCTTGAGTATTTTATATAATATAAACTCAATATATATAAATATATATGCGAGTATTTTATTAAAATGCACAGTGTTTTATAAAATAACTGTGCTTTAGTATTTTATCTGTGTTATATAGATGACAGTAAAATCCCCATTTTACAGATGAGAGAAACAGCTCAGAGTTAATTTGCCCAAGTTCACCTACCTGCTAAGTGCCGGAACTAGGGTACAACTAAGGATCTTTAATTTTGAGGGCTGTGTCCTTATACCTTGCTTATTACTGAGTGCAGTTCAAATCTCTGGTCTTCTGCCTTGGCCTCTGATCAGAATCTTTCCAGGAGGTTTCTTTTTTTCTGTTTTTTGTTTTAATTGAGGTATAGTTGAGCATGGAAGCGTCTTCACTGGTTAATGATTATAACTGTCATTTATTGGGCGTATACCATATGCTGGACACTTAGGTACATGATAAGTAATCCTTACCACCTTCCTACAGGGTAGAAGTGGTAGGCTACCACTAAAGAAAGTAAGGGAGAGGGAGAAGCCTTCCACATTTCTGATTTGGATACTCTTAAGTGATGATGAAACTCAGAGAACATGAGTTCTTTTTTCAGTTAGGCTTTGTTTGTGGAATCTACAGGTAGATGAAGGAGTCTGTTCCTACAGCAAGATGCCACCTCTGCCAGTTAGCCTGGAGAAGGTTATGTTCAGGATCTACCCAGGGTTGCTTCTTTCAGAACTGCAGGCTTAAAGTCATCATTTCCACTATGTTCTAACTTTCACGTGTTCAGTTTCTGTTCCAGATGATCGCGCTGAACAACGAACCTGTCTTATTTGTGGCGACCGCGCCACAGGCTTACACTATGGAATCATCTCCTGTGAGGGCTGCAAAGGGTTTTTCAAGCGGAGCATTTGCAACAAGCGGGTATACCGGTGCAGTCGTGACAAGAACTGTGTCATGTCTCGGAAGCAGAGGAACAGGTGCCAGTACTGCCGCCTGCTCAAATGCCTCCAGATGGGGATGAACCGGAAGGGTAAGTGGTGCTTGCAGCTCTACTGCCCACCCTTTACCCATCATTTTATCTTCAGTGTCAGCTAGTAAGCCTTGGAGTTAGACGTTTCCTATGCCTACACTATATACTAGGCATTGTACTGTGTATGTACTCATAATCTGCCTACAAGGATCTCCCAGATTAGGTGGGTAAAAGACTGATGAGGCATTAAGGATCCTATGAAAAGGAATGCACAGGCTCCATGTGGCAAGACCCCAATCAACAATCAGGCGCTAATAACTAGGATTAATATACTCCACTAGTTTTTTCAGGGCATAATGAAAAGAAGTAGGAATTTTATATGAAAAGACAAGAAGGCTGTAGGTCCCCTGAATGTGTTATCATTCTGTTTGGTAGAATCATGGCATACTCAGGTTAGACATGTCCAGAAATCTGCATCCAAGTTGGTGAAGAATTGGGGATTTATTGGCAAGTTTTCCAAGAGCCACTAGCCTAAAATGGCACAAATAAACCAATATTCTAAGGAAGTTGGCCTGGAGGGCAGCTTTGAAGAATGAATTGGGCTGATGGAAGCAGAAAAACCACCTAGAAAGTCTTTAGAAGTGTCCAAAAGAAAGGGAAGGGGAAGTGATGGCATGGATGGGAAGATGTAGGAGAAGCTCACCTCGTAGGAATTGGTGACATACTGAGTATTTGGCCTTACTAGAAATTGAAACTGAAGATTCAAATTAATAGTAAATTAATTAATAAAGAGTGGGGCAAAATGTTGACCTTTGTAGGTGCTAAATTTGAAGTACCTGAGAAGGACACCCATAGATGTCCACTAAGGAAGTTGGATATATAAATTGGATTGGAACTGAGGTGACAAGCCCTGCCTACCAGTAGAAGTTTGTGGAGCTGTTGGCATAGAGGTAGTAAAGTTTTGTTAGTGGGTAGAAATCACCCAGAGAGAGAACTTGGATACAGAAGAGAGAGCCAGTGTCAGAACTCTAGGAGTATCCTCATGGAGGGTGGAGAGTGGTGCAATGTAGTTCAGTAAAAGAGCCCAGACTCAGGAGGCAGAGGTTGGTGACAGACTAGATCTGTGACCTTGGACAGTTTGTTTTATGTCTCTAATGCTCAATAATCTTTACCTTTATAATGATATGATAAAACTTTCAGAGCTCTCTAGAGGGTTAAATATGACAGTGTATATAAAATACTCAGCAAGGTATTCGGAGCTCATAGTAGTAGTATGGGGTGGGGATTAGTCAGATTTAATGAATTGTTCAACTTTTGGTTTTGTAGATACACTCAGATATCCTTCAGACTGGTTTTTTAAATTGTGTATGTTTTTAAAATTGTAAACTTGCCTATTACGAAGAAAGGTGAGAGATACGGGCTTCCCAGGTGGCTCAGTGGTGAAGAATTCACTGGCTAATGCAGGAAATGCTGGTCCATGGGGTCCTTCCTCTCCCTGAAAATCCTCTCCTGTCCCCACTGTCAGTTTACTCCTATAGAAATTCCCCAATACCAAACAAGTAATGTCTTGAAAAGAGAGTCTGGTCATTCATCTGTCTCATATTTATCTAATTTGATTTTGGTCTCTAGTTTTCTCATCTTCCTTTGTTGCTGTCATTGAGAGAGAGAGTGGGACTGTTAGTCGCTCAGTCACGTCCACCTCTTCGCAACCCCATGGACTATAGCCCGCCAGGCTCCTCTGTAGGATTTCCCAGGCAAGAATACTGGAGTGGGTTGCCATACTCTTCTCCAGGGGATCTTCCTGACCTAGGGATTGAACCTGAGTCTCCTACATTGTAGGCAGATTCTTTATCATCTGAGCCACCAGGGAAGCCATGCCTTCATTGAGTTTTATCAGAGCATGTTTATGGGTTGCCTTCTTGACTGTTTTCTTTTCTTTTCTTTTTTTTTTTTTTCTTGACTGTTTTCTGATGAACCATCCTGTTTATTCAGTGTGTTAAGATTCTGAGGCTTCCAGCCAAATTTGCCTGTTTCAGAGAAGAAGAAGCTTACCCACAGAAATCGTCTAACCATATCTAGGAGAAAATGACACAGGAGGTGTGAGGGATGTAAAGCTGCCTTCCTAGGTTTATTTGCATGCCAAGCAGGCAGGCTCAGTTGCACAGTGAAGGCTTTGTCTCAGAGAGAAACCCTGCCATCTACTGGTTGGTGCTGAGAAAGCAGAATTAAAATTGCAGTTGCCATTGGAGTATTTTGGCGGCAATAGAACTATGGTGTTTGACACATAATTTTATGTATCTTGTCAAAACCTATAGAACTGAACACCGCAAAAAAAGTGAATTTTACTGCATATAATTTTTCTGAGCAACCATTATTGAAGGGGGAGGAAATAAACTGTAGGCTATGGCAAATAAATCTAACTAGTAATAAAAATAAATCACAAAGGCTCATTGAAAAGAATGAAGAAGAAAAGAGCTAGCCTTGGGAAATAGCATTTTGACTGTATACTATTAAAATTAAAGACAAAAAGAACTGTATACAAACAAAGCACTCTGATTTATAAATTTGATTCTCTCAAGGTTATGGTTTAGGAATTCTTTCACTACTTTGTTTGTATACTAGGGTTGAACACATAAGTAAATACATTGTTGATAATGAGAGTTGAGTTTCTCACAACAGGGAAAGAAGTTATAAATCAGGAAAGAGGAAGGCTAGAATGAAACCTCTGATGCTAGATTAGACTCAGAGGTTGTTGTAACATGGATTCATGTTTAGATAGATTAAAAAAAATAGTTATGTATGTAGATACATGAATTTTATATATATACATATATTGCCTGACTCTAAGCATTGTGAAGGGCTAGAAGCAGTTACAACCCCAAGAGTAATGAGCACACCTAGTATCCACGCCTTGGTTTCTTAATATCAGTAAAAGGAATCAGGACTCCCTGGAGAACTGGTTGACTTTAGGACTGAGGCAGGGAATATATAAGATGAGTCTGGAGCATCTTGTGGTGCCAAAAAGTTAGAATGTGCTATAGATATAGATATATGTTAGTTTATAATCCAAAGAATAAAATATCCATGAGTTCATACTGATAAAACGTATTGAGTAAATAGAGGAATGATGGTTCTTCCTTACTGAAGAATGCTAATTAGTAAGTGTAGAGAAAATAAGAGAGATGGACAGTCACCATTAGAGCACCACAGTAGTTGCTATAGGCAAGATCTGCTGATGGATGCTAAAATTAGAGGCTGTAGATTTAAACAGAATCAGAGTATTTAGAAGTCTCAGAATATTTAGTAATTACAAAGAGAAAAATAGTACTTTTCAGTAGAGAATTCTGACAGATATCCTTTAGCCAAGAGATCAAGAGTAACATGAATGTGTTTACATGGACATCATGTATCCCCAGTATGATCACTAAGAGCACACGTGCACATGTACACACACAGAGATGGAGAGGTTCATTCCCCAAAGCCCAAATCGAGCAATATTCTTCAAAATAACTGGCATTCTACAAAAGTCTCCAAAAGTGTCAAGGTCATAAAAGATAAAGACTTACGAAGCTGTCACAGACTGGAGGAGACTCTGGAAGCATGACAACTACATGCATTGTGAGATCCTGGGTTTGATTCTGAAACAGGAAAAGGATATTAGTAGAACTAAGAAAATCTGAATAAAGTCTTTGGTGAATAGTGTTGTGCCAAAGTTAATTTTCTAGTTCTGATGAATGGTCTGTGGCTATGTAAGCTTAGTTTACAGAAGTGACAGCTGGGTGAGGAGTATGTGGAAATTCTCTATTATTCTCTATTATTTTTACCATTGTTCTATAAATCTAAACTTGGCCTCAAATTTTAAAGATTAACTATTAAAAAATACAGCTGCCATGTGTACCCTCAGTCTCTGTCCCCCATCTTTGACACAGATATCTTTTCAGAACTCAGAATTGGCTGGTCAGGAAATTAATTAACAAGTCAATGAGGGAGATTTAAATAATGGTGGGAAGTAGAGGCTGGATCCTTTCTTTTCATCCCCACTACTACCTGAGTGCCCCCAATACACATTTTCCTCACACATCTTGCAGTCTTTAGGTAAAGTCAGGAGTCCTCAGAATAATTTTCAAGACTCCTCTGGCATCCCTTTCCTCCCCTCCATATAGGGGGAAGAATTATATGCTCT
Source organism: Budorcas taxicolor (assembly GCF_023091745.1). Classification (NCBI taxonomy): domain Eukaryota; kingdom Metazoa; phylum Chordata; class Mammalia; order Artiodactyla; family Bovidae; genus Budorcas; species Budorcas taxicolor. The sequence continues at coordinate 154,804,420 of NC_068920.1, read as the reverse complement.
TCCCACATATGCAGTTCTCTTAAGAACTCAAGGATGTTTCATGTTTTGGCAGCTTTGCACATTTGGTTTTATCTTCCTGGAATATTCTACCCCCTTTTTCTTCACCTGACTTATTCACTCAGTTTTTATTTGTAACATCTTCTAAGAAGCCTTCTTTGACACTACCTCCCACTCACCTGATGACCTTCTTGAACTTCTGTAACCCATTTTTGCCCTTTGCATAGTAAGGATCACCTTGTGCTCTTTGTCTGTTCTCCCCGTTACTGAGTGATCCTTTCAAGGGTTGTGACCAAGTCTTACTTTTCTCTTACATCCCTTTTGGTGTAGGATGCTTCCTGGTTTGATGAATTGAGTGTGGTTGGTCAGGGATAGGGGAGACCGGATAGGAAGTTGGGTGAGGGGAATATTGTTAAAATCATTAGAGGCAAGAGGAAACTACACTGAGCCGCATGGGAAATTCATATCAGTTAAGTAGTTTTGTGGAAATATAAAATTCCCTTAGCTTTGTTGTCTCATAACTTGCTAGATAACTAGTTCAAAAGTCCTCCAAGTCAACCTTCTTGGAGGAGGTTGGTGTTTGTAGGACATTGTGAGATAGTGATGCTGTGGCATTGCCATGTCACTGGACCAGGAGAAACATGGAGTACTATGAGGGAGAGAAAATATTTGAGCAGAAATCGTGAAGGAAAAGAAGCTCAAACTCCTTAGAAACTTAAAGAGCTTTGTAAAAATGACTCCTGCTTCGGTCACTCTTCCTTAATGTGTATTATTAACTATTTGAGAGTAAGTTGAAGGTTCATTCCCCTTCGCTTCTCACATAATTACAGCACTGTTATCAAAATCAGGAGATGTAACATGACATAATACTATTAATATGAAATTAAAAGATGCTTGCTCTTTGGAAGAAAAGCTATGACATATCTGCACAGTGTGTTAAAAAGCAGAGCCATCACTTGCTGACAAGTCATCCCTATAGTCAAAGCTATGGTTTTTTTAGTAGTCATGTATGGATATGAGAGTTGAACCATAAAGAAGGCTGAGCACTGAAGAATTGATGCCTTGGAACTGTGGTGCTGGAGAAGACTCTTTGAGAGTCCCTTGGACTGCAAGGAGATCAATCCAGTCCATCCTAAAGGAAATCAACCCTAAATTTTCACTGAAAGAACTGGTGCTAAAATCGAAGCTCCAATACTTTGGGCACCTGCTGTGAAGAGCCAACTCATTGGAAAAGACCCCAATGTTGGAAAAGATTGAGAGCAAGAGGAGAAGGGAGCGACAGATAGTTGGATGGTATCACTAACTCAATGGATGTAAGTTTGAGCAAACTCAGGGAGATAGTGAAGGACAGGGAAGCCTGGCATGCTGCAGTTCATGGTGTCGCAGAGAGTCGGGAATGACTTAGCAACTGAACAACAACAACAACAATACTATTGTTTAATTGCCCGACCTATCTAAGTTTCACTAGTTATCCCAATGTCCCTTGTAGCAATTTCTATTTTCTAATCCAGGAGCCAGTGCAAAATCACACACTGTATTTAGTTCATAGGTCTCTTTAATCACCTTTAGTCTGAAGTGGTTCCTTATTCTTTTCTCATCTAAAATCATTTATTCTCTAGACTGTCCCTTAGTTTGGGTTTGTCAGTTTTCTCACAGTTAGGTTGCTCTTGATGCAGTTTTGGTGAGAATGCCACAAATGCAGTGTTGTGTCCTTTTAGTACATCCTGTCAGGAGTGCATGATGGGCTTCCCTGGTGGCTCATTGTTAAAGAATCCACCTGCCAGTACAGGAGACAGAAGTTTGATCCCTGATCCAGGAGGATCCCACATGCCACAGAGCAACGAAGCTCCTGTGCTGCAGCTATTGAGCCTGTGCTCAGAAAAAGCCTGTGCAGCATGACCCAGCACAGCCGAAATTAAATAATATAAATTGAAAAATTAAAAAGAGTACATGGTATACGTTTGTCCTATTATTGGTCATGTTACCTTGGACCACTTAGTTCAGGTGGTCTCACTTGGGTAAGGTGATGTCATCAGATTTTCCACTATAAAGTTTCTTGCTGAATAGAGGCAACAATATGTGCAGAGGCAAAACTGTGTTGTAAAACAGCATGGCATATTCAGGAACTAACAGTTCTCTGTAGGTACAGTGTAACATTTATGGCATAAGATGAGAATGGAGAGTCCCAGAAGAACCAGATCCCAGAGAATCTTGAATGCCAAGCCAGGGAACTTGAATTTAATTAACCCATAGACCGCAATGAACCCAGTGGATTTTGAGCAGGGATTTGATGTAGTTAGCTTTGTGTCTGTCTTTCTGGTTTCTGGGTTTGGTTGGCTGCTAACGCCTAACCAGGTGAGGAATGCATTCTAGAGCAGGAAAAATATTTGTGCTTCTTTTGAGCAGATAGAAGAACCATAGCTGATGCCATTCTCTTAGGTTTAGATGAGAGGTGCAGCAGAACTCTTTCTGTGATCCTACCCAAAAGCCCTTTGTTTTGTTGTTTTAAGTAAGTTCACTACCAGAAAGATTCAGCCCTGCTGAAAACTTGCTCTTAACTCAATGTAGCATCAAGGAACAAGTACAGCTTTAGAATAAGAAGACCTAAATTGAAATCCCTGCTCTATCAGTTCTTAACTGAGTAACTGTGAACCAGTCCCTTTTTGTTTAAACTGCACAGGATATTAACGTATACTTTGTGTGTGTGTGTGCGTGCGTGCATGCACTGCTGTTTATTTTTTAATTAATTAATTTATTTTAATTGGAGGATAATTGCTTTACAATATTGAGATGGTTTTCGCCATATAGCAACATGAATTGGCCACAGGTATACACGTGTGTCCCTCCCATCCTGACCCCTCCTACCTCCCTTCCCACCTCCCTCCCCACCCCATCCTTCTGGGTTGTCCCAGAGCACCAGCTTTGGGTGCCCTGCTTCATGCATCGAACTTAACACTGTCCATCTATTTTACATACGGTATTGTACATGTTTCAGTGCTATTCTCTTAAATCATCCCACCCTCGCCTTCTCCCACTGAGTCCAAAAGTCTGTTCTTTATATCTGTAGCAAAGGAGATACAGATGTAAAAAACACACTTCTAATATATACTTTTTAAGGTTGTCATGAGGATCAATAGATCTGAGTATGATATAAGTTTTAAAGTATGAGCCAAATTTTTGTTTTAACAGAGGCACTATGACACATAATGTTGTTGCCCACACTTCAGGCAGTTTCATGCCATTTTAGCAAATGTTACCATCTCTGATTAAACCAGTACTATTGTTTATTTTATGTTCTTTAAATTATCTTTTTAAAAAAATCAAAGTGAATTTTCAAGTAGTTTTTAGCACTTCAGTGAATGGAAAATCAGTATTTTTTCTAATGCACATTAGGATAAGTGTATAATTAAGACATTATCTATGCACAACCTAAAATTATGTTTCTCCAGTGGGATGCACACACATTTTGGGAAATTATAGTGGTGGAAAGAAAGTTGGTCTTAACCTGATAGCCTGGGCTCCAAATCTTTATTCTAATATTTAGTTACTATCACCCAAAGGAGAATGTTTTTCTGAGCATTAGAGTTATTTGTTCAGTGGGAGTGATAATACTAATAATACTTTACTCATGGGTTAACTTTACACATGACAACACCTAACATGTATATGAGTTTCTTACTCCAGGTGGGGTTGAGGGACAACACAAGTTTTTAAATAACAGAGCAAGAAATTGGTAAGATGTAAATCTTTTAAATTTATGGCACTTTAAACAAGAAGGAAAGCATGTTGAATTCCTTCCTCACCTCCAAGACATTGAGAGTGAAACATCAAGTGAGAAATACTCAGTGTTATACCTGCCAATGATAGATTTTTGTTCTGTACCTGTGAGCTGAAGCAAAGGTATGTGTGAGATATCAGTATTGGAAATAGAAGTGTCTAAAGATTGTCACTGGCCCTGAAACAGCAGCAAAGGAATTTTAAGATGTTTAGAACTTGAAATTAGGTTAAAAGAGAACAACCATCATGTCTCTAGGTAATATATATCTAGCTGTATATGTTTCTTGCCCCCAATTCACAGTAGCCTTTTAAAATAGACTGTTACCTCCTACTTCGTAAGTGGAAAGTAGTCACTCAATCGTATCTAACTCTTTGCAACCCCATGGACTGCAGCCCACCAAGCTCCTCTGTCTATGGGATTTCCCAGGCAAGAATACTGGAGTGGGGTTGCCATTTCCTTCTCCAGGGGATCTTCCCAACCCAGGGATCAAACCCAGGGCTCCTCCATGGCAGGCAGATTCTTTGCCTTCTGACCCACCAGGAAATGCCAAGTCCTATTCTTGGAGCTTTAGCTAAATTATGTATAACCCTCACAGTTCCCCATAAGACAGGTTCTAATATTCCTCTTTGTTTTTCTGTAAAACTGAAATTCAGAGAGATGAAGAAACTTGTTTGTAATTACTCAGACCTGGCAAAAACAGGATTTAGACTCAAGTTTGTCTGAGTTGGAATGTGTATTCTTCTAAGACCAAGAATGATGTCTGCTTTAAGGAAAATGAACTTCCTGTCAACCTTTCAGTTATCCCAGGTAACTGTTAGGCTTGGAGCCTTTACCTTTACAGTCAACCAACCATGCCCTAAGGACTTTATAGATTGGATAACCTAACCTGAAAGTAAAAATATTGTATTTAAAAATGGAAATATTCTTTTTGTCTCCAGAAGTAGATGGGGAAACAGTGGAAACAGTGTCATACTTTATTTTTTGGGCTCCAAAATCACTGCAGATGGTGATTGCAGCCATGAAATTAAAAGACTCTTACTCCTTGGAAGGAAAGTTATGACCAACCTAGATAGCATATTCAAAAGCAGAGACATTACTTGGCCAACAAAGGTCCATCTAGTCAAGGCTATGGTTTTTCCAGTGGTCATGTATGGATGTGAGAGTTGGACTGTGAAGAAAGGTGAGCACCGAAGAATTGATGCTTTTGAACTGTGGTGTTGGAGAAGACTCTTGAGAGTCTCTTGGACTGCAAGGAGGTCCAACCAGTCCATCCTAAAGGAGATCAGTCCTAGGTGTTCATTGGAAGGACTGATGCTGAAGCTGAAACTCCAATACTTTAGCCACCTCATAAGAAGAGTTGACTCATTGGAAAAGACTGATGCTGAGAGGGATTGAGGGCAGGAGGAGAAGGGGACGACAGAGGATCAGGTGGCTGGATGGCGTCACCGACTCAATGGACATGAGTTTGGGTAAACTGTAGGAGTTGGTGACGGACAGGGAGCCCTGGCGTGCTGGGATTCATGGGGTCGCAAAGAGTCGGACACGACTGAGCGACTGAACTGAACTGAACCTTCTTGAATTTATCAAGGCTTTCAAATTCATCATCCTGGTGGGATATTTGTAGCTGTAGGACTACTAATAATGCCATCGTGTTTGTTGAGCATATTGAATGTATACAGTGTGTGTATCCAGTGCCTTGGAAGCCCAAGAGTATCTGCTGCCTATGATGGAAAGAATATGTGCTTCGGGTCCAGAAAGACCTGTGTTTTAATCTTAGCTTCACCAATTACTACCTTGTGCTTTTGGCCAAATAAGTTTTCTTTTTGTGCCTAGTCTCTTGTGGGCATGCTTCTTACTATTTTATATTTACTTCCAGCAATCAGAGAAGATGGCATGCCTGGAGGCCGGAATAAGAGCATTGGGCCAGTCCAGGTGAGTTCTGGGTCTTACTCTGTGTGGTGCACCCTGGAAGCTGAAGCCTCCAGATGCTCCTGAAGCTGCTCACCTTGATCCTCCTATCTGCTTCTGGTGGGGAGCCAACTTTACTTTCATTCCTGTTAAACTGCTTTTAGAACCTGGGTATGAATGTGTTTTGAAAATCTTAAATATATAAAAGATAATGATTAAAGTTCTTGTGATCCCTCAACTTGCTTAAAGGATTTTTACAGAAGGTAAACCAAATTCTGGTTCTAAAGCATCCAGAGGATAATTTATTTGTTAACTTTTTGCCCACGTGGCTTGTGGGATCTTACTTTCCTGACCGGGGATTGAACCCAGGCCCTCAACAGTGACAGCATGGAGTTCTAACCACTAGACTTCCAGGGAATTTCCCAGAGGATTTTTATGTCAGTCACTTAAGGTTGTGGGTTGTAGTTAGTCTGGCAGAAATCAGCAAGACTACTTAGCTATTCAATGTTGTTAAAGGTTATTTCCACCTAAAGTTCATTGCCTTATTTGTAAAGTGAGGAAGGTAATACACATTCAGTCCCACAAACATTTACTCAGTAGTACTTAAACTGTTTACCAGACTCCCTGTACTGTAAACTCAGTCTAGTGGGAAAGACATGTTTTTGAAGAGCTGGGTTAAAGGTAGGTGAAACTTGTGGCAAAGAAAAAGCAGTTAAAAGGGTTTTATAGGACTTACCTCGTGATCCAGTGGTTAAGGCTCCATGCTTCCATTGCAGGGGATGTGGGTTCTATCCCTAGTTGGGGAGATAAGATCCCACATACCATGTGATCCCCCCAAGAAAAAAGCAGGGGGCAGGGGGAGAATGTTACAGAAGTCCAGGCAAGAGATACAGACTGTGGTTTCAAGTAGGGCAGTAATAGTGCAGATTGAGGAAAGGGAATAGATGCAAGAAATATTTAATAGGTAAAATTGGTAGGAGTTATCCAATTGAATGTGGGGGAATGAGAGAAAGACAGGAATTCAGAATTGTCTTAAGACATACACTGATGATGTATGGGAGGGTTTTCTGTCATGTGAGCCTGGTATACATATGCACTCAGTTGGAGTCTCTGTTTAATCAAAACTTTTATTCATTTATTCAAATCATGTATATGTCTTGCAAATTAATATATTTCAGTCTGCATTCATATGTGCTCTATTTTGTGTGATAAAAACATATAACATGAAATATACCTCCCTAACAAATTAAGTGTACAATACAGTAGTGTCAACTATATGCACGTTTTGTATAGCAAATCTCTAGAACTTTTTTTAAAGCTTGTGACTGAAACTTTAATAGTAACTCCATATTTCTCCCTCCCCGCAATCCCTGACAACCATCATTCTACTTTCCCCTTCTAAGAGTTTGACAACTTTTGATACATCATACAAGTGGAATCATGCAGCACTTGTCCTTCTGTGATTGCCTTATTTCACTTAGCATAATGTCCTTAAGATTCATCCATGTTGTAGCACGTGACAGGATTCCTTCCTTTTTAAAGCTGAGTAATACTCCATTTTTGTACATAGCACATTTTGGGTTTTTTGTTTTTGCTCTATGGTTTTTGCTTTTAATTTTTATTGGAGTATAGTTGATTTTCAATGTTGTGTTTCTGTTGTACAACAAAGTGAATTAATCCACTCTTTTTTTAGATTCTGTTCCCAATATAGGCTATTACTGAGTGTTGAGTAGAGTTCCCTGTACTGTAAAATAGGTCCCTTTTTAGTTATCTATTTTATAGATAAGTACTAGTGTAGGAGATTCTCAGTCCCAGTCTCCCAATTTTTCCCCCACCCATTATCCCCCTGGTAACCATAAGTTTGTTTTCTACATAAGTTCATTTGTACTATTTTTTTAGATTCCACACAAAAGCTATATCATATGATATTTGTCTTTCTTTGGCTTACTTTCACTCGGTATGACAATCTCTGGGTCCCATCTATGTTGCTGCAGATGGCATTATTTCATTCTTTTTTATGGCTGAATAATATTCCACCGTGTATATGTATATGTGTACCACACCTTTATCCATTCCTCTGTTGATGGACATTTAGGTTGCTTCCACGGCCTGGTTATTGTAAGTAATATATAGCACATTTTGTTTATTCATCCACTGATGGGCAGTTAGAGTGTTTCTACCTCTTGGCTGTAGTGACAGTGGCCTTGGCTACAGTGAACATGGGAATGCAAATATCTCTTCAAGATCCTAGTTTCAACTCTTTTGGATAAATACCTAAGTGGGATTACTGGGTCATATGGTAATTCTGTGTTTAAGTTTTTGAGAAACCTCCATACTATTATTACGTAGTCACCACACCATTTTATATACCCACCCAAGTGCACAGGGTTCTAGTTTTCCCCATCCTCTCCAGCACTTCTTGTTTTCTTGGGAGTTTTTGTTTGTGTAGTTGTTTGTTTGATTCTGGCCATCCAAATAGGTATGAGGTGATCTCTCATTACAGCTTTGATTTGCATTTCCCTGATGATTGGTGACATAGAGCATCTTTTTATATGCCTTTTGGGTATTCATTTGTTTTCTTTGGGGAAATGTCTATTAAGTATTTTGCTATTTTTTAATCAGGCCGATTGGTTTAATTGACTATTGGGTTGTAGGAACTCCTTATATATTTTGAATATTAACCTTTATCAGATATATGGTTTGTAAAAATTTTCTGGAGGGTGCCTGTTCACTTTGTTGACTTTGTTTTGGAGAAGTCTTTAGTTTAATGTAATTCCATTTGTCTGTTTTTGCTTTGGTGTCATAGTCACAAATTCATTGATAAATTAGGGTTATTGGATTAATACATACGAGCTACTATATATAAAATAGATAAGCAACAGGATAATACTTTGTAGCCCAGGGAATTATACCCATTATCTTGTACCTATAATGGAATAGACTCTGCAAAAATACTGAATCGCTGTGCTATAAACCTGAAACTAACACAACGTTGTAAATCAACTATACTTCAATTTAAAAAAAATTAGTGTCAAGAAACTTTTTCTCTATGTTTGCTTTTAGGAATTTTTAAAATTTTATGTTTGTCTTTAATCCATTGAGTTGCTTTTTGCATATACTGTGGGTAAAACTCTAATTCCATTATTTTGCATATGGATAGCTGGTTTTCCCAGCACCACTTGTTGAAGAGACTCTCCTTTTCCCATTGTGTAGTCTTGGCAACTTTGTCAAAGATATTTTGACTGTATGTCTGGGCTTATTTGGGGGATCTGTATGTCTTTCCTGTGCCAACACTTTACTGTTTGATTACTTTAGCTCTGTAATATGTTTTGAAATCAGAAAATGCAAGGCCTCTAGCTTTGTTGTTCTTTCTCAGGATTGTTTTGGCTGTGTGGGGTTCTTTGGCTGTGTGGGGTTCATATGAACTTTAGGATTTTTTTTTTCTGCAGAAAAAATGCCACGAATTTTGATAGGGATTGCATTGAATTTATAGGACACTTTGGATAGTATGTAGTTTTTAACAATGTTAAGTCTTTTAATCTATAAACACAGGATCTCTTTCCATTTATTTGTGTCTTGAATTTCTTTCACCTCCTTAGTTAAGTTTATTCCTAAGTATTTTATTCTTTTTTAATGCTATTATAAATGAGATTGCTTTCTTAATTTTCTCTTCAGGTAATTCATTGTTAGTATATAAAAATGCAACGAATTTTCCATGTTGGCTTTGTATCCTACAGCCTTGCTGATTTCTTTGATTAGTTCTAATAGCTTTTTGGTGACATCTTTAAGACATAGAAAGACTATGTCTTCTGTGAACAGAAATAGTTTTACTTCTTCCTTTCTAACTTGAATGGCTTTTCTTTCTTTTTTTTAATTTGCCTAGTGCTCTGCGAGGACTTCCAGTAATATCTAGAATAAATGTGGTAAGAGTGGGCATCCTTGCCTTGATCCTGATCTTAGAGGAAAAGCTGTCCATTTTTTACCATTGGGTATGATACTAGCTATGGGCTTTTCACATATAGTCTTTATTTGTATTCGTTCTTTTTGTATTTAGATACAATAGAAAGTTTATCCATTGGGAAGAATTCTTAAGCATTTCCTCAATGAAAAACCTTCCTCAGTATTACCTAATGTTCCTTTGTCATGCTAAGGGATCTTCAGTCATTTATATCTACAGACTCTCTGTTCTCTCCAGAATTGAGGAAGCTGATGCGCCGAAAAATCTGTTTCATCTGTCATTGCATTTGTGGTTTTGATACTGGGCATATAATTTTCCTTTTAGTCTTTTTCTGTTTCTAGGTGGTATGTTAGGAATAGAGAGCTATTATCTCCAAGTCATTAATTGTACTTAGAAGGAATAGAATTTCCACTTATTGAGGACCTGTTGTGCTCATGCACTTAATAACTTTATCTTAGATTAACCTTCCAAGTCTATCTGACTTAAACCTGCAAGATAGTGAGGTTTGCTCCAGCATCTAGTGAGGGAACCAGGAGCTAAGAGGGAGTGTTATTACCTCTGTTTTACTGATGAGGGAGCTAAGGTTCAGAGAACTTGAATGATTTGCTCGACAGTAAGTACCCAGAGAGGACATGTGGATGAGATTTAAACCCAGATTCAGGCACTCCCACACGCCCCATCTCCTGTTCAATGCATTAGTGGTTGTTTAGTGTCCCAGGGGACCCACAGGGAGGGACTGCTACAGTCCAACTGAGTCCAGCCAGGATCAGCGTGATTTTACCATAACTGGCCCTTCTTACCAAACTCAAGTACTCTCATGCCCTCCATGTTCTGGTCTTGCTTTCACCACCATCGCTGAGGCTACACATTCAGGGCCTCAGTAGATATTTTGTAATTTGATGGCACCATTTGTCTTCACGTGTCTCATAAAATGTAAACAATGTTCTGTGTTCTACAGACTTCTAAGAAAAAAGATTTGGGTTGGTTTGGTTTTTGGGGTTTTTTTTCCTGGCTACATGTGACTGAATAAAAAAAGACAAACCCTCTAATTCAATATACAGTCCAAGCTACTTAAAACCAATCACTCAGCTTGAGCACCAGGTAAACATTTCTCATTTTCCCTCCAAGTCCTCTGTGCTGGCTGACTTCCAGTTCTAAATGTCTCCTGTGTTTATGACTGGAGCAGCCCTAGGTTCCCTCATAGGCTGCTGCAACAAAGAAGTACGCAATTTTGAGTCAGATAGACTTGGGGAGAAAATGTCCTCCCAGGCTTTTCTTAGGAACAAAAAGCAAAAATTCATCTGATTCTTCCTACTCAACACTCACTCTGATTTTGTGTGCTGACTTTAGCCACCTTGGCCTCAACCCTGGGGTAAACACTTTATGGAAGAAGTGCCCGTCCACTCCCGGTATGGCATTGTAGTTAGAGCAGTGGACTGCATACATGGCTGCTCCGGCCTCTTCCTCAAACTCCTGCTCAGACATGGGCAGGTCAGTTTGCTTGTTGGAGCTATAATTTCTTTAATTCAATAGGCTTAGAAATGTCTTTCTTACTAAGAAAACTAGTGTAAAGGTATATAGTCAGTACTTAATAAGTGGACATTTATTCATTTATCCATCATGCATTTATTTGAGTACTGCTTTCTTCTAGATTCTGTCATAGTCTAAGGTCTTATTGGGGATATTTTTGTGATACGTTATCCAGTGGTAATGAAGATATCATTGTCAACCTTCTAGAATAGTTACTATCTGCTAGGCTCTTTTCTAAACATGTGTTAATATATTAACTAATTTAATCCTCACAACAATCCTATATGATACTTACTGTTATTCTCTCCACTATATAGATGAAGGAACTTAGGTTTACATAATTATATGACTTGCTCTAAGATGGTACAACTAGAAAGTGGCAGAACCTGGATTAGAACAAAGGTGATTTGACTGTAAAATTCAAACTCTTAACTGTTATGCTATTCTGTGTCTCAAATACACAGAGTTATATGAGTGGATAGAAGAAAGACATAAAAGTCTATCTGTGCTTAGTAATAGAAGGATTCAAAACGAAGGTGACATTTGAATTGGATCTTAAAGGGCAAGTAGGAGTTTGCTGTTGAAGAGTGGTGTTTCAACCGTAGGAAAGACTAGATGAAGGACAAAGAGGAATGATGAGGAACCTAGAGGCTTTGTGGCTTGAGAGGAGGGGAAATGGGCAAAAGGAAGGCTATGGTGAGCCATAGTGCTGGTAGGCAAACAGCCAAGCTGTCCTAAGATTATGAGAGAAAGACCTGAAGTATGGGGGTGGAGGGGAGGAAATCTGGTTTTCTCTCTAGAGAGTTCTAGGAATCCCCATGAAGTTTAAATAAGTTCTCAGTCCTAAAAAAGGAACAGAGGGCATCCTGAGCATTCAGTCTAACATATATCAATACCTTATCAAAGATATCAGAGGAAGAGATCGAAAGGATTATGTCTGGGCAAGAATTTGAGGAAGAGGCCAATCATTGGATCAACCATGGTGACAGCGACCACAGTTCCCCAGGGAACAGGGCTTCGGAGAGCAACCAGCCCTCACCCGGCTCCACACTCTCCTCCAGGTGAGCTTCAAGGCAAACCCAGCAGCCTCTGGGGGTCACTCAAAGAGTGGACTCATAAGCAAGCAGCTTCTGGGCTGGGCTGGTATTCCTACCCATCTTTCTCGGCCACTGTACTCTTGCCTCCTCAGTCTTTTGGGGTAGGAGTCAGGATAATGCAAAGCAGCATTTTGCAGCCACATTTTAGCTAAAGACCTGAAAATGTTGACATTCTCTTGCAGACTGCTAAAGTGCTGTAGCCACTATTTGTGTCCATACTTTCTTCACCTAACAGAATGACAATTTAATTCTAGCTCTTTTCTCTTGGTTATTTTTTCACTTGGGGAGGTGGGAATTAACAGTATTGGACTAAGCTATCATTTCTCTGCCTCAGCAAGAATGAAGATTTTCACATTATAAATTTTAAGAAACAGTGAAAACTTTTCAAGTTAGTCAGATTTGCTGGTGTCATGAAATAACCGTTTTTGAAGACTCTTGGTTCTAGAATGGTATCTTAAGTTAGCTGTTAGGTGTGAAATATAACCAACCATCACCAAGGAAGATTCTTTTCTCCAGAAATCTCTGCAATAGGACATTTTTTATAAAGGCCAAATAATAAATATTTTAGGCTTTGCTGGCCGTACATTCTAGGTCTTAGCTACTCAGTTCTGCCATTGTCATGCAAAAGCAGCCAGAGACAGGTAAATGAATGAGCATGGCTGTATTCTAATAAAGCTTCATTTACCAAAACAGGCCATGGGCCGTAGTTTGCCAGCCCTGTTACAGGAGATTCATCTAGATAATATTAGTTGACTGAATGGTTAGATTTCTCCAAAAAGAGGGGAAGATAAGAATGTGCCTTTCTGTTGATATTTCATTATCGTTTTTATTCATTGATTTGTTCCCTAGTGTGTTCCTTCCTTTGAATGTCCAGGGAGTTGTTGCCACATGCCAGGTTCTTTGCTTGGTGCTGATTTGTTTTGTGGTCTGGTGAGACACTTAGCCTATCTCTGACTTAGTTGTCCTAGCAGTATAAAATATAAACACTCACCTTTGTCATCACAGTCTATGAATATTCTGTGAAACTCCCCAAATGTGGCAAAGAGATCATGTAATCAATATTTATTCAGTACAACTCTGCCAGGTCCTAAGTATCCAAAGGTGAGCCACGCCTATACACACTTGCACAGAGTCCCCATTAAGTAGGGGAGACATACGTGTTACCATTGACTATGGTCCTGGCTTACTGAAGACAAAGAGCATAGCCAGAGAACACCTGAGCCACCTCCTGGCTCACTTCCTCTGAGGAGGCAGTGGACCTGTGATGGTTCTGCTTGACATGAGACTTTTCTCTCCAGCAGGTCTGTGGAACTAAATGGATTCGTGGCGTTCAGGGATCAGTACATGGGGATGTCTGTGCCTCCACACTATCAATATATACCGCACCTTTTTAGCTATTCTGCCCACTCACCACTTCTGCCCCCACAAGCTCGAAGCCTGGATCCCCAGTCATACAGTCTGATTCATCAGCTGGTGTCAGCCGAGGACCTGGAGCCACTGGGCACACCCATGTTGATTGAGGACGGGTGAGTGAGCCTTGCTGTTTGTAGCCCTGCAGCTTCAGTGTGGTCCCTTCCCCACCCCCTACCTTCATCCCAGGCTTCTCTACCCCAGGCTTTGCAATGAGTCAGGGTATAAGAAGTGATGACTCAGCCATCAGAGGACAAATCTGTGCTCATCGAAGTCAGTGGCTCTTGATTTTTCTCTTGAACATCTTTTCTCATAGAACTGGGGCTATTTATCTTTTCCTATGGAACTGGGATTAAAGGGCTATTGTTTCTGGTTGGACTTAGGTAAGCCAGACCTTGGAATGGGTTTGAGCGCTTCTGTGCCAGAGATGAGCTGTAATTCTGGATATAATCATACATTAGGTTTAGGCTTCTTAACATAGTTGTGGCCCGTCTGTGTCCCTAGTCAACATACTCTGGGGTAGCCTAGTGCCATGTGCCCTGTGTGCAGGCCTGAGTGAGTGGAAGAAATACTCTCAATCCTGTCAGCTCTGCCTGAGTAGATAATAGTTCGGCCATTCAGGCCTACATTTGACCTGGACCATAGGCTCTTTCAGTGTTATTAAGCTTAGATTTCCTCCTTTGCCCTGCCTGCCCAAGATACCCTGAGATTTCTTAAGCTAGTCTCCAGTTTCAGAAGAGGAAATTCACTTATCTTCCTATAGGGAAGACATCATCAGTTCAGTTCAGTCACTCACTCAGTCATGTCCGACTCTTTGCGACCCCATGAAGCCATCATCAAACCTTTACATATCGGGTGTGGGGGTTTGGAGAAGAGTCACACCACAGGGCTTTGAGGAAAAAAACTGGGGCCCTATTTCCTCCAGCCGAGAGATAAGGAAGGCCCTGTTCCTTCCTTCCATTGCACAGTAGCTTAGAAGGGTCGAGCAACTCTAGTTTCCTAAACTCTCACCACCAGGGGGTGCAGTGAGAGCAAGAAAAGCTTCTGAATGCATTGTATTCTCTTTCAGCTATCTCGCCCCGAGGCTCAGTTTCACATCAACCCATGTATTGAGTGGGCACCAGATGTACCCTAATGGAGCTTTCATTGCCAAAACTGGTGCACGAATGACTGGGAATTTTTTTGTAACACGTGAAGCATTAGTGGACACCGACATTAGAAGTCATACTCCTGACAACTGCTCAAATGTCTAAGCCTCCTTTCCCCTTTGTAACCTTTTCTTACCAAACCTGCCCCTCCAGCCCTGCGCTTGCTGCGGGCCCCAGTCCTATCCTTTTATCATTAGACTGAATTGAATGGAGCTGGAGATCCATGGTCAAGGGCAAGGAGCCCACTGCCAGAGACCCTTTGTGCCCTTAGGAGTATCCTCCTCCTTGGCCCCCATCCTCACTGCTTTGGCCACTAGAAGTAACTTTCCCCTCTCCATACCCCCTCCAGATATGCTGTGACTCAAGCAGAGCTATTTGCCCTGCTTTGCCGCCTGGCTGACGAGCTGCTTTTCAGGCAGATTGCCTGGATCAAGAAACTGCCTTTCTTCTGCGAGCTCTCAATCAAGGATTACACGTGCCTCCTGAGCTCTACGTGGCAGGAATTAATCCTGCTCTCCTCCCTCACTGTTTACAGCAAGCAGATCTTCGGGGAGCTGGCTGATGTCACTGCTAAGTACTCACCCTCAGATGAAGAACTACACAGGTGAGAGCTCCTTGCTGGGGAGGAAGTCTCAGGCAACCAGACCATTGTCATCTCTGCAAGGCAGGGTGCCTGGCACTCCACAGGATGAGCATTAAAGCCACCCAGGGATGGACATGAATCTTCACTCAGATGCTGACTAACTTGTAACTTTGGTCATATCTCTCATCCTTAAGTTCTGAATTCATAAAGTAGGGTAGTGACAATAACTGCCCCAACAGGGTAGTTGCGAGGAAAAAATGATAATGTGCAGCAAAACTTAGCAAGTGCTAAGCTGTTACTTTGATCACATCTGGATTACTGAGTTAATGTATCTGGAAGAAACAGAAATCCGAAATTTTCCTGTTAGGTGAGGGGCTGTGAGCTATCATTTACAATCCAAGAACAGGACCCTGGAGTTATTGTAATACCTACTGTGTGCCAAGCACTGGGCTTGGTATTTTACATTATTGTCTTTCTTTTTTACAGCCTCTATCATTGTAGGTGTTGTTATGCCCATTTTATAGGTGAGAAAACTGAAGTTTGGAGGGACTTGCCATTGAGGGTTTTAGATTTGAATCCAGTGTCTATATTTGAATCCGTGCCTGCCCAATTGAAATCTTAGGCTCTTTCACTGTATCTCAGATGCAGTAAGATAAGATCATGGGACTGAAATATTGAACTCTGCTTCCTTGATGTTTTCCACTGACTAGGATCCTTCTGACCTCCTTGCCTAGAGCAGGTGACACCCCAAAATCAGGAAAAAAAAGATCCATTGATACATTTCTGACTTGCTGACTTATTTATGTGAAAAACAAAGTTTAAATCCTATTTTAATATTTCACCTTTACTAGACAGTTCAAAATAATGGAAGTCATGACATTCTAGAACACCAAGAAAGAGAAGAAAAAGTACCTCCATGGAAGGAAGCTGGAGAAGGTGGAATACCAGCCCCCAAACTTCTCTTGCACATCTCCCTCTGCCACTTAATCATAGTAATAAGCAGAGACTTAGGCTGGGAACAAAGCTCCAGCACCTTCAAGGGCCCTTTGCATAGCTGAGGGAGGGAAGAGTCTAGGTACATTCTCCACTAGTTTTCTAATATTTCCTTATTAATGATGCTTACTGGCTTGATGGTAATCTATAAATGACAGGAGGTTTAACCCAGCTGACATTTGTCCTCAAACAGAGCTATCTGATTTTGCAGATAACCTAACCCCTTGTCTTGAGCCTCTAATTCACTTGTTTCCATCAATCTCCTGTCTCCTGCTCTGTAACTCTGGGCCAGCTGAGTGTTTGGATAGCCTAAGCCAGCTCCAGTATTGTCAGAGTTTGCAAAACTGGCCCAGTGAGCTTGGCCTCCCTGTTTGCCTAGAATCCACCAGTGCAGCCTGAGGCTGTCTAAAAAGTGTGTTCTGCCCTTCGTGGGATGATGAATTTTCTCAAACCCTCTTCAGGTAGGCAGGGATCACTGACCTTGTGGGGTTCCCTGGCTTTATGTTTCATAAAAAATACCCTGTCCCACTCTTTCCAATCCTTTGAGCTGAAAGAACAAGGCAGGGACCAGTAACAGCTGAACTAGTGAGAGAAGTTTTACTTTCTACAAAGGGCCCTTATCAGAGAGAATCTAGAGCTCCACTATCCAGCATAATAGCTGCTAGCCTCAAGTGGCTATTTACATTACTTAAAATTAAAAATTTAGTTCCTCATTTACACTAGCCACATTTTAAGAGCTCTGGAGCCACATGTGGCTAGTGGCTGCTGTATCAGACAGTTGCAGATATACAATAGAACATTTCCTTCATCATAGAAAGTTCTGTTGAACAGTGCTAACTTTGAAACACGAGTTGCAGCTGAGCTCTCAAGTGAGTTCTGAGGATAAGAAATAGATTTGTTGTTAGTACTCCCACTCCACTATGGAATCCTTCAGTGGAAAAATACAAGTTAAACTTCAGCATGTCATTTCTGATGTGACGCTGATTTATTGAGCACCTATTGTGTATGCTGGGAGGAGAGGTGTTGAGATAACAGATGGGGCAGACATGGTTTCTGACTCTGAGATGAAAGCTCATATTCTTGATTTAGGGGGTTGTGGGACAAATAGAAGCAGATAGAATCTACGTTCAGGGTGATACTAGTGGAGATTGAGGAGGCCGTACGAGGGACTGCGAAAGCATAGACTAGGGAACGAGTACCTCTGCTTGCAGGATCAGGGAATGCTTGCCAAAGAGGAGACGTTTGAGCTGCATCTTGTAGGGGAATTTTTGTAAGCAGATTAGAGAGAATAGGAGGCAGGCAGGAGAATAACACAGAGTCCTAAAAATTATAGAGATTCTGAGTGAGTGGTTTGAACATGTAACCAAAATGCAATCCTGTGGATTAGAGTATAGAGAGAATACATCTGAGAGTGAGAGAAATCAGGGGAGGAATGAGAGAAATGAGGGGAGGAATGACAGGAGAGAAAGACAGAAAGACAGTCATCAGGGTACTTAAATGCTAATCTAAAAAAATTTGGATTTTATTATGTCAGTGGTATTAAGTCGTAGGACATTTTAAAGTGAAGCAATTACGTGTCAGGTTGCATTTTACAAAGATTGCTGCGGCTGTAGAGTTCAGGATGGGTTGCATGGGTGAAGCTAGAATACAGTGTAAGAAGCTGGTCCATAGCCCAGGAAATGTCAACAAGTCCTAGACAAGGCAGCGATGACAATGGGATTAGAGAGGGCAGCATGGAGTTAAGAGATGCCAGGGAGGTAAAGTCAGTGGGAGGTAAACCTCAGTGAGTGAAGAAGTTGAGATACTGCCAGGCAAGTGGGCACCAGTTCTCTTAACCAAGATAATGGAGCCTGGGAAGAGAGATGCGCCTGTCTGAGATTGACTCAGAGTGTGAGACACATGTGGAACTGCCCAGGAGTCCAGAGGAAATAGAAGTACAAGAACCTTTGCAATCTGGCTCATCACTGTAAGGCAGTCCCCACTCTGCTGGAAACCCAGACTGTGGAGTCTGTAATTGGCCATAGCTCTTTCCTACCTTGCCTGCTCCAGCGTTACTCCCACTCCCCCAAAATGCCTTTAGTTTTTCACAACTGCTGAAGGCAAGTGAGTTCCTGCTGTCACGAAAAGACTTTCTCAGATGATACATGACCACCTCCTTTTCTCTTCTCAAATATTGAATCAAATTTATGGTGCCCATTTTCCTTAATCAGGCTGTTATCAGACAGTGAGCTGGGTGAATTTGATTTAAAGCAGATTGTAGCACCAGCCAGTGACTGCTCCTGGCCCTAATCAAGACTCCTTCACTCTTAGGAGAAGATGCCTTGCACTAGATGGGCTTTAATGGGCATGTCTATCTTGTGAGCACTAGCTGCATTTCTGCCAGGTCTCTGGAAAGTTGCTTCCTAGCTTCCTTGCTAAGGCCCTAGCTGTAGGTTCAAGGAAACTCAGTTTTTTCTTTTGGTTGTGATAAAAGAAGTGATGCTACTGCTGCTGCTGTTAACAATGATAATAGCTAACAATTAGAGACTGTTTATTGTGCCAAAATCCATCTTAAGTGCTCTGCAAACATTATTTGTTTAGTCCTCACCACTTCCCTAAGGGACCATACTGATATTATCCCTGTACCACACATGAGGAGCAAAAGGTTCAGAGAGTGAAAACACAAGGCTGCAAAGCTAAAAGAGATGGAGTTGAGATTATCACCTTGATCTGTTGTGCTCCAAAGCCCAGACTCTAACATTACTACATTTTTTAGCCTTCTCAAAAGTATGACTTTCTGTCTTGCAGCCACAGTCTGTCTTCTCATCTTGGAATCCGTATGTGAGTGCTGAGATGGCAGTTCCTCTAAGGCTGTGGCCGATGACTGCCTCTGGGAGTAGGTGCATTTAGATGAATGAAAAAGAGACAACTGGGCCTTTCAGCTCCCTTAATGGGACATAACTTACACAGTGTCAGCTTCAATTGCTGACTGAATGGTCCAGTGGTTTGGGAGATCCTTGCAGGCATGTTTTCCTTGTCCCAGCATGCTTATATAATGGTAACCTAGAAGAAGAATGGGTGTGTTTGTCCAACTTTCTGCCTTTGAGTGCTGATAATTTGTAGACAGGGAATACAGGGGCGTTAGAACTGTGGAGTGGGCAGATGTGGAGGAGGCACGGCTGCAGGAGAAAGCAGGCCCATGGAACAGAGAACAATTTGTTTATCAGGGGGTGGGATGCGGGGTGTGGAGGAAAGCTTTGCAGTCAGGCTGTGGAGACTGAGTGGGGGCTGCCGGGCTGGCTGCCAGGCCCCAACCATGACTGCCAGGGGTCCATGATGGTTGCCTGTCCTAGAAAACTTGGGAAAACGGGTATGTGCTCTCCCCAAGCGAGAGGGCAGAGCTGGGTCATATATCCAAGCCAGGCATGTGGGAGTTCCTTTGTGTCCCTCAGGTCAAGACTCAACTAGGAATAGGTTTGGCATTGCTCTCTGGGGGTCTGGCTGCTAGCCACACACCTGCAGGGTCTGCAGAGCCAGAGTGAGCACTTGGGGCAAGAGGTTACTGATGAGGGGAGAGCACGTTATCTTTGCTCGCTACACTGCTTGGCCACCAGACAGATGCTGACACTGCTGCCCTACTTGCATCCTCCTCTTTCATGCCCTACCCCATCCCATCTCCTCCCTACGCCTCCACACAGATACTAGTGGGCATTTTCAGTAAAGACCTTTTACGTCTCAAGAACAGAAGTAGCTGGCAAAGTACTGTGATGAGGAGTGATCTTCACCCCCAGGCACACTGCCTGCTGTAGGTCTCAGCATCATGGAGGCAGCGGAGGGGCTGTTCTGTGCACAGCACCCACTCTGGGTCGGGCGCTGAACTGAGTTGCTCTGGGAACAGAGACCTCCTGCAGTGGCCCCTGTGGTAGCCTTTCCCAGTTGCCAGTTAAGAACAAGACGGTCAGGGGATGGACAATGTAATGCTGAGAAAGCAACAGGCTTGGGATGAGAAAACGTTCATCCTTGGCCCCACCACCACTTACTTGTGTTACTCACTTGCAACTTTGGGGAAGATAGCTCTTCTACATCCTCATCCCTAACATGAACGTGGTATTACTTATCTCACAGATTTTCAGATTATCAAGAGGGTAAAATATAAGACCACAATAAAGGTATGGTAAATAATCTGTTTGAGCTGTTGTTTCTATGGGTGAATAAAGAGGATTATAATATCCAATTTGTGAATTTATTGGGAGTATCCAATGAAATAATGTATGTAAAATACTTAACTGGGAAGTAGCAAAGGCTCAACAAATAGTAGAAGAGTAGATATGGTTATTATAGTGGTTATTTAGTATAAATCTACCAACCAATCTGGGAAAGTATTAGTAAAGCTGTAAAAGCCACTGGACCAAGAGCCAGAGAGAAACAGTCAGCCATGCTGGCTCAAATCGTGAACGGGGAGCCAAGCCTTGAGGCCGAGGGGCGGGGCTCTGGATTGTGAGCAGCTGCTGCAGCAGCTCCCCCTGCTGCTTGAGAAGTGCAGGTGACTGGCCCCAACAAGAGCCAGACATTCCCCAGGGAAGAGAAAAATGTCCTGCTTGCCCAGGAAGCCAAGCCTTTGCAAAGCCTTCAGAGTCAGCACAGAAAGCAATAGAACCCAGACAGCAGTAAAATATCCCCAGGAGTTCTGGACCCTACCCAGACAGGGCCTTGTTGCCTAGCAAGGGGCTACAGTACCCAGATCTGAACATGTCGCCAGGAAGCAGCTCTGAGGCTAAGCACCTTCTCTGTGACTCAGCTGTCTGGAACAAGAAGACTAGACACTGGGCCTGACCCCAGCTTTTATAGACTCCTTTTCCCCCACTAAGGCTTTGCCTTCTTGGTTTGGGAGTATCTCCATTTTTGGTATAAGATATTTCCCACTGAGACCTGGAATATTAGTCCCCCAGCCTAGGGCTCCTTTGCCTTAAACTTGGTCTTTGCCTCAAGGAACTAACTTCTCATCCAGAGAATGCAGCATGGCCAGCATTGAGTCTTCTCTGCTAATGGAGGCCACTTCAGATTTTGAGAAAACCAAGATCTTAGGGAGTTGGCCCAGATTCAGGGTTCTCAGTCTGTTCCAAGCTAGCCATTTGCTTATGGAGCAGTCGTTTCTGTTCCTTGAAACTTTAGTGTCTCATCTGTACAGTGGTAATTGTAATCTCACTTAGCCCATAGGGCTGAGAACATTAAATTAAATGAGATAATACATATAAAGTACCCAGCACAGAGACTGGCATGACATGGAGGCTCAATTTATGTTTCCCTCCCTCCCTAGCTGAAGTCAGGCCTGCCAGGTTCACTGCTGGAAACAGTGAACTTAAATACAATCAGCAGCTTTTCTCTTCATTGTGGCAGTTGCACACACAGAGTCACAACTCATGGTAGCTGCCATTGTTGTTACTGAAGGCTGCATCACAACAGCAGTATCTTAATGATGTATTTCTCTACATTTACATCCCAAGCACCCTTTGAGCCTTGCACCACAAGCAGGCAACCATTATTTACAGAAGAGATCCTCAAAACTTAGAGGGGTCAAAGGACTTTCCCAAAGTCTTATAGCTTGTATGTGATGGAGCAGGATTTGAACTTGAATTTGACTGACCCTAATTGACCTTGAGAACAGCAGCTTGTATGAGCTGCCTTGGCCTCTAGAGAAACCATGAATTCACCTGTCCTTCACAAGTGCTTCTGGATTCCATTTCCCCCAAGCTCAACCTCTTTCCTGCCTTAAGGAGCTGTAGGAGACTTCTGTCTCCCTTCCATTACCTCCACTGGTAGTCAGAGCCCACTATTAACACCTGTGTCTGTTTTCCAGATTTAGTGATGAAGGGATGGAGGTGATTGAGCGGCTCATCTACCTGTATCACAAGTTTCATCAGCTAAAAGTGAGCAATGAGGAGTATGCTTGCATGAAAGCAATTAACTTCCTAAATCAAGGTGAGTAACTGAGGATAGGAAGAAAGGACTTAGTTTTCTTTGCCCAGCAAATATTTGCCCTCATGTTTCCCCCCTACCCCCTTTACCCTCAGGCCTGTTGCATCATGTGGGTACTGATCTTGGAAGTCCTGCGCTGCCCTCCTCATCACCCTGCCCCACTGTAGTGCAGGGCATGGTTTGAACTTTTTTCTTCAAACCTAAATGCCACAGCCTCTATAACTCATAGAGGAAGGAAGAGGATTTGCTTTGTTTAGTCAGTTTTAGTGCATTTAAGCACAGACATCAAGGACAGTACATGCGTCATTTAAAATATGCACAAGTTTACCAGTGACTGAAGAAGAGCAGAGTGACTGATGAGACTACTGGAGATAAGGAACCTGTGGCAAGCTGACGGGCCCCTTCAGGGCAGAGTGGAGGTGCCCAGAAACTCACGCCCGTATCAAGCATGGCTTTAGTTAGAAGAGTGGTGATTGTGATTTACATGGAGTATCACCTGCAAACTGGCATTGTGTAGCTGCTGGTAACCAGAATATGCAAGAGAATTTGTGTTCCCTTTTTTCCAGAATAGCATGTGAGTGAGTTGCTCTCAGAGTGGAACTGGGCTATTTTGCTGCCCGTGACACGGACAGTGGTCTATTCCTGTATTCAGTTTCCTAGTCTAGAGACTCTTGATCCCCTCCTCTTTGCCAGCTCCTTCCTTGGTACCAACTAAACCTCCTCCTCTTGCTTCCGCACCTTTTATGCATTTGTCTGGTGTTCTGTGTGCCTCCCTTAGGCCAGGCCCTGTGTCGAGCATTAAAGACATCGCAATAAATTAGATCCCAGGCTCCTGGCCTCAAGAAGTGCAGGGATGGCACTTGATACATTGCTTGAGCCTCAAATGAGGGGAGAGGGACTTCCCTGGTGGTCCAGTGGTTAAGACTTCACCTTCCAATGCAGGGGGTGCAGGTTCGATCCCTGGTGAGGGAACTAAGATCCTGCATGCCTTCTGGCCAAAAAATCAAAACGTGAAACAGAAGCAATATTGTAACAAATTCAATAAAGACTTTAAAAATGGTCCACATTAAAAAAAAATCTTACCAAAAAACACCCTCTACCACTTAAATGGGAAGAGATCAGTAACAACTACTTGGAGAATGAGAAATCTGATAGTGAGGCTTCAAAGGCAGGGTAAGATTTATATAGAGAATATTTATTAATATATTCTGTGTATGAAAAAAGAGGATTGTGTGTTTATATGTATATGAACACACTATATAATATATACACATATATGAGAAAGACATCTACAGGCATACCTTGGAGATATTGCATGTTTGGTTCCCGACCACCACAGTAAAGTGAGTGTTGCAATAGAGTGAGTCACATGAATTTCTTGACTTCCAGTGCCTGTAAAATTTATATTAATACTATGCTGTGGTCTATTAAGTGTACAGTAGCATTTTGTCTTAAAAAACGGAGTATATACCTCAAAAAATAATGCTTTATTGCTGAAAAATGCTAGCCATCATCTGAGCCTTCAGTGAGTCATAATCTTTGCTGGTGGACGATCTTACCTCAGTGTTAATGGCTTCTGATTGATCAGGGTGGTGGTGGTTGAAGATTGGGGTAGCTGTGGTGATTTCCAAAATAAGATAGCAGTGAAGTTTTCCACATGAATTGACTTTTTCTTTCATCAATGTATTCTGTGTAGCATGCAATGCTGTTTGAACATTTTGCCCCCAGTAGAACTTCTTCCAAAATTGGAGTCAGTACTCTCAAACCCTGCTGCTGCTTTATCAACTAAGTTTATGTAATACTGTAAATAAATCCTTTGTTACTGTTTCAACAGTCTTTACAGCTTCTTCACCAGGAGTAGATTCCATCTCAAGGAACCAGTTTCTTCATTCATCTATAAGAAGCAACTCATCTGTTAAAATTTTTTTCATGAGATTTCATCAGTTCAGTCTCATTTTCAGGCTTCAGTTCTCATTCTAGTTCTCTTGCTGTGTCTACCGCATCTGCAGTTACTTCCTCCACTGAAGTCTTGAGCTCCTCAAAGTCATCCATGAAGGTTGGAATCAACTTGTTTCAAAATCCTGTTAATGTTGATATGTTGACCTCTTTCAGTGACTTGGGAATGGCCTCTGAAATGGTGAATCCTTTCCAGAAGGTTTTTGATTTATTTTGTCCAGATCCATCAGAGGAATCGCTATCTCCGGGCAGCTATAGCCTTAGGAAATGTATTTCTTAAATAGTAAGACATGAATGTTGAAAAGACTCCTTGATCCATGGGCTGAAGAATGGATGTGTTAATCTCATTGTACATCTCCATCAGAGCTCTTGGGTGAACAGGTGCTTTGTCAGTGAGCAGTAATATTTTGAAAGGAATCTCTTTCTGAGGAGTAGTTCTCCACAGTGGACTTGAAATATTTAGTAAGCCACGCTGTGAACAGATATGCTGTCATCCAGGCTTTGATGTTCCATTTATGGAACACAAGCAGAGTAGACTTAGTGTAATTCTTAAGGGCATTAGAATTTTTGGAATGGTAAATGAGCATTGTCCTCAACTTAAAGTCATCAGCTGCATTAGCCCCTAACAAGAGAGTCAGCTTGTCCTTTGAAGCCAGACATTGACTTCTCCTCTCTAGCTATGAAAAGTCCTGGATAGCATCTTCTTCCAACATAAGGCTATTTTGTCTATATTGAAAATCTTTGTTTAGTGTAGCCATCTTCTTTAATTATCTTATTAGCTAGGTCATCTGAATAAAATGCTGCAGCTTCTATGTCAGCACTTGGTTCTTCACCTCACCCTTTTATGAAGACAGCATCTTTCCTTAAATCTCATGAACCAACCTCTACTAGCTTCAAACTTTTCTTCTGCAGCTTCCTCACCTCTCTTAGGCTTTATAGGATTGAGAGGAGTTATCCTTTCTCTGGATGAGGCTTAGGTCTAAGTGAATACTGTGGATGGTTTGATCTTCTATGTAGACCACTCAAACTTTCTCCTTATCAGCTTATCAATAAGGCTGTCTTTCTTATTATTTTTGTGTTCACTGGAGTAGTGCTTTTTAATTTCCTTCAAGAAATTTTCCTTTGCCTTTAGAACTTTGCTAACTCACAAGAGCCCTAGCTTTCAGCCTATCTTGACTGTTGACATGCCTTCTTCAACTGAGCTTAATCATTTCTAGCTTATGATTTAAATTGAGAGATGTGTGAGTTTTCCTTTCACTTGAACACTTACAGGCAATTGTACAGTTATTAATTGGCCTAATTTCACTATTGTTGTTTCTCAGGGAATTGGGAGGACCAAGGAGAGGGAGAGACACAGGGGAACAGCCAAAGGAACAGTCAGAACACACATTTACTGATTAGGTTCACCAACTTGTATGAGCACAGTTTGTGGCACCCCAAAGCAATTACAATGGAATGGCACCCTGCTCCAGCACTCTTGCCTGGCAAATCCCATGGACAGAGGAGCCTGGTGGGCCTGCAGTCCATGGGATCGAGAAGAGTCGGACACGACTGAGCGACTTCACTTTCACTTTTCACTTTCATGCATTGGAGAAGGAAATGGCAACCCACTCCAGTGTTCTTGCCTGGAGAGTCCCAGGGACGATTATAGGGTCGCACAGAGTTGGACACGACTGAAGCAACTTAGCAGTAGGAGCAGCAGCAGCAGAAATCACTGACCATAGATTCACATAACAAATCTTATAATAATGAAAATCTTTGAAATATTGCGAGAGTTACCTAATGTGACAAAGAAACATGAAATGAGCAAATGCTGTTGGGAAAAATGGCACCGATAGACTTGCTTGGTACAGAGTTGCTACAAACCTTCAATTTGTGAAAAATGCAGTATCTGTGAAGTACAGTAAAGCAAAGCACAATAAAACAAGATATGCTTATATAAAGAAAAAAAAAAACAAAAACTGGAGGGACCCAGTAGAATACCAGTGGCCCAGGTAGAATAGTCTGAGTAGAAGCACACAGGAGACCATGTGTGAGTATATGTACAAGCATGAGAATATAGGTGTCAGCATGATTTCTGAATGGGTCCAGCAAAGAGCAAATTTAAAGCTATTGTGAAGGATAAATTGGGAAATTATTCAGTCTCTTGTTTAGCATCCACTAGTACCTGTTTTGTGCCAAACCCTGTGCTGGGAGCTGAGTATGAAGTTGAGAAAGATGACAGCCTAGCCCTCAAGGGGCTCAGTCTAAGTGATTGTCCTTGATAATTTTTTCATTTACCTAATTTCTCTTCTCTTACCCAGAGCTTTAATTCCTCCATGTCAGAAAAAAAAAAAACAATTCCCTGTTGAGACAATGTTTAATAACTTTTCAGTGAAAGATACACATATTCAAGGAGCTGGCGGAAGTCCCTCCCATTTCCTGTGGTCTTTTTTCACAGATATCAGGGGTCTGACCAGTGCCTCGCAGCTGGAACAGTTGAACAAACGATATTGGTACATTTGCCAGGATTTCACTGAATATAAATATATACATCAGCCGAACCGTTTTCCTGACCTCATGATGTGCTTACCTGAGATTCGCTATATTGCAGGTAATGGGCCCTGGGCTTCCAATCCTTCCTTGCTTTTCTTAATTTGTGAAGGGAATGAGGAAAGCAGTGTTTTCAGGATGCTGATGCCAGGCCCATCACCAGCTGAATAAAAGAAGTACTAGCCCTGCCCTCAGAAAAATTTACATTATAATGAGAAGTTTGGTTTTTCTTTGTAGGGAAGAGAGTCTAACATTTCCTAGGCTCCTGTAAAGTGCAGGGTACTTGGTGGCCTCTTATTCAATTCAGAACAATTTCTGCAAGACTTATGGTTGACCACTCTGTGGATGGGGAAACAGGTTCGAAGTTTTTCAGATTAACTTCATTTCCTGAATTACATACCTTAAAAGGGTGGGTTTTACAGCATGTGAACTAACTATATCTCAATTTTTAAAATTAATTTTATTGATTAGAATTGCCTGTAGGTTTTTGAGGATCTTTCACTTAAAGAGGTGTCTTTAAAATAATTATCAAAGATGCTTTGTTCGCAAAGCAACTTTTGTTGTAGTTGTTTTGTGATCTTCACCCCCTTCTGAGCTTCTTGACATTTAAATAGGTTCATTTCAACATAAAATCCTGGCTTTTACTCTTGTTGTTTTACTTCATTTGGTAAAGAATCTTGTTTACAGTTATCTAGCACATGCTGAGGGGCAACTAAGAACTGTGACGTCTGGGCTAAGATTGTTTCTGTAAAATTAAGGAGTACAGTTTTGAAGGGAAAAAAGGTTCAATCTAGTAAAATCAATTTTTAACTTTTGGGCCACAGAATAGTCTAGGAGACAGGACCTGGACCTAAATAAACTGGTAGAATCTTAGCAGTGTTTTGGTAGTTTACGTCTCAGCATTTTCAAAACTATGTTCTTCCAAATGAGATATGAATCAGGTGCTTTATGAAATAGAAGTTAATAGAGAGAAGTTCTCCCCCACAGAATTGGCAGAGTTGTCAACCCTGTCAGCCCTTTGAATTACATGGGAAGCTTTTAATAAATACCCATGCTTGGGTTGCACCTGTAGAGATTCTGACTTAATTGATAACGGAGTGGAGCCCGGTCATCAGTATTTAAAAAAAAAATACTCCCCAGTAACTCTAGGGTTCTGTCAGGGAAAACTGTAGCCTCAGATATTTACAGAGTATATTAGCACACTGCACGCTCTTAGAAGTCCTCCAACTTAAAACAAGCAAACCTATTTTAACCCTGAATTTCTCAATTTATCTTCCCCTGTAAACTCCGCCTCTCTCCTCAGTACATTTTATTCCCATTATACCATTCTGTAGTGCAATGTGTCATAGAATGCTAGTTAAGATTCTGCTAGGAAATGAAACAGGATATAAGTTTCTCTAAGAGGACATCTAAGAATACTTCTCAGTTTCAGAATCCTCATTTGTAAAATGGGTATAAAAAGTAATATCTATCACACAGAAATATTGTGAGAATTAAATGAGATAATGTATTTAAACACCTACCACAGAGTTCAGTATTCTTTGGATAGTAGCCATAATTATAGCTTGCACCATTACTAGACTCCCTAGGGCACTGAAATGGGGCTACATATTAGAATGTTAGCCCAGTCTGTTTTGCCTTTGTAATAGTCCTGGCACCTTCCTCACCCCAGTCACTCAAAAGGGCAGTGTTCTCCTTTCCCCAGCCCAAGAGGAGGCAAACACACCATTTCACTGGCTGCCAAACCTGACTCTTCTTTTTCCACCTTTTCCCAGGAAAGATGGTGAATGTTCCCCTGGAGCAGCTGCCCCTCCTCTTTAAGGTGGTGCTGCATTCCTGCAAGACAAGTGTGGGCAAGGAGTGATCTGTCCCCAGCACCCCTCCTCAGGCCAACCCTAACGCCTGGGGTGGGCAGGACAGGCTCCGGAAGAAAGAGCCAGAGAGACCAAGATGGAGGCTGTGGAGCAGTGTTGCCAGTTGCCTCCACAGCAAGAAGAGTCTCTGTTTGTTTGTCTTGTTTTTTAACCTCATTTTTCTATATATTTATTTCACGACAGAGTTGAATGTATGGCCTTCAGCATGATGCACATGCTTCTGTGTGAATGCAGCCGGTGCATTTCCTTGCAGTTTACAGAATGTGAAGATGTGTAATGTTGCCGTGCTGTCATTGTTTAGAGATAGTTCTTTTGTATTTTGAGGGAGAGGGTGGGATGGGGCTGAGATGACTATTTCCATAATGTTGACAAAGATGACTACCTCAGTGGAAAGAGAAGGGTGTCAACAACCCTACTTTTTCCACACGTTCTCAGCAGACTCATATATTAGTCTGTCAGAGAGCAAATTGCCTTTTACTAGCTACAGAATTACCAGGTAAAAGAGCACACCATAAAAGGGGAAGTGGTGTTAGGAGGTTTCTTAAGCAGAGTGGGTGAGACATTGGGAACAGATCACGAGATGAGGATTTAACCATCTCTTTTCTTTGGAAAGTGAGAGTTGGGCACAGTGACCAAATCTAAGTTAGGTGTCCACCCTCCAAGCAGGTCCTCAGGGAGGAGGGTTTCTATTCTCACATCATACCCTGGGGCCTCCCCTCCCCGCCATCCACACCACCAGTACTGATTTCTGCCGCTGTCACCTTTTCACCTAGGCAAAGCCCTGGGGATAAGCTGATCCTCGGGACTAGTCTACAAGCTATCTTGGGACTCACAGCTACCTAGTTTCCTTACTCTCCTCACACTCGTTGCCTCTCCCTTATAAACGTGACTTCCTACTGACCCTTTGAAAAAACAGCTGAACAAAATGTCATGTTCTAAATCCTGATGCCCACTACTGATTTATTCTCTTTTCACCTTCAGAGGTTAGTGGGACAAAAGCCAGATTGCTAACAGAATGAACACTCCTCCTTTGGAGGTCCCTTTTATCTCCCCACCCCATCCCATTCCACCTCCAGATCTGAATCAGAAACTGCAGTCTTTCTCAAACAGCTGGAAGGACCATTCACCCATCTGCTGACCAGAATTTTTGCCCCTACATTCTACTCCTGGTTCTCTTAATGTCTCCCAAAATAAGATCAGGTTTCCTCAGAATAAGCCCAAGACCCAGAGTGGCACAGCTGCCCCTTAGAGTATCAGTGGCCTGGCTGACCAAGGTCTGGAGGGCTAGAGTCCAAAGCTCCTGGAAGGGAAGGGGGTGCTTTAAACTACCTCATGTTCCTAAAGGCCTGGCTGCCCCCTCTGCAGGTATGGCCTTGACCCCTTATTCTTTCACTACCTGCCCCACCTAGTCCCGGGAAACGTTCCTTACCCTCTTGGCTTTGGCCAGCAGCCGCACCAGGTCTGTCGTGGAATTCTTTCAGGGGCTTTTTCCTTCTCCGCCTTACTGCAGCAGTTGTCCCTGCCTAAGCCCAGGTCCCTCCCACAGGAGGGACAGGCCATTTAGCTGGGTGCATCCCTGGGTAGGCTTGAGGGGCCTACAGGACCTCTTTTTTTGCCTGTTGAGTCAAAGGCCGTTTGCTCTCTCCCCAGCCCAGCCTAGCACACTTACTCAGAGGGCCACCACACTGTGTGCCTATCAGGTAGTCTGTGTCAGATTGTAATTTTTTCTTTCCGGTGAATTGTTACGGGTACAGAAGGTGAAGACTTTGTCTTTTGATGGATCTAAAACTCAGAGCATTTCTTCAGAATGTTGTTTCTCCAGTTGCTCTGAGAAGGAGAAAGAAAAATGAAAGGAGAGACGTTTCTCAGGAAAAGCTCCAACCAGAATGTTTTTCACATGTCAATGGGAAGATTTGTATGTATCTGTTTATTTCACAGTATTTTTGTTTCTCTGATCTTTTATTTAACCGAACTAGATCACAGCCTTTGGCTGCAGGTCAGACTCCGAGCCACTTTCCTCAAAGTAGGGAAGGATGCACATAACAGAGACCCCTTCTCCAAGACAGCTTCTGTGTGCTTATCTTTCTTTGCTAGACCTCCGTCGGTCAAATCATTATTATTTTTTTTTAATTGTTTTTCTCTTAAATTAAGTGTTGTACTGGTTGGGTCGGGTACTGAAAGGAATTGCTCTCTGATGAGGCAGGAACGTGTCTCTTTAATACTGCAGCATTAAACAGAGCAAGTTGTTAATTTGTGGAGTGGGGAAAGGTTCTGCAAGTTGCCATTGTACAAATCCATTTTTACAAATGTTTGCAGTAGATTCCACAGAACAAAGAGCCCATTCATTGCCGAGAGCCCTGCAGAATCTCTGAGCCAAGTGGCCATGTGTTCCGAGCCGGAGCCTGACCTGTGGACCGCCTTTAATGTCTTCTGCACCCAGTCCTTTTATGACGTGGGCTTTTTTTAAACAGGGTAAAGTGACTGTGTTGCGTCGCAAACTCAGGTATTATGAGAGGAAGGTAGGAGTGTAGCTAGCAGTGTGGAGACATTAGGTCAGCCACTAGATGTATTTGTGAATTCAGTTTGAAGGACACAGAGAAAGGTTAGAGGGGGAGGTTTGATGTGTTGTTTTTCGCCTTTCTTCCCATGATGTTTGGTTAACAGGTAGCCTTTTTGCTAGTGGTAAAGAAAAAAGTTGTGCATCTTGTCTGTAATTCCCCTCTCTTCTGTCCTCTCTCTGATCCCCTGCCACCAACAGCACTCACTTTGAGTGAGAACCTTTCCACCATAAAAATATGACCCTGAAAGCTGTGTGTTAAAGGAGAATCCCAATCATTGCACTGCATTGAAACATACAAGCTTTTCTCTTCCTTCCCCTTTGCATGTTTTCTTGACCCAAGACAAAACTTTGGAATCTTGGAACTTCACCCACAACTCACACTCTCTGGCTCCTTTGTCAGCTTTTGGAGTCTTTCACAGGCTTGGTGGTTTTACCCTCAGTCTGGAGAGACTCTCCAGAACCTATCTCAAAGCACTCCACCTGTCTCAGAGGATACCATATCCCCCAGGCCCGTTGCATAGTGAGGTGGGCAAACCTCCAGGGATGGAAAGCAGATCCAGAGGAGGAGGGGTAGAGGCAACTGAGGGGTCTCCATGGCATCATGATAGTCACCCACTCCACAGCACCCTGCCTCACACCTGCCACCTGTTGTCAGAGAAGGGAATCCTGCCATGGCCAGTATGTCACCAAGTCCTTAAAACCCTGGGCTTTCTGAGATAGCTGCCTTGCTCTGCTGCCCATTTCTTACCTTAGTTCCTTTGTTCTCAGTTTACTGGGGAATGGGACAGATAGAGACAGACAAACCCAGTATTGGCAACATCTAGGCCACATCCAAGGTTGGCCAAAGTAAAAAGACTGGCCTCCCAGCAGGGCAGGAAGTGGAGCAGTGGTTCCAAGTCTTTAGCTCTGGGCCCCTGGTCTATGTCTTCTTGTTGCTTTTTAAAATTCTGCAATTGTTTTGAGAAATCCAATTTTTTAGACCAACCCTTTTATTAAATTTAAAATTTTTCTTTATTGATTTTTTAAAGTTAAAAAATTTTTTTAAAAAAAAAGCAAAAAAAAAACCTAAACAAAAACCCACCACTCTTACTTTCCCAATTTGATCCATGAGAGTCCCCCTGCACTCCCCTCTGCTTTTGCATCTGATCAGTCCTCCCTTTTCCCTCAGCTTGATGCATCTATGTCCAGTGTCTGTGAAATGATGTTTATCTGTGTCTCAGGATAAGAAATGGCAATCATTCCACCAGGTGCTGGAAACTGGTTAGCCTTGAGGCAAGGGTTTCTAGGGCCACAGCTCAGGGATGTGTATTTAATTACAGGGTCCCCAGAAACCCATCTCCTGGCTACCACAAGCAACAGCTTCTTTTCTGGGCTTAGGAGCCAGACCTGGACTGTTACCTTAAGGCAGGGGCCCCACAGACCATGCTGAGGCTTCCTGTTTGACCAGAGCTGGACTCCCTTGAGACTTGGGAAGACTTCAGTCTGTCCTGTAAGATGAACCACAGTGACCCTGCCTCTACTGGCTCACATGATGCCCGGTCCCTCTGCCTAATCCAGTACCCATCTGGCCTCCCTTCTCGGCCTGCAGCCCTCAATGGGCTACAGCCTGCTCAGGAATCAGTTGCAGGCTCAAAGGGAAGCCATGAATCAGGCCAGAGCTTGCTTCAAGCCCAAGAAAAAATTTGTCTTACTGGTGGAGGCTAGTCTTCCAAATCCTGGAGCCAGCCCTGCCAGCCAAAGGATCATTTTTGCCCTTTGGTGACCATTGTTTTCTTTCTCTGAAATGTCTTAGATGATAATGTTGTTGACTCAAATTTCCATGGGAAAAAAAAAAAAAAACTACCTCTTGAGTGACATCCTGGTCTATTCCTCTCTGAGGAGTCTTGTGGGAAAAGAATACTGTAGCTCCTGCTCTGTTTACATGTTTCTGTGGAGAAAGAAACCCTGCCTGCCCTGGGGTGTTGGGTGTTTTTGTCTGTGTTGCCATCCCAGGCCTGTGATAGGGGCTTGTGGCTACATTGTAATGTCTGGGCCATGTCTGGGGAGTCCTTCCCACCAGCCCAGCCAGGGACTAGCCATCGCCTTGAAGAAACCTCCTTTTCCTTCCTATGATGCAAGGCGCAGGGAGCACCACCTCCCATGACGCCACCTTCAGGAGCTGCGATGGCACACGCATCCATGAGCCTCCCCCTGGGCTACCGAGGCCCACCTCTACCCACAGTCCTGCACAGGAGTTGAGTAAACAGGATGTCTCTGAGCCCTTGTCCCCAAAGGGCCGGCCAAGGGCTGCCCGCCAACCTGGCTCCATCAATCCTGCATGACCAAGTGATAGTTGGCGGGCTCTTCTATCCAGGCCCTCTGCTACCTCCCACCCTGCCATCTGGCAAGGAATGGGCCCTTTTCTGTGAATTGACTACCTGTGGAAATGTGACCAATTATTGTGAAATGCATGTTTAGCGAATGTTAGGTACTGTATTTGAACCAATAAATGTGAATCCTTCTGCACATGGCATCTTGTCTGTGAAGCATGTCTGGGGTTCTGAGGTGGGACAATGGGTTGTTCTAAGGAGTGGGCTCTGCCTTCAGACCTTTGCCCGGCACTTTGTTGGGACTCTTCACAAACCTGAACCTCCTTGAACTTCAAGAATTACTACCTTTACTTTGTAAATGAAGAAACAAAAGTTAAATACTGGTGAAGGGACACTAACCTGCCAGAAAGTGGCGCAACTAGAGGAACTGAGTCTAGCGGGAGGGGCAAACGCAGTGGGATCACGATTGTAACTAAGGATGTATTGATACATGCCGATGTGTATGGGCCTGTATGTCACTGTGGTCCAACCAGTTAATCCCTGTCTTTCCAGAAAACAGATGAGGTTTTCTAGAGTTGAGAAAATAGAGGCTCTGAGAAGTCCCTGGACTCAGGATGAGCTTCACAGATGAGTATTAAAGGTAGGCTTTGAAGAAAGTCACCAGACAGGAAGAGGAGGACAGACCAGGTAGAATGGTCAAC
This sequence comes from Budorcas taxicolor, assembly GCF_023091745.1. NCBI lineage: Eukaryota > Metazoa > Chordata > Mammalia > Artiodactyla > Bovidae > Budorcas > Budorcas taxicolor. The sequence goes on along the minus strand of NC_068920.1, from coordinate 154,770,131 downwards.
AACATGTTGGAAGGTCCAGCTGTGAGTCAGAAACATACAAAATACCCAGACATAACAAGGGACTGCCATGGCAGGAATGGGGGCAGGTGAGAGTTGAGGCTGGAGAAGCCCTTGGGAACTTTGAATGCCACATGGAAGAGTTAGAGGAAGGAAAGCCATCTGCTACATCTCAGGAAAGAATGAAACCTCAGTGACCACAGTGTGCTGTTGAGTGGCCTGCCTGTCTGTCACTCTAGTCCAACCAGTTCATACTTGTTTTTCCAGAAAATAAATTTCCTAGAGCTGAGAAAACAGAAGCTCTGAGAGGTCAAGGTATGTGCCCAAAGTCACACATGAAATGTCAGGGCCCTGACTTGAACCTAAGATCTGCCCAACTGTCCTGTAATCTCGCAGTCCATACAGAGAAGTGGCAGTGTTTGGTTTGAGGGTTTTATGAAGACAGATGGGAAAGATGAAAGGTCTTCAGTTTGGAAAGATGAAGGCTGAGGAGTCTGGGCTTGGCCTGGTACCTCAGTTGATAAAAGAATCCGCCTGCCAACACAAGAGACCCAAGTTTGACCCAGGATCTGAGAAGATCCCGCATGCCACAGAGCAACTAAGCCTGTGCACCGCGACTGCTGCAACCCGAGCACCCTAGAGCCCATGCTCCGCAGCAAGAGAAGCCACGCGCCACAGCTAGAGAGCAGCCCCTGCTTGCCGCAACTAGAGCGAGACCACGCAGCAACAAAGATCCAGCACGGCCAAAAATTCATACAGAAATTAAATTTTTCTTAAAAGGCTGAGGAGTCCGGTCAAAGTCTATTATATCCCATGTGTGAAATGAAGGAAAGTCCAGCTGCCTTCCCATACCTCAGCCTCCTCTAGCACAAGCAACCAGAGAGCCCTTGAGGTTTGAAAGAGATGGTTTTAGAATAAAGGAAACGCCGCAGAACTAATTAGTAGATTCTTCCTTGCCCAAGAGGGAACAGATAAGACAGAGGTGCAAGAAAGAGAGCGTATTTGCTGAAAGCCTAGTGAGTGCCAGGTACTGGGATTGGTGTTTCACATACACTGTCTCCTGTAATCTTCAAGAATTTTGCAAGGTTTAGATCTCAACCCCATTTCACTCATAAGCAAATTGAGGCTTGAGGAAGTTCAGCCATTTGCACCAAACGACACATGAGTAAGTGACAAAATTGGCTTTTGAATCCAGGTCTATCTGATACCAAAGTTACAACCAGCTTCCTCCCTGCTCGGCCTTAGCAGCTCAAATACTGCTGAATGTGAATGTCTGGAGTTTGTAACAAAGCTCAGGAATGGCCTTTGGTTGAACTTTTTGCTCTTAGCAAAACTATTAAATTAATAAAGGATTAATTTCTATAAGAGATGAATGAACAGACCCAAATTGATCTGAAAAGCATTGCTATCCCAAATGTTTTCTCAGAACATAGACAACCCATATGTAGCTCCATGGAGGGGCAAAAGTTCTGCCAAAAGTCCGGGAAAGACTGCTCTTGTTCTACCTTCCTCTTATTGGTTCCCAACCTTTGATGGCATATTAAGGCTCTGAGAAGTCCTACCTGAAGAAAGCTTTAATTTTGTTTCCCAGGGTCTACCAAAAGTATTTGACCATGGATCATTCGTTGCTCCTGGTAAAATTCTGTTGGGACAGTGTTCCATGGAATAAATTGAGGACATTGCTCTAAATTTATAAATTGCTACTTAACTGATGCTGAACTTTTTTTGAGTGCCAGGAAATTACCTGGAAATAAATAATAATAATTAACATATATAGAGCAAAGCTAAGTGCTGTACAGAAAAATATTTTATGTGCATTTGATTACTGATTCCTCAGGGCCATCCTATGAAGTTGATGCTATAATGATCCCATTTTACAGATAAGAAAACCAAGACCCAGAAAGGTAAGTAATTTGCTTAAGGTTATACAACTTGTAGGTAACCTCAGGAATGAATAAAAACCAGCACTGATTGAATGCCCACTATTAGGATCTGCAGAAACCCTTCCTTATTCATTTTTATGCAAATCCTCTGAGGTAACATCATCTCTATTTAACTGAGGAGGAAACAGGGTATGCTGGCAGCTCTGGGTTGTCAGTCTGGAGCCAGAAATCCCCAGAAGTGGTGACCAGGGAAGGGTGTTAGGATAAGCTCAGAAGTGACTCCATGGAGCTCTCCCCAGGGGTCATTTTCCTCAGGCAGTTTGTGTGACAGCATACACATCAACAAGGGGTCTCACCACCTGAGTTCTAATTCCACTCCTTCCTTTACCTTGTGTGGCCTTGGCCCAGATAGATGCCTCTCTGATTCTCACTGCCCCTGTCAGATAAATGGAGATGACAGTGTCTGTGTCTTGGGGGTTTAAGGAGGATTCACTGTAGCTGGTTCAAAGGAGAGGCTCTGTGAAGTCAATCCCTAAAAGGAAGGGGAGGGAGCTGCAGCCCCTCATACTCCCAATAGCAGAAACCCAGGAAATCTAGAAGCCGCCTCCTCTCACTTGGCCTGGCTGCCCACCAGGTTTTTAGGCCCATAGTGGTAATCAGCTTCTCTGAGATCCTATGGCAAAAGTGCCCAACTGTCAGACCCAGGGCTCTTGGAGTCTTGTTCCCTTGGCAACAAGTCTCACCATGGAGACCACAGCCCCATCCTTGCCCTCCCTGCAAACTCCCTCTCCACGGACCTTCCCTGTTCAACACCTAGTCTTGGGAGCAGTGTAGGAACCAAGGAGAGCTTCAAGGAGGCGGCTCTTCCTCAGGCTGAGGAGTTTGAGGCACAGCCAGCAAGAGAGGCAAAAGGAACTCCCATCTTTTGTGTCTACTGTATGACTGGCAAGGTTCTGAGGAGTCTACCTATGTGGCTTCGTTAGGTTAAAAGCCAGGCACTCATCCTATTTTACATCAGTGGAACCTGAGGCTCAAAGAGACAAGGCAGACCAAAGTCTTACAGCTGATGGTCAGTCTTGGAACAGGACTGGAATACAGGGTTTCTGACCTAGAAACGCCTGCTGCTTCTGAATCGCGCCCCCCCCCCCCCGCCCCCCAACACACACACACATTGTCAAGACAGCCTCCAGCCTCAGTCTGGGGAGGGTTAGAAAGCTGGGTGAATGAATCCCTTCAGCTCTAGGCCTCTGCTGGTAGCATGAGCAGCAGCTAGCAGCCCCTTTTGAGTTCTGGGCTGGGCTTCAGTGGCAGCAGCAGTGGAGGAACTGCACTATTTTAAGCCAGGGCCAGTAGGCCCCATGTGGGCACAGGGAGGGTGGCCTCAGGCCCTTGGCCAGCTTCCCGGAAGTTGCCATGGCCTCCCTCCTCTCCCCTGAGCAGCTTTCTGAGGCAGTCACTTCCCTACAAACAGGAAAGAGGCTCTCAGGCCAAGAGACCTCCAGCCCCAGCTTCCTCCTCCTGCCCCTCACCCCCGAGTCTTCACTAATACATGGGGGAGCCCACCAGTTCCAGTTCCTGGCCAGTGTCCATCATCTGGGCTGTCTCCTGGCAGGTGGGTGGGAGGGGGTCTGGATTTCTGCTGCTCAGGCCACCCCAATTCACCCATTGCAAGTCTAGGTCTCCACTTGCCCAAGATCTTTGTCCCCTCGCCCGTAGCCTGATTTATCCTACACATTCCCATAGAGGCTGGCCACCATGAGCCAGAAGAGCAGAGTATCCCCAGATTTGGTCCCACTCAAGGATCTTAGAAGCTGGGACATTCCCAGAGAAAGATGGAGGCAAACACAGATAGACTGACTGTGACAGAGACAAAAGCAGAGAGAGGTTCAGAGGCAAAAGCAGAGAGAAATAAAGACACAGCTGCACAGGGCTGGGGCCAAGAGGGCAGTGGGGTGTCTCTGAGTGGTTGCTCCTGACCACCCCCAAGTACAGGCCCTGTCTCAGGGCTGTGTGGGGCCCACTGGCTGCATGGCTAAAGAGGAATGTGGGGAGCAAGGCTGGGTCACCCCTTGAGGGCCAAGCGTGTGCAGTGTGAGATAAACTACCCCAGGAAGGGGGCCCCAGCTGCGGCTGCACGCTCCAGGAGCATGGCGGAGAGGCCCGGGCCCAAGGTTGGAGCCCCAGCGCTGCCAGACGCCCAGTTCCTGCATCTCCTCCTGGGAGTTTCCACCAGGCCTCAGTCTAGAAAGTCTCAGGACCCACAGCTCAGTCCTGAGGGCATGCAGATTCCCATTCATAGAGCAAGGAGGGCCCTGGCAACCCTGCCAGCCACAGAGTCACTTCTCCAGCTCTGGCTGCAGTCCTGGCTCAGGTGAGGGGGTTGGGGGGTTGGGGACGGGTTGGAGGGCAGTGGTCTCTAAGCTCTCCATGCAGAGCAGGGCTCCAGCAGAGGGGTGCTGTGGTGGAGCAGTGATGAGCAGGACTGTGACTTGTCCCCCATGTGGCTTTGCACACTCACGTGCATGTGTGTGAGCCTGTGTCCATGTGCTTCCTTGCTTACGGGGGTGTGCAAGGATGTACATTTCCATGTGTTGTCAGGAGCCCCACTCTGCCTCCACAAGTCCTTGCTCTCAGACTAGAGAAGTAGCCCCCAGAGACACCTGGTCTCTCCCACCCTGACCAGGTGGTCCAGCCCCAAGAGCCACAAGGCAGAGGGGGAAGAGCAAGCAGGTCTACTGCCGTCCCCCCGTCCTCCTCCCCACGCTGCAGCTGAGGCTCCCGCTGGCCACGGCCTTGACCCCGCACTATGGACTTCTCTGACATTGGCATCGGATCTGAACATCTGGCAGCAGGCTGATAAGGGGTGCAGCGGAAACAGCCTCTGCTGCTGCCAGCAGCCCCACCCCCTCCACTGCCCTGTGAGGGGTCTTCACATCCACACTTTATCCTTCCAGCTCAGGGCCCCTGCTCCTCTCTCTTTTCTCACATTCTGCTTCGGCCAGTCTCTCTCTCCCCTCTCTTTGTCTTTCCCCCTCCCTCTCCCATTTCTGCGCTCATTCCTTCTCAACACCCCCCACCCCGCATTCCCCTCTTCTCTCTGTCTCTGTCTCTGTCTCTCTCCCTCCCTCTATCTGGCCATCTCTGTGTCTGTTACACTGTCAGGAGGTCTCCCTTTTCTGTCTCTCTCTTCCTGTGGTTTCTTTCTGTCTTTCTACACTGTACCCCAAACCCAGCCTGGTGATTCTTTCTCTTCTCCATTTCAGTTTCTGGGTCTCTAGTTTGTTTGTTCCTTGTCCCACCTCCAGGAAATAGGCCTGGCACTTTGGGAAAGTCCCCACTTAGAAGAGAGACCCTGGGCTTTGTTTACTTGGGGACGGAGGGAGGGAGCCTGGTTCAGGACTACACTCCTTCTCCTTCCCCTCTGGGTGGGTCTCATGGCCTGAGACAACTAGGCAGGAACTGGAAGTAAAGGACAAAATAGGCCACCCAGGGGCTCCCACAGAGTGAAGAGGACTCTGTCTGCAAGCCCAGGTTCCCAGCTCCTCCTGCCTAGATTTGAATCCTAATCCATCACATCCTGTTCTGTGACTTTGGGAAGACACCTCATCTCTCTGAGCCTGAGTTTCCTTATCTCTCAAGTGTTACTGATGGGAGGTGAGGGGAAAAATATAACATTAACTACCTCCAGGATGGTAGAGAGGGTCTGAGACTGACCACAGGTGTGGAATGGTTAGTAGGGAACCAAGGAGGCCCTTTTGTATTAGGGCCTTGCCACTGCCAGGAGGCCCTCATCCAGTAAGGCTGAGGATAGAGGGGGTGGCATAGAGGAAGAGGATGTCAGTAAATATCCAGCATGACTGGGGTGAGGCACACCCAGCCCGAGTGGTGGAAAGTGACAGCTGACTGCACATAGAGAAGGAGGGCAGGTAGAGAAACAGGCAGCAGGACTCTACACTCACAGCCAGCCTGCGGGTACAGCGGCAAGCAGTCATTCAACAAACACTTGCTGCTGCTCGCTCTGTGCTGGCTGCTGTGGACTCAGAAATAAATCAGCCCTGAGCCTTTCCTTGAGGGTTCCCCAAGCTGGGGTGAATCATTCTGTCACAGAAGGGCAAACAGTGCTCAGGATGATGTTGCAATCTCAAACTCCACACAGAAAGGGCCCCTGAGGACAGACCCGCCAGTCCTTCGGTCGGTTTGGTTGTGTTTTGCTAATATTTACTGAGCATATATGACATGCCAGGCAGCCACTGCGCATGTTGTGTGTGTTGCCTCGTGTTGCCCTCTTTTTATGGGAGAGAATATGAGACCCAGAGAGAGGTCCCAGGTCCCACAGCGAGAACACAGAAGAGCTGGGATTTGATGGAGTCTCTGCCACTAGCGCCTTGGCAATTCTTCTCTAGACTCAAGGCCTTGTGAGGAGACTGGCAAAGCCAGGCTGGTTCTTTCCATGGTGCTATGACGTTGAAAGACCCTGTTTGTCCTATGTAAGAAGGTGGAGAGAGCGCATTTGCCCCTCTTGTCATACTTTGTCAAGTAGTTTTAGAATGACTCCATGATTTGTAAAAACTAAAAAATATTTTAACTTCATCCCCAAATCTTCACAAAGTATCCCATCAAAAGAAGTGCAAAAGACTTTGCTCTTGTTTTTTCATTGTTGTCACATGTAAGCGATATATTGGTGATAATAGGATATTTGCTGGAATATTTATTTTTTAAATTCAGAGGATGAGTGGTATCAATCTAGAAACAAAATCATATTAATATGGAGACCCTAGTTGGATTCAGTCATATACAAGAGAAGTGTATCCTATAAGAACTTCTCTGGGTAAAAAAATACACAATTATGAGGTCATACACATTGGAGAAAAAGTTGCAAATTATATCACAGTACAATTAGAATATATTGGATCAACAGAATCAATTAGTTATGATTGTCGGTAAACGTTTTGTCCTGTGTATATTTTCACAATAAAAACATCTTACTTGTTGCATTGATCATTTCATAATATGATTAATGCAATATGTAAATCAGCTCCTCATGCTGTATGCCTTGAACTTATACAGTGGTGTGTGTTAATTATTTCTCAATAAAACTGGGGGACCATGTTTTAAATGGAATATTGAGGAAGACACATTAGGTTTTAAATATAGTTGGCTTCAAGGACTTCCCTCGTAGCTCATTTGGTAAAGAATCTGCATGCAGTGCAGGAGACCTGGGTTCGATTCCTGGGTCGGGAAGATCCCCTGGAGAAGGAAATGGCAACCCACTCCAGTATTCTTGCCTGGAGAATCCCATGGACAGAGGAGCCTGGCAGGCTACAGTCCACGGGGTCACAAGAGTTGGACACAACTTAGTGACTAAACCATCACTGGTGGTCCAGTGGTTAAGACACGGTGCTTCCCCTGCAGGTGGCAGTGGTTTGATCTCTGGTCAGTGAACTAAGATACCACGTGACATGGGGTGTGTAAAAAAAAAAAAAAAAAATATATATATATATAGTTGGCTTTAGTCATACAGAAAAACCCTTCTCATGCCAAGCCAGGTGAGTGAAGTGTTCTGAGTGATTTGTCTGTTTCCTCAAATGAAAAGGGTTGTGTGTGGACTTCCCCGGTGATGGCTCCGTGGTCCCCTGTGCCCCCTCCCCACCCCCTAAGACAAAAGGCTGGGAGGTAAATTCTCTGAGGACAGTGACTCCTTTCTTTCCCTTTCCTCCAGTGCCTAGACCAATGCTTGGCGCCCAGTGTGCCCTCAGTGAATGTGAGACGAATGAAGGAATACACAAAAGAGTGAGGCATGCATGGGAGGGGCACAGAGCAGACCAACTGGGACCTCTGGGACTAGGACCTGTCTGGGTCTGGAGATTGGACAAGGACACCCTCAGCTGCATGGGAAGCCTGACCTTCTTAAAACAAATCCCTTCCCTCTGCTCTGCCCTGGTCTAGTTACCTGCTTTTCCTACCCTGGAGCCACTGTAACCAACCACCTGGCCCTGCAGGCAGTCTCAGCCCAACCTCAACTTCCCCAGCTGCAGCAGCCTCTATGGATGGTGACATCCAGAGAAGCCACCGTGGACTAAACTGCACACACGAGCGGTGTTCAGTCGGCTCACCTGCTTGCCTTTCATCCCCCTCTTCCTTTCTTTATCTGCTGAAAGAGTAAAAAGACCAGGCCAAAGCAGCAGGGCCACCTGGTCGAGTCATCCGTGACCCTGCCTCCACGCCAGCCCGACCTGACTCCCCTCACATGTCTGGGCCAGGCTGGACCCCGCTAGGCCAGGCCCCAGGGAGGTAGCCATTCAAGGGGAGAGAGGCTGGGCTGCAGGCCGGGTGGGGGAGCTGCCCATAAATCAGGCCCCGCTCCCACCCAGTCGCTAACAAGCGGGGCTGCCTACCCGCCTACGTGGGGTCCCTGCCTCTGCGCTGCCACAGCGGCCTGGAACAGCCAGCTGGCCAAGGCCTCCAGAGTGCCTTGGCCTCCGCCCCCATCCGCGGCCCCGAGATAGATAGGAGTATTTTTTTTTTTCTTTTAGGAGAAGAAAAAAAAAAAAAAATAGACCTAAATGAAGAGAAACACCAACAAAGAAGGAGAGAGGCCTGCAGAGTCACGTGGGGGCAGAGACCAATTGGGCCTCCGGTGGCCCCCCCACCCAGGGCGGGGAGGAGGAGGAGGAGGACGGACGGACAGGGCCAGCCTACTGTCCGCCCGCCGCCCGCCGTGGCGTAAAGAAGTTCCCGTGTGCCCACGGTCACCACCGCCCCACCTGGGCCACTCGAGCTTCCCCTCGGACCCCCAGTGCCCACTGGCCACCCTCATCCAGCGTGCGAGCTCGCCTTCCGCTCCGTAAGTGAGGGCCTGGGCCCAGGCCTCTAATGGCCAGCCTCCCTCCTCAGTGCCTCCCTGCGGCCTGGGCCGGCCACTGCCTGCTCTGCTGAGTGACTAGTGCCCGCTCCTCTGGGCAGGAAAGGGGCCGGGGATCTCCCCAAACCTGCCCTCCTACCATGCTACCCGTTCTTCTCCCTGGCTGGCTGTTGGGAGGAGCTAGGCCTACGGGGACAGGCCCTACGGGGGTCTGTGGGGTGTCCTGCTGTCTCCGGGTGGCCGGGTTGCGTTGGCTCAAGCCTCGTAGCCTGGATGTACGTCCATGGTCCCTGGGTCTGTCTTTGGGTCTCTGCGTCTCCCTACCTGTGACTCTGTGCTGTCTCTGCGGATGTCTTTGAGTCTCTGTGTTGATTCAGACGTCTGTCTCTAGTATCCGTCAGTCCCGGTTCTATGGCTGGGCCAGGTCTGAGTTTGCTTCCCTGGGTAGGTGGGTGAGGGGCTGTGATTCCCCGTATGTTGAGCTAGAACCTGGGCCTGTGAGGAGTGGGTGCAATGAAACCTGGAGCGTCAACCCAAGGGCTCCCAGCCCGTGACCGTGGAACCTCTGAGAGAGGGGATCTAAGTGGAAGGGGAAGGAGAGAACTGGCTCAGAGCCCAGGCCCCACCCCACCTGGGTCCCCAGCCCAGACTTGCTTACACTGCCTGACTCCTCCTCAACAAGGTCTAGGAGACCCCCGTGGGCTCCATCCCAGAGGATCTGACTGGGGGTTCCCCAGCCCAGCCCTCTCCCTCAATCCCCTTCCCTCTCTGCTGCTCCTGGTTGCCACTTTCTGAGGGCCCCTCCCGGACTGTTGAGTAGCAGCGGCCCCCACGCCCCAGCTCCTGCAGACACTCTGCTTTCTCAGGAGTTTGGGGTAGCGGGTGGAGAGGTCTGCAATAACGCTCTTTCCTCACTCCTCACCAAGACTGGTCCATGGACTCCCACGGAAACCACAGACTCTCTTCTGTAGGGCCGACCTTTTCCATTTTACATACGGAGAAATTGAGGTTCAGAGAAGCCAAGTGACCTGTCCGAGCTTGCCTCGCAAGTCAGCCGCAGTGCCTGTCCTTCATCAGCTGGGTGAGCGAGACGGGAGGTGGTCTGCGTGGGGTCTTGAGGCCTCGGCTCTCAGGACCAAGGCACCTGCTCCATCTAAAGCCAGAGGCCTCGGGGCAGAGGCCCAGATGAAGCTGACCGCAGCCCAGGGTCTGAGCCTTCAGATTTGAGCCTTTTGGGCGGCCACGAAGCTGCGAATGCCTGACTGTGGTATTTGCCCGCTTGAAGATCATGCCTTTTTGGCTTGATTGTTCGCAACACTCTCTTGGACCCTAGTGCCCCGAGGGGGCAGGGGCAGGATTCGAGCAGGCCCCTTCCTCTCTGGGGTCTCAATTTTTTACATTTGAAAAATGAGAGTGACTGAATAGATGCCCCTCCCCCCCTTAGCTCAGAGCAATGGCTCAGCCCTTCGGCTCGAAGTCCCCAGGACACTTTTTTTTTTTTTTTTTTTCCCAGGACACTTTTGTTCCTAGGGCTGCCGGGCACTCTCTTGCCCTGCTCCCAGCCCAAGTGAGAGCGCAGAACTGGACTGGAGAGGGATTTCTCCTGCCCCTGGGTTCTGTTCTCCCAGCTCTTATCCCATGGTTTTGAGTCCTCACCAGACCTCGGAAAACTCTCAGGGTGGAATTAGTACGCCTCCCATTTCCAGCCAAGCAAACTGAAGCTCAAGGAGAAGAGTTTGCCCCAGATCTCCCAACTGGATGCTTTCGGCGATTCCGCAGTGCCAGGCATGTGTTTTGCCAACACTACTTCCGTTCATCTGCACGGCCACCCTTAAAGTCCGGTTATCACTCCCACTTTACAGATGAGGAAACTGAGGGCTGCAGAGGGGAGATTTGCTTAAATCTCCATTGAGGAAATGTACCTGGGTGGGGGTGGGGGTGGGGTTGGGGACTCAGTTTCTAGCCTTGAACCGGTATCTTGGCCACGGTCCCCCTACGTTTGCCCTACCTATTTCTATGCTGCGAAACGGGCAGAGCCCCCAGCGTGGCCCTCACCGAGACTAAGCAGGATTTGCAAATAGGGACTCGCCTCCTTTCACCGCAGGAGGGTGGCCCAAGGCTCCCAGGCGCCCAGCACCTGCTCAGATTCCCGGGCGCCCGGGCTCCGGGGGCCGGGATGGGGATGGGAGTCCGAGAGAGTGAGAGGAAAGACACGAACCCGTCTCGGTGGCGTTGGAGGGCGCGGGCCGGGCCTCCGCCCCCGAATACCGCAAGAGCCCATATAGAGGGGCCAGCCCCTGGTCCCTGCGCGGCGGGTTCGCGCAGCGCGCACTGGCAGTGGAGGGGCCTGGGTCCCAGGTGCGCCTCGGAGCGGCCCTGGAGGCGGCGGGGGCGGGGAGGCGGGGTGGGGAAGCGCCGAGGCCCCGCGCCGCCAGCCCCGAGCCCCCGCCTCCCCGCCCCCGGCCCGAGCGGCCGTCATCGCGGGCGGGCGGCGCTGCGCCCGGGTGCGGCTCATCGCCGGCGGCGGCAGCGCGGCCAGGAGGTGCGGGGCTCCCGGTGGCCGGACGCGGGGCGCTGCTGCTCGCAGGAGCCGCCAGGTGGGCGCCGGGCGGGCTGCAGCCGCCGTCGCGCCCCTTTGCGCTGCCCGGCTCCATCTAGGCTCTGCGCGCTCCCCTCCTGGGGATTTCGACTCTCCGCCCGAGGTCGCTCCCCCGCCTCGGGCTCGGCCTCTCTCTCGGGGCCCGCGGGGTCTCCGTCCGAGATCTCTGCGCCTCGCGCCCGGCTTGCAGCTCCACGCCCGGCGCCCGCTGTCCCCGCTGCGCCCTCCTCGCCGGTCCCTGCCCGACGTCCCCGTCTCGGTGGCACGGCCTCGGTCTCGGTGTCGGTGGCTGCCGCCCACGGGCTTTGTCTCTCCTGGCCTGGGGGCCCGGCAGCTCCGCGATTTCGGGCTCTCTGCCCGGGTGCCGTCGTTGTCCGCCTCTCTCAGCTCGAGCGCCTGTCCGGGTCCGACTCTGCCGGGCCACGCCTCTGAGCTCGGGGCCGGGGTCCGACCGCTTTCCGTGCGTCTCCCCGTCAGAGCCCTGGCCGGGCTCCGCCGTCTCTCCAGGTTTTCTCTCGGTGTCTCTGTCTCTCTGCCTGGCTATCTCCCAGGTCTCTCTGGCCTCTCCGGCGTCTTGGTCTGTCTCTCGTCTACCACTGTGTCTCTGGCTTTGCAGCTGTCTCTCCGAGGTTTTCTCTTTGGGCCTCTGTTCCCCAGTGTCTCTGATCTGTCTTTTTCTGCCCTCTGTGTGTGTCTCTGTCCTTCTCTCATCTCTCTGTCTCCACTGCTCTCGGTCTCTACCTCCGTCTCGCTGTCTCTTCACCTTTCTTGTCTCCCTCAGGTTTTCTGACTCTGCGTCAATGCCTCTCTGTCACTGTCGGATTTTCGTTGTCTCCGTTGCCCCCGGGGTACCCTCTCGGTTAAGGAGCCCCGGTCGGTGTCTCTGGCCCTCTTTTCTGCCCGTCTCTGGGTCTCCCAGACTCTGCCTCTGTCTCCCTCGTCCCCATCCGATCCCCAGAACGCTTGGGCCCCATTCCACCCGGAGTTCAATGGCATCTCCCGGCGGGCGAGCTCATCGCGTTTTCTCAGAATCCGGGTTTTGTTCTTAAATGAACGAATCCGGATCAAAGCGCATTTAATCTGACAGTCCCAGGTCGGCCGCGGTGGGGGGCCACTCAGGAGGAGCCCCTGGGAGGGTGGGGAGCGGGCGCGGCGGGAGTGCCGGGACAGGGCCAGCAAGGGCCCCGCGCGCACGGGAGCTGCTCGGGACACATGTGCTGCTGTCGGCTGCTCAGGGCGCTCCCATGGGGGGCCTGCAACAGGCGTCCTTGACCACCGGCGCTGCGGTGGGGCCCGGGGGCCGGCCCGTAAGCAGGGCGCCGAGGGCCGCGCGGCCGCGGAGCGCAGGACCCACCGCGCCCAGGTCCCCCTGCACCACCAGCGGCCGTCCGGCTCTGCCATGAACCTCTCCTCCCTCCACAGGCGGACGCCGTGGGCATGGACTATTCGTACGACGAGGACCTGGACGAGCTGTGCCCCGTGTGTGGGGACAAGGTGTCCGGCTACCACTACGGGCTGCTCACATGCGAGAGCTGCAAGGTGAGCGGGCCGCTGGGCGGCAGGGTACAGGCGCGAACGGCGGCGGCGGGCGAGCCACGAGCGCGGCTGGGAGGTGCGGGGAAGGGGAGGCCGAGCCTGCCCCTCCTGCGCTGACTCCGCTCTCCCGCAGGGCTTCTTCAAGCGCACGGTGCAGAACAACAAGCACTACACGTGCACCGAGAGTCAGAGCTGCAAGATCGACAAGACGCAGCGCAAGCGCTGCCCCTTCTGCCGCTTCCAGAAGTGCCTGACGGTGGGGATGCGCCTGGAAGGTGCGCGTGCCGCGCCGCCTAGCCCTGGCCTCCGACGGCGAGGGCGCAGGGGCTGCAGATGGGCGAAGGGCTGAGGGGAGGGTGCCGTAGGTCTTCTGGAAGTTTCTGAGGCCAGGCAGTTAGTCCTTCACGTGAACTTAGGGCCGATCCCTGTGGGGGAGGCGTGAGAACCGATGCCGGTTTGGCTGAAGGGATGGGCACAGGACCAGCCTGGAGTGGGCTTGGGAAGTATCCAAAAGTGAACCCCAGAAAGCGGACCCTCTCCCCAGCCCTTGGGAGCAGAGCCCCACAGAGCTCCTCCCTCTGTGAGTTCTGTAACACCCCCACTGACATCCAACACCAAGCCAGAGCCAAGGTTTTCAGCACCTTTACTGGCTGGGTGACATTGGGCAAGTCCCTTAACCTCTCTGAGCTGCATACTCCCCATCTGAAGTGAAAGTGAAGGTTGCTCAGTCCTGTCCGACTCTTTGTGACCCCATGGGCTATACAGTTCATGGAATTCTCCAGGCCAGTATACTGGAGTGAGTAGCCTTTCCCTTCTCCAGGGGAACCCAGGGATCGAACCCAGGTCTCCCGCATTGCAGGGGGATTCTTTACCACAAGGGAAGGGGCTTTTCAGTAGTACCTTCCTCCTTGAGTTAGTGAGAGGATTGTATGAAAAGCTCCTAGCATGGTGCCTGAAATGTAGAAAGTGCTCACCAGGTTAGCTGGTATTGTTATCCTTACTGATGATATTCTCCATCCAGCATCACTGTGCAGCCCTCACTCACCCAGACCACTCATCTCTTCGTCCGTCCATCCAGCCAGAATGTTCACTCAGTTCGTTCACTCAGCAGGTCCCTAGCCAGGCCCTAGGAAGCTGGGGAGTGGGGACCAAGTGCCCCCAGAGAACCCAGGCCCATCCTTGTCTCCAGGCCCATCCTTGTCTCCCCGCCCACCCCTAACTCTCTGTCCAGAGGGGAGGAAAAACGCTTCAGCAGGAAAGACTCACGCTCTTTGAGGGTGGACAGTCATAGGCTTCCACCCCGCTGGCCCCAGCCGGGCTGTGCGCTGAGCAGGCAGCTGTTGGTTTAAGTTTTTAAACAATGTAGAAGGCCCCTGGTGGCTCTGAAAGCTGCCGGGCCCTAAGTCCTGCCACCTAGAGGAAGGGCTCCCGTTGGAAGGGGAATATCCTGTCCTGCCCCCAGAGCCCAGGTCCCCAGCTCCCAGGCTGCAGGGAGTGGAGCAGGGCTGCCCACTCCCATGGCAGGAAGACTGGCCAAGTGGGCCCTGGGACACCCTCCTTGCTGAGCACCGGCCTCTCTCTCCTCTCCTCTCCCTTCTCCTGGAGCTCAGGGTGGGGTCCTGTCTGAGCAGGGGCAGGGGCCACACTTTGGTTGCAGAGATACACCTGTTGGGTCCAGCTGGTGACACATTCTTGGCCAGGCGGAGGGACATCTGGTCAGCAAGGGAGGTCCCTTCCCCCAGCCCTAGACTCAGCTTCAAATTTGAAGGCAGCAGGGGAAGCCTGAGTCATTTTGCAACAGGGGTTCACCAGAGTTAGGCAGACAGTCAAGAAGCAGCTGGACCCTGGGAACCCACCTGGGAATGAGGCTGACCAGAGCCCACTTCCCATCACCACCTCCCTGCCCCATTGCTGGGCCCCTGGAAGTTCTCACCCTGGGTATGATAGCACTCAGTGGGAAGAGATGCCAGACATCTGGGTAAGAAGAGGATGCTGCCCGTGAACCCAGAACACTGGGTGTTTAGTAAAGTACGAGAGATGGAAAGGCTTTGAGACAGAAGGAATACCACAGGCAGGGTTGGGGACATGCCAAGCAGAGATGCAGAGAGATAGTAAGGTGGAGAGGAAAGAAGACAGGGGCTCGTGAGGGGTAGACAACGTGGTAAGGGGACCAGGGCCTTGAATGCCAGGTTAGGGGATTGACTCTTATGAATGCCAGGTTAAGGGGACCGGAGGGGCCATGAGAGGTGCGGAGCTGGGGAGAGGCCCAATCAGATCTGTTTGGGAAAGAGCTGTGAGTGGAGCGGTAGGGAGGGTGGCTGGAGGGGATGAGCCTGCCCCCTCTGCCTCTGCCCACAGCCGTGCGCGCTGACCGCATGCGAGGCGGCCGGAACAAGTTTGGGCCCATGTACAAGCGAGACCGGGCCCTGAAGCAGCAGAAGAAGGCACAGATTCGAGCCAATGGCTTCAAGCTGGAGACAGGCCCCCCGGTGGGGGTGCCCCCGCCGCCCCCTCCCCCACCGGACTACATGCTGCCCCATGGCCTACATGCCTCTGAGCCCAAGGGCCTGGCCTCCGGTCCACCAGCTGGGCCGCTGGGCGACTTTGGGGCCCCGGCGTTGCCTATGGCTGTGCCCAGCGCCCACGGGCCACTGGCTGGCTACCTCTACCCTGCCTTCCCTGGCCGCGCCATCAAGTCTGAGTACCCAGAGCCCTATGCCAGCCCCCCACAGGCCGGGCCGCCCTACGGCTACCCAGAGCCCTTCTCGGGGGGGCCTGGCGTGCCCGAGCTTATCCTCCAGCTGCTGCAGCTGGAGCCGGATGAGGACCAAGTGCGGGCGCGCATCGTGGGCTGCCTGCAGGAACCAGCCAAAGGCCGCCCCGACCAGCCTGCGCCCTTCAGCCTCCTGTGCAGGATGGCCGACCAGACCTTCATCTCCATCGTGGACTGGGCACGCAGGTGCATGGTCTTCAAGGAGCTGGAGGTGAGTCCCTCCTCCCACCTGGCCGGCCGCTGGATCTGGGGTGTCCTCTCAGCTGCCTAAGTCTCAGTCTTGGCCACCCCTTGGGTGGGACTAGCCTACCCACTGGCTTCAGGCTGTGTCAGGGGACGGAGGCCAGCCTGGGGAAGCGAGGAGCACTTCTGGTCCAACGCAGCCTGCCCTGGCCCTCTCCCTCCCCCCCACTCACCCCTCCCTCTCTCCCCTCCCCTGTTCCCTGGGTGCCTAGCTCGCATGGCCTCTGCCTCTGCCTCTCTCTGTTGCCTCTCTCCCGGCTGTGCTATCCATCTGTTTCCCTGTCTCTCTCGTCCCTTCACTCTCTGTCTCTTTCTCTCCCAGTCTGCGTCTCTCTAGACACTTCTCTTTATCTAGATTCTCCCAAACGACTAGCTGAGTCCCTGGGAAGCCGTCTCTGGCTGTCCCAGCCCAGCATCAGGAAGAGAGTCCAGGCCCTCCTGTCCTCTCGTTTGGAGGCCACCACTCCCCACTAGCCTCAGATGTCATGGAAGGGGTGTTAGTATCTCAGTTTGGGGTGCTTCTCCTTCCTCCCTAAGGCGAAACATCTTACTGTCCCTGCATCTCTCATGCATGGTGGTTGGTGTGCTTGTGCCGAGTCACTCAGTCGTGTCCGACTCTTGCGACCCGTAGACTATAGCCTTGCCAGACTCCTCTGTCCATGGGATTCCCCAGGCAAGAATACTGGAGTGGGCGGCCGTTTCCTTCTCCAGGGGATCTTCCCGACGCAGAGTTTGAACCCAGGTCTCCTGCATTGCAGTCAGACTCTTTACCGACTAAGCTATGAGGGAAGCGCTATGGTGGCTGGTCCTAGGTGTAAATGTGTGTGTGTGTGTGTGTGTGTGTATGTGTGTGTGTGCAGGGAGAGCTAGGTGCCAGGATAAGTAGGGCATGGCAGGGCCCACCTCTCATCTTCCAGATGCTCTGGCTGCAGGGTCTTCCATTCCCCTGGATTGGGATACCTGTGGCTAAAATAAGCAGGAAAGCAGCAGGAGAAACTAAGGCCAGACACGGAAGAACATCTCACTCCTCCCGCCCAGTGGTTTGAAGCGCTCAAAGGCTGAGAGCTGCCCCTGGCTAGTGCCCTGGCTCCCTCTGACCAGGGTGTCCTGCCAACCTCAGAGGCCCCGAAGCCTGGCCAGAGCCCATCCTCCCAGGCCCAAAAGCGATAGGCCTTCCGTCCAGGCCTGTGGCTGTCTGCTGCTTTCAGGTCTGCCCCCCAAACAGCAGGGCCTGTTGCCCTCCCTGCAGAGCCGCTGCAGCCTTGAGCGCATTGTCAGTGCTGACGCCACGCAGGCCTGGGCTTCCTCCAGGGGCATGTGGCCGGATGGGCCGGGGGCACTGCCTGCCGGGGCTGGGCTGGACGTGGGGTGGGGGAGGGGTGAGATGAAGGCTGGGCACTGTGAACCCACGAGGCACTGTGGGGCCGGGGGTCTGGGTTGCTCTGGGAGTCAAGAGTCGGCAGCGATGGCTTCTGCTTCTACTGTGGAGGGCCTGTGTCGTGGCTGAGGTCTGGGGATGTGCTGCGTGTCTGTTGTGGGGTGGGACTTCTCGCCCATGCCCCCTCTCTAGGCTGACCTCATGGACAGAACAAGAGGCAGGGCCTCAAACAGTCCCATCTGCCTTCTACTCATGCCTGGAGGCCCTGAGTGGGGGATGAGGGTCCCAAGACCCTTGGATTGGTTGCCAGCTTTCCCTCCAAGCCTCCCATGAGCCCCCAGTGCAGAGGGGAGGAGGAACGGAGCCTTCCTGGCCTTCCAGAACCCTGGATCCAGGGGCAGGGCACTTCCTCTGGCCGCCTTCCTGGTCTCTCGGGGGTTTTTCACGCAGGATGGGAAGGGCTTTTGTCCCAGCTTTGCTGAGTGTTTTTTCCTGCCTCTGGCTTCTCTGTGGTCCAAACCTTCCTGCTTCCCCTTTCCAGAGTCTCTGAATCAAGCCCAGGTTACCAACCTCTGTAAAGGAGACTTGCAGATAAGTACTAGCCCAGCCCTTAGAGGGCCTCTCATCAGCCACATGGAACTTCTTTCCCACTGGTCCAATAAGTCCTGGGCTGATGTGTTTGCAGAGCCAGAGCTAGGGAAGCTGACAGGTGGGAGGGGAGCCGAGTGACTCTGTTCTCCCCTTTGACCCTTCATTTCTCACCTCTGAGCAGGACACATCTTAGCAGCCAGCAGAGAGGGTGCTCTGAGAGTGGGGCCGCCCGTGGCCTGTGCATGGGGACAGTGAAATGGATGAGACCCGGGGGCTGCAGGCCAGAGGAGGAGACAGACATGCACATAGATAATGCCGACACAGGGCACAGGGTGCTCAGGTCTCTGAGAGCAGAAGAAAGGGGCCAAGGAAGCCCAGTAGGAGAGCAAATGGTTCTATCTTAGAAAGTTAGGAGAGGTTGCTTTGATCTGCCCCTCTCCAGAAAGCAGTCTGAAAAGGTTAAGTGTGTTCCAGGAAATGGGAACAGCATCAGGTCCAGAAATGCAAAAAGGCTTCACAAGTCAGAGAACCCCAGGCAGTACTGTGAGGCAGGGCTGGAGAGGCAGGGAGGGTGGGAAGCAGAGCCTGAACCAGGAGAAGGTCGTTTGGTGGTGGGTGATGGACAGCCAGCCAGGGAAGGCCAGCTCCCACCACAGAGCCGGCGCTCTCCCTAGAGAGACCCACTCAATCCCCTGTGATGCTGATGACGTCTTGCTGCTCAGGGCAAGGTATGAGGTCATTGATGAGCTGATATTGGGGGCTTCAGATGCCCTTTTGGGGTTCCCCTCCTCCGTCCTCTTTCCCAGCCTCGATGTCCCTCTGTCTCTGCATGATGTTCCATCTCATGTAATCACGTGTGCTAAATATGATGTGGCCCAGAGATAAGAAGCACAGACTGGAAGCGAGGAGGCCTGTGTGCAGCTTGCACATTGCCACTCATCTGCTGTGTGCCTTTGGTGACTTTACTCCCCTGGACCTCATTTTTCCGTAGCTGTAAAAAGGGGGCAGTGGAAATAATCGCCACCTCATAGGATTGTTGGAAGGGCTTAGTGCACAGGAAGTGTTCAGTGAGTCGGGGCTCAGCTCCCTCCCTCACCCCCTGCTGCTGTTCCACTGAATCTAACCTTGCAGGTGGCAGACAGGCCAGGACAGGAAGAAGGAGAAAAGATATATCGTGTCTGTGTTCCTCTGAGCATGCTAGGGCTCTGACAGAAGACAGGGCCCACCTTGCCCTGTGCTTCCGAAGCAGCTTTGTACCTGCAAGGTAGCAGAAACTCACCTGTGTGCACTGTTTAGTGGGGGCGGGGTGTAGGCCCAGGCAGGCAGCCTTTCTGGACGGTCCCCCTGAGGGACAGCTGGGAGGATGCAAGATAGCAATCAGGGAGGTAGAGGCGAGGGCCAAGAACGCCTAATGACCCATCTTGACATCAGCGCACCCTTGACGCCCAGCTCCGAGGCCCTCAATCGGCAACACGTTTAACTGCTTAGATATATGGTTTCATTTAAGTGACAGTAACTCTGTCAGTCCTGGGCTGACAAATGACAGCCCGCCAACCACTCGGCCGGGACAGCGCCACGGCCAGCCCATGGCTTGTCAGCCACTGGAGAATTACAGAGCCTGCTGGCCTTCGACCGCCAGACCATCAGACCCCAGGGGACTCCAGGGGGGGCCTGCTGGGAGGGAGGTCATCTCAGCACCCATAAATACCCGGTCTCTGAGGCAGGCTGCAAAGTGTCAAGGCTCCAGGAAGATTTGTGGCGGACCAGCAGAAGGGGTGGGCGGCTGGTGGGCCCCGCAGACAGGCCTGGCTGATAAAAGACCCCAGGGCTGAGACTGCAAATGTCCTGATTGCCAGGGTGAAGGTAGAGGAAGAACCTTTTGCTTAGGGAGAAGCCCACGGAAGGTGAAGACCAGCCCTCTTTGGTTAAGTGAGCCTCTTTGCCACTTGCTTTCCACCCACTCCAGTACTATTGCCTGGAAAATCCCATGGACTGAGGAGCCTGGTAGGCTACAGTCTGTGGGATCACAAAGAGTCGGACACAACTGAGTGACTTCACTTTTCACTTTCCTATGGAGAGGAACTGGCCCTGTGGTTTTCCTTTTAATGAAAAGGGGAGTGTGTGTGTGTGTATGCGTGCTTTCCTCTGTGTGCCGAATGTTTGGAGTTTGGTATCTTTGTGTGACCATCTAGGCAAAGTGAGAGTGAAGCGTCTGGAAGGCACAACTGCTTAGCTGATGGGTAGGGGAACCCAGGTGAGGGGGGCAGTGTCTCTGGAATAACTCACCTGGGAACCCTCATGACTGACACCACTGTTTTCTGTAACCAAAAGAGGGAGGATTTATTTTTCCCATCTCTCAGAATAAGAAATCAGGGCCGAGTGTGTGGCTAAGTGGGAACCAGAAGGCACAGGGCGCTGAAGCCCAGCCTCCAAGGTGCATCTCTCTGCCTGTGCCCCTTCCACCCCCATGGCGGGGCTGCCCCCACTCCCGGGGTTCGAGGTCTGGGTACAGAGTCTGCTCCCGGGGCTTGGCCAGCCGGGTCACTGTGACCCCTTCTGCTTTCTGCCCAAAGCTCAGCCAGCTTATCTTCTAATTCTCCCCCTTATCTCATGTGCTTCCATCTCCCCACCCCCTGTTCCCTTAATTCAGGCACAAGGGTGTCTGCTCCCGAGAGCCCCAGTTGGGGCGGGGGGGGGGTGGTGGGCAGGGCCCATCCCTGCACACCCTCTGTCTCCATCTGGGTTGGCTAAAGCGGGCCAGTGTGACTCCCCGAGCAGGAGGTGACGGGGAGCGGGGGCCTGGCCAAGGTGCTTGCTGAGCCTTGCCTTCCTCCTTGGAAGGGGTGGGCAGGCTCTCTGGGGGCTGGCCACTTCCTGAGGTGAGATAAGGCGGGGTGCCCCCTGCCTGCTGTGTCTCCTGGCCTCTCCATTCAGAGCTACTTCTGCCTGAGCCTGGGCTTCCCCTGGCCCGGGTTTTTTTTTTGTTCAGACAGTTATGAGGCTCTAGGGCGGACTTTCTGCCGGGAGAGGAGGGGGAGTGGTGGGTTTTTGACATGGAGGTGAGGGGAGGCAGGAGAATGGGAAGGCAGAGCAGGGTAGAGACAGACCCTTCATCTTATTCTCAGCCGTGCGGGCTGGGAAGGGCTGGGCAGGTGAGTCCTGGAGGAACCTGTCTGTGTGCCCGGCAGCTTGCTTTGTTCTTTGTCCACTTTTCTCTCCTCCTGTCTGTCTGAGGACTGGCTCCAGGGCCACCCCTAGGAGAAGAGCAGAGCAGAGGGGAAGAGGGGCTTCTACCCACCCCGCCTCCCCGAGCTGTTGGTCAGGTCTGAGCCAGGTCCCCACACGCCGGGGGCTGCCTGGACGCCTCTGGCCTCCAGGTTGAGGGTGATTCCTCTGGGCTGCCTGTGTATGTCTCGAGGAACACACATTTGTTCATCAAGCAAAACTGACCCCCCTCTTCTGGGGACCCAGAGATGAGCTGGATACCAGTCCTGCCGTCGCAGACCCCACAGGTTATCAGGGAAGATACGAAGAAGAGACATGAATAGTACCATCAGATGTTGTAGTTGCCAAGTCGGGAGGAGGGGGAGGCTTTCTGGGGGCGGTAGTGAACATGCCCTGAACTCTGGGGTGGCAAGGGTGGGGCTTCCTCCATACCTAGAGGTTAAAAGCACAAATGAACCAGAAAGAGCTGTGTGACCTCGGGTAAGTTAGTTGATCTCTCTGAGCTCAGTGTCCTTTATTCTTGGTGTCCGATTCAAGAGACCCCATGAACTGTAGCCCTCCAGGCTTCTCTATACATGAAATTCTCCAGGCAAGAATACTGGAGTGGGTAGCCATTCCCTTCCCCCAGGGGATCTTCCTGACCCAGGGATTAAACCCAGGTCTCCCATATTGCAGGCAGATTCTTTACTATCTGAACCACTAGCGAATCCCGCTTTTTTCTGTAGACTGGGGATAACAGCAGCACCTACCACAAACACTTGGGGAGCTGTAACAACATGACTACATGTTGTAGTTTGCATTCACTGCAGGGCATGGCCCAGGAAGGTGCCCGGGGAGTGCCCGCTGGGTAGACAGTGGCTGGTCCATGAGCCACAGATGCTGAGAAGGACTGGAGTCTGCCCTGTGTGCTCCCAGGATGACACACTGCACCCAGGACCGTTCTGAACACCCAGAAGGGTTCAATTGTCACTGCTGTGAGCTGTGGCCCGAGAATGCCAGCCGTGGCCCTGGCCTGGCTCTGTTTCTCTCTGATTCCTGGAGAGTCCCTTGCCCTCTCTGAGTGGCAGATTCTTCATCTGGAAATAGTTTAGGCCGGGGGTGCCCTGAGGCCCCTTCTGGCTCTGGCATCCCATGGTCCTGAGTCCCACTTGTCACTGTCAGGCTAGAGTGTGGCAATCACCATGCTGGAAGACTGTCCCTGCCCTCACACTGAGTGCCCCCAAGGACAGCCTAGGGACTAGAATCAGCCCTGTGCACCCTTCTGTTCCTCCTTCCGATGTAGGCCCTTGCCAGGCACCTGCTCATTCCCTGGGCTGCAGGCAGGCTTGAGCTTAAAGGTTCTGCACAAGACCCAGGGGAAGCCCTCTGACACGGCTCCTTTTGGAGCGATTGAGGCTGCTAGAGATGTGACCACAAGCCAAATGGGCACAATGAAAAATTAACACTAATTTCCCCTTGCATTTGAAGGAATCCTTCACAAATCGTTTTGCTGGACATTATTCGCTAACATTTACTGAGGGCTTAATATGTGCTGGACCACCTTCTAATACTTTGCCCACTTTCCAGATGAGAAAACCGAGGCCCACAGAGGTGACAGAATTTGCTTAAGGTCATACAGCTTGTAAGAGGCAGAGCCATGGCCTGCAGCCAGGCCCAGCCAAGTCTATCGGGCCTCCACTGGACCCTCTTATTATTTTGCCAGACCTGTACCTTACTTTGATGAGGAAGACAGATGGGCAGCCTGGACACAGAGGCTGGGCAACTTGCCTGGGTCACGTGCGCCGTTGAGCGTCTGAACGGGGGGAGGGGGAGGGGAAGGTGCCCAGCAGGATGGGACCCCGGGCCCCGGTGTGCCTCTTCCTCGCAGGTGGCCGACCAGATGACACTGCTGCAGAACTGCTGGAGTGAGCTGCTGGTGTTTGACCACATCTACCGTCAGATTCAGCATGGCAAGGAGAGCAGCATCCTGCTGGTCACCGGGCAGGAGGTGACCGGACCCTACTCTGCCCCCCGCCCACCCCCACCAACCATGCCCTTCCAGAATTCTGGGCCCAGAAGAGATCCCAGGCCTCTTCAGGGCTGGCCCTAGACACCACTGAATATCAGCCCTTTCCCCAGCTTCGCGGGATGCCCACCAGCCCGACCTCCCTCTGACCAGCCCTAGCTTTGACCTGGAGAGGAGCCAGCCCCTGGGAGCCCTGTTCTGGGGGAGCAGCTCAGAGCTGCGGGGAGGGTCTGGAAGGCTCTGGGAGGAGGTGGCGGTGGCACTGAGTAGTGAGAGAGTGAATAAGGGCTGGTCGGGCAGCGACACAGGTGGCGGGACAGTCCCCACCTCCACACATGCAGAGGAGATGGCGTGAGCCAAGCTCAGAGAGGCAGGTTAGGACTGTGGAGCTTTGGGGGCCGCTGGGAGGAGGGTCTGGAGGGGAGGCGCCCTGTGGGGCTGAGATGAGGTACGAGATAAAGCTGGAGGGCTGGCTAGGGGCTTGCAGGTTCTAAATCCTGAATGGATGGATGGATGGGCGAAGGGGTCTGGGCCCCAAAGAGCTCAGAGTCAGAATTTGGGCACTCATAGAGTGGGAAAAGTAGGGACCCCAGGATGGGAGACATGGTGGGGTTGGGTTGTCTCCTGAAATCAAACAGGGAGCATCAGAAGAGTTTTAAGTGGGGAAGTTCACAGCCAGGTTGTATTTTAGGAAACGGCAGGATGGGTGGTGAAGAGGAAACAAAGGTAGTCACCCACTGCTCAGAACACTTGGGACCTGGGAGGGCACGATTCAAAGGGGTGCTGAGACAGGGTGGAGGGAAAATGGAGGGAAGAAGAAGGAAGGAAAGGGAGGCTGATGCCCAGGGTCTAACCTATGGAGGGAGCATCACTCCTGGTGTGTGTGGGGGGTGTGGATACAAGAGGGGGAGTGGGTTTCACAGGTGCTTGGAGTGGGGGTGGGGTGGAGATCGGCGACTATGGCCCTGCTCCCCACCCCCTACCTCCACCCCAAGCCCTTTGTCTTCATCCTCTGTCCTCCTCTGAGTGCCTCAGGCCATCCACGGCCAGCAGAAAGCTGGTCATAAGGGGGTAAATTTGAGGCCACCTGTGAGTGCACGTGAAGTGAGTGCAAGGCAGGAGGGTTGACCCCTGCCAAC
Source organism: Budorcas taxicolor (assembly GCF_023091745.1). NCBI lineage: Eukaryota > Metazoa > Chordata > Mammalia > Artiodactyla > Bovidae > Budorcas > Budorcas taxicolor. Next base: position 154,745,900 of record NC_068920.1, on the reverse strand, counting down.
AGGTGGGTGTTCGGCTCTGAGGTCATGGGACCATGTGTGCGCGCCCTGCACCTGTATTTTATTGTGCAGATATCTCCACACACATAAGTGGGGGGATGTTGAGACCTGCCCGTCACCATGTCAGTGGGAACATATACACGGACGTGTGGACATGTGCGTGTTACCCTATGATGCGACCATAAGAGGGGGTGTGTGTGTGTGTTCATGCCCCGTGAGTGTGTCCCTGCATGTGTGTGAACACGAGCTGAGGTGTGGCCACGTCCCCCGTCCAGGTGTCCCCCTGCGGCCCCGGGGCAGTCATGGGGCCGCATCCATGTGTTTCCGGGCAGAGCTGCCCTGCCCTCGCCCCACACCCAGCACAAGGTGGCACTCCCTGCACCGCGGGAGCGAGTGGTGCTGCACCGCGGGATCCCGCGGCCGCTCTTTGCGCGTGAAGGACTCTTCAGCTCTCCCTCCGCACCCACCTGCCTGATGTCGGCTCTGCAACGTGGCGGGGGGCTTGGCTCCATGCAGGGAGCAGAGCTGGGCGGGGCGGGGACTTGAGGAGAGGCCTTCCCACCCGGCTCTGCCCCTAGGCGGGGCACGCCTGACCCCCGGCCTCTGACCAGTGCCTGCCCTGCACGCCCTCCCCTCGCGGCGCTGACCCTGCCCTGTGCCCGCCCAGGTGGAGCTGACCACGGTGGCCGCCCAGGCCGGCTCCCTGCTGCACAGCCTGGTGCTTCGGGCGCAGGAGTTGGTGCTGCAGCTGCACGCGCTGCAGCTGGATCGCCAGGAGTTCGTCTGCCTCAAGTTCCTCATTCTCTTCAGCCTCGGTGAGTGGGCTGAGCGAGGCCTGGCCTGGGGGTCAGGTGGATGGCAGGTGGTGGGGTGGAGGTGCGGCTGGCAAAGAGACCCCAAGGTGGGGCGGTTCTCTGATGGGCGTCCTCGGAGAGGCCAGGACCCCTCCCTTCGTGAAGAAAGCTCTGAGGGGACCTGGTCCAGGGCCTGCTTCCTCTCTGGGCCTGAGTTTCTCTGTGTAGGAGGACAGAGGGCCAGGATGAGGTCTAAGACTTGCCCTTTATGGGATAAGGACGTCCCCTGAGAATTTGGTAAATTCTTGGCTGAAAGCCTTAGGGAAGTGCTCAGGCCAGCCCTAGAAAATGCCCGTGTGATTTCAGGAGCTTCTGATCCATGGTTCCCATCCTGAGGTTCCCTGCTTTTCCTAATTCCCTGCTCCAGGGGTGTCTTTGAGGCCCAGACCCCTTTGCCCATTCATTCATTCAACCCAAATCCTTGTCTTCAAGGGAAGCTGAGACAACAAGTATAATATGATTAGTAAACTATACAAATTAGTGAAATGACTAGTAAAATGTGTCACCTGGAAGACTGTGGTAAGTGCCAAGGAGGAAAAAAAAGCCGGGCAGGGGCAGAGGGCAGTCCAGGCCACCTGTTCTTCCAGCTCTACAAGTGTCTGGTGTCTGCCTCCTTGTGCCCTCCTGATCCTGGCCCAGCCTGTGCCACTCACGTCTCCACCCTGCTTCTGGGTTCTCATCAAGTCAGCCTCCCTCTGTCCTCCTTCACCCAGCAAGCTATGTCCAGTGCCCTCCTTGTGCCCAGAAATGCTGTGCCCCTCTCTCAGGCAGCTCCCAGTCTGGGAGAGGCCTTTGCACAGCACTGTCAGGGCTGAGACAAAGAGATGGGGAATCCGGGATGGGGAGCAAGGGATCTGCTTGGAAGGCTTCCTGGAAGGGGACATCTGAACAGGGAATTGGAGGATGAGTGGAGTTTGCTAGGGGAATACATCTTTTAGCAGAGGTATAGATGGGATGAAAGGTTGGAAGAGAGGGCAGTGAATGCCTTGTCACCTGGAGAGAGGGCAGGATGGAGATGTTATCTTTGTGGGAAATGACATCATAGTCACTGTCTGGCAAGTGTGTGCCTGCCCAAGAGTCCGGGCAGCTGGGGAAGCAGAGGGTAAGATAATGGCGGGGAGTAGGGTGATTAGTGGAGTATTGACTGGGGGAAGCCCTGTGCTCAGGCTGTGGTCATGGGCCTGGGTGCCTAGGCTGGACTCTGGCACAACAGGTTGGTAGCTGGAGGAGGCTTGTCTGCAGGGCTATAGAGCTTGGTAGGAGACAACCATGGTGGAGGGTGGGGGCAGGATCTTTCCTCTAACAGTGCAAGCTAGGGAAGGAAGTGAATGCATGAACAAGTCTCTCTCCATCTTTATCTCACACTGTGCCTTGTCTTTGGGGGGAGTGACCTGGGTCATGACAGTGACCCTCCGGGTGGGGGCCAGAATGTTGGGGCTGTGAGGGGAGAAGGCCTATGACCCAGGCTTTTCTGAGCTCCTGGGTGCACAGTGAGAGGAAGCCAGGGGAGCTACAGAGGCTGCTGACTGACAGGTTCCGGGTTAGGAGAGGAGTCTGAGCAGTCCAGCGTGAGCAGGACGGGCCCAAGAGGAGAGACCAGTGACAGCTGGGATACTGGGGAAATCTGCCTGGAGGAGGGCCCTCTGCGCTGGGCCTTGCTGTATGAGCAGGAGTATTCTGGGAGAAACAAAGCAAGCAGCAGCAAGGGCATTCCAGACTGAAGGAATAGCTGGTGCAGAGGGATGGGGAGAATCCTATCAGCTCGGTTGTAGCTGTGGGGCAGGGAGAGGGTGAAGAGGAGGCTGGAGAGGTGGGCAGGGGCCAAGCTGGGCAAGGCCTTGAAGGCCAGGCCAGTACCTTGAAGCTTCCCTTGGGAAGGATCTGCAGCAGGGAGAATCATGATCTAGTTTGCATTTTGGAAAGGTCCTTCTGACTGCAGCATGGGAAAAGGATGCCTGTGGCAGCCCAGAACCCTGCCAGAGGTTAGACGTGGGGCTAGGAGAAGCAGATACAATCTGGGCAAGATGAGGGGCATGATTTGCCCTGAGTCTGGAAGGTGGGAGGGGGCTACTCCCAAGATCCCACCCAGACCGCCAGACCGGGGTCCCCAAGGGAACTGGGGCCCAAGAGAGGGGTGGCCACTTGCCCATCGCCCTTCAGCTGGCATGCTGAGCATCACCCCAGGGCAGTGCCTCCCTGAGCTGCTCAGCTTGAACCCGTGTGATGACTGTCCCCCCACCCCGGCCACCCCGCCCTCCCACCCTGCCCCTCCACCCAGCTGCCCCTTCTCGCCTGCCTCCACAGAAGGGTGCCATTTGGTGTCTAAATAGCCGGCTCAGGCAGGCGCGAAGGCAGGTAAGGAGGTTTAATTAAAATTAGTGCCTCTCTCCTGGCAATCACGGTGTTTATGAAGATGGGCCCGGCTGGCATTGTTCTGCAGAGGACTTAATCGAAGCTTAATGGATTGACCTAACATTCGATTTCCTGACTTGCATTGAGGCGGCGGCAGCAGCATTCCCTTAAGCGTTTGCAATTTACCCACTGCTCGCGCCAACAAAAGGCGGCCTGAATAGCAGCCCCACTCGAGGGGCCATTGTGCGCGGGGGCGCCTGCCTGAGTCACCGCTATTGGGACAACATTCTTTATGCCTCGCTGGAATGAAAGGATTATTCAAATATTCAATTAAACCGTGAAAAGGGGGCTTTTCTGAGAACCTGGGGGCCCCCGGCTCCGCGGAGCTAGCGGGCTGCTCTCGGAGGTGGGGGTGATATCTCCCAGCTCCCCCACCCACCCACCCACCCCAGGACTGCTGAGCAGGCCCATCTCCAACCTTTAGCGGCTCAGGGCCCATAGCTGGACAGCAGATGAGGTCCAGCTCTTGGGTGCCCTGAGACGCAGAGTTGAATTTGCCCCCATTGTGCAGATGATGGGAGACTGAGGCTCAGACTGGGGAAGAGACTTGCCCCCGGTCACCCAGCTGGTGAGCTGGGATTTGAGTCCCCGACACAGCAGGGGACACCTTCAGGTTTCTGTGACTCCTGCGTCTAAGGGAGGAAGGGTGTGTTGTCCCAGGGGATGCAGGCTCTGTCACATGGTCATCCCGGAGCATCTTCACAGCAGTCCCTTTAGAGGGCGGCTGGGCGGAGGGGCATGACTTGATCATGCTCCCCTCCTAGGGGGAGTCCAGAAGTCTCCCTGCGGAAACCAAGGACCCCAGGCTGGGTGGTCCTTGGACCGGACTCCTGGGTTGGATGGAACATGAGGGCATCATGTCATCTAATCCCCCAGGAACCCGTGTCCAGGCCCGACCCTGCCCCTGCTTACCCATAGTGCTTTGGAGCCAGAGAGATCTGGGTTCGAGTCCCGGCTCTGGTATCGACTGTGTGCTCCAGGCACGCTCACACCCTTTCCTGCCTGCCTTCCTGTCTGTAGGGATTAGCTGATGGAGGTGGGCAGGGAAGGTGCGGCGGGTGCTGGGAAAACGACTTTCCTGTCTTGCACTGTGGTGGCTGGGGCTCAATTAGTGGCCGTGCCTCCCTCCCCCAGCCCTGCAGTCCACCTCGGGGGGCAGTGGGTGTCTCCAGCCTGCTGAGAGCTGCCAGCAGGGGTGTGTCCCTGAAAGCTGTCCTTGTCTGCAGCTCCCCACCTGTGCTCCGCCCTGCTGTCCCTGTCGCACTGCTGCTGGGAACAGTAAATCCTGGTAAAGCCGGGGCTCCGGTCCTCCCAGCCCCCTCCCACTCCTGCCTCTACTGCAGCATCTTGGCCGGTCCTTCCCGCACCCTCCCCTGTTTCCTCTGGGCCCCTTGCCTTCTGTGTGGCCTTGAGCTGGTCCCTACCCTTCTCTGGACCCCCAGCCTCCTATTATAAATTGTCAGAAGACAAACTGGAGAATTGCCCAGCCCAGCGGATGGTAGGGATTGAAGGTAGATGGGGTTGGAAAGAGATTGGGAAGTGGATGGGACTGGTAGGCACCTCTTGCCCCCAGGGAGGCTAGTTAGGTGGGGAGACTTCCCATGACCTTTGAGTGAGTCTGGAGAGGACCAGCCTAGGGAATAGTTATGTACAGTTGGACAGGTTGTTTAACTGAACAAGGGCACCTAGACAGGGGAAAGGTAGAGCCTGAAACCCAGCCTGCATGCCCCTCACCAAGCTGTCTTTCTGTGGGTACGGGGAACCTTCTGTATAACTGGCACAAAGGTGCCTTATGGGCTAATGGTAATTCTGGGGAGGCCAGGAAGAACATTACCCTGGCTCACTTCGTGTATGAAGGGAGGGGAATATCATGGGGGAAAGATTGGAGCGGGGGAGTGCCCAGATCCTGCCATACGCCTGAGGTCCAGCTCAGATTTCCCTAAATCCGACTTTGGACAACACAGGCCTCGACGGGCACGCTGGGGGCGGCTGGGGATCAGGGTTGCCAGGAGCATCCAGCCCTCCTGGCGCAGCGGGTGTTAAGAGGGATTAGAAGGGCCAAGGGCTGCGCATGCTGGGCTCCAGACTCCCCTGCAGTGGCAGGGCTGTGAGCGATGGGAGCCGAGGGGAAGTGGATGGACGACTGATTTCTGAAACACAGGCCACCGCATCCCAGGCCATATGGGGCTAGGAGTCAGGGATGCAGACAGGGTCTGTGGGTTCCTGCTGACCAGTAGCCCCTAGGCAGGGCACCAGCTGAAGATGCTGCCCAGGAGCTGAGGGGGGCTCCTGTGACAGGAAACTGGCCCTCTGTGGGCACCCTGGGGTCCAGGCGCCTGTGCAGCTTCCCCTGCCTCCTGGTGGGCGTGGCCCCTTCCATAGAGGACGAAGGCCTTCAGGTCAGGAGAGGATAGGGCGCGGGCCACCAGTTCTAAGCAGTGGGGCTGGGATTTCAACCACCATCCATTTCACACTGGAGACACTTAATTTTTGTCTCCTCACTGGGCCTCTGGGCAGAGGATGCACTGACCACACTCCTTTGTCCCTGGTCCACACAGAGCTACCCAGCCACCCGCCACTCCCTCCCATCGGCAAGTGTCCCTTTATGTTTTGTCCCTGTTCTTGCACAATGTCCGTGTTTTCTGTGCAAGCATTTTTTATTGCTTTGGTTTTTGTTGTTGTTTTCGGCTGCACTGGGCGGCATGTGGGCTCTTAGTTCCCCAACCAGGGATCGAACTCACGCCTCTCCATTGGTAGCTCAGAGTCTTAACCACTGGGCCACCGGGGAAGTCCTTTTCAAGCATTTTTAAGTTATGTAGATGGTGTTTGGGCTTCCCCCGAGGCTCAGCAGTAAAGAATCCACCTGCTAATGCAGGAGACACGGGTTGGACCCCTGGGTCAGGAAGATCCCTTGGAAAGGGAAATGGCAACCCAGTCCAGTATTCTTGCCTGGAAAAATCCCGTGGACAGAGGAGCCTGGTGGAATATAGTCCGTGGGGTCACAAAAGAATCAGACACAACTTAGCGACTAAACAACAGCAAAGATGGTGTTCCCTTATAGATCTCATTCTGAATCTCCCTTTTTTGTTTTTATTCTGTTTCCCCTCTGCCCTCCTCAGCCCCAGGCTTTTAAGGGTTTGTCCATTTGCTCACCGCTGTGTCTGCCCCATTACTTCTGTCTACTGCACAGGACTCCCGGGGGTGTAGCCCCCGCCCGGCCATCCAGGCCACCTCCCCATCACTGTAAATACTGTTGCGGTGAGCATCCAAGGGCCCCTCCCCATGGCCCCTTGAGAGAATTTCCTTGGGGTGCTGGAGCCTCTTGATTGGCCAGAAGGTAGATCAAAAGTGTGTCTGCCACTGTCTGGAACAGTGGATGGGACCCCTCCACTCACAGCTCGCCTCTCGGGATGGTGCTGATGCGCGACAGTGATGATGGTGGTGGGGTGCTGATGCGGATGGTCACTCCCTGGAAACAACAGCAACAGGATGGTTTTGACCTTGGGGGATGGTGTTGGCCATGGACATGGGGAGAGGAGGAGTAACAATGACAGTAACCCGGGGAGCCTCGGGAAAGTGCCCGACGCTCGTTCCTCTGAGCACTCTCTGGGTGTCGGCTCCCTGGACTCTCACAACCATCTTGTGAAGGAGAGGCTATTGTTGCTCCGCTTTGCTAGTGAAGAAATCGAGAGGTTCAAAAACAGGTCCGAGGATGTACCAGGGGAGGTTGGCGATGGTCCTGGTGGGCGCGATGACAGTGGCGGCAGCGGTGGTGACAGGTGCTTGTGGCTGGGTGGCCGGCGGTGGCCTAGCGTGTGACAACCACAGGGGTGTCAGCGGCGGTGACTGCTGCCGGTGGTGGCGTTCAACCAAGGTGTCGATGGTGACAGCAACCCTGGTGGTGGCAGGAACGACCGTGGTTTGGTAGTTGACGGCGGCAGGGACCACGTGCGTGAAAACCAGGGATGCTGGTGCCGGTGTCCGCCAACCGCAGGCATGGCGCCGTGGCGGCGATGGGGAGACTGTGGTTCGCGGTTGATGGTGGCAGTGCCCACGTCTCTGGTGATCGCAGGGACGTTGGTGTGGGTGAAGCCAGCGGCGGGGTCGGTGATGTGACGGGACTGGTGACCGACCCCTCCCTCTGCAGATGTGAAGTTCCTGAACAATCACAGCCTGGTGAAGGAAGCTCAGGAGAAGGCCAACGCCGCCCTGCTCGACTACACCCTGTGCCACTACCCGCACTGCGGGGACAAGTTCCAGCAGCTGCTGCTGTGCCTGGTGGAGGTGCGGGCGCTGAGCATGCAGGCCAAGGAGTACCTGTACCACAAACACCTGGGCAACGAGATGCCCCGAAACAACCTGCTCATCGAGATGCTGCAGGCCAAGCAGACTTGAGGCCGGGCCAGCGCGGGGGCGGGGCCGGGCCGGGGCCAGGGGCGGGGCCGGGCCAGCGCGGGGGCGGGGCCGGGCCGGGGCCAGGGGCGGGGCGCGGCGCCCCGCGGCCTCCAGGTGGTTTACTTTTATTACGCTGGCCCAGGACCCCACCACGTAGGCCGCTGCCCCTCAGCTCTCGGAAGCCCCGTGTTTGGGGTGGGCGAGGGTGAGCAGGGCCTGGCTGAGGGCAGGTGGTCCCCATTCACCGCTGGCACTGGCCTGCCACTCAGAGTGCCCCCAAGGAGGTGGCTGCTAGCCACTCCTTCCCTCCCCCTGCTCCCAGCTGTCTGTCCTGGAGTCTGGATCCCAGGCCCAGGGAGGAGGTTCGGATTCCCTGGTGGACCTCAACGTCCCTTGAGTCAGAGGTCATCCCTTCGTCCTCTCCTGGGAGCAGAGGCAGAGAGAGGTCGAGTGGACATCAGCGGGCGGGAGAGAAGTGGGTCTCCAGACCCCCTCCTGGAGACCAGGAGGGAAGCCCTCTGTTTTGTAAACTAAGGAGAACAGAGTTTGCAAACTTAGGCAAGGGACTGTTGGGCCCTGGAGGACACTGGGAGACTGGTTAGGACAAAAAGACCTCCTCCCTAAACCCTCTGCCCCATCTGACGTCTGCAGGAGAGAACTTTGACACGTTGTTATCTGCAAAGCATTTTGCTACAATCATCTTTCTAACCCTCTCCCGCCAGAGAAGTTTGGTTTGGCACAATCGGCATTCTAGCCCTGTTCACAGTTGGCCCTCCTGGCTGGTATTTATCTGCAAGGCTGTAGTCAAGAAGTTTGTTTTGTTTTGTTATTTGATTTTAATTTAGATGCTCCTTGAAAGGTATATATGTGGAGGGGCAGGGGACAGATCTGAGGTCTGAGACTGGGGGTACTAGCACCAAGGACAGCCCATGGTTTCTCTCCAGACACCCTCATACCAAGTACCCCAGGGGTGGTGCTGGGTCATTATTCCTGAGCCCCAACTCCAATCCAGAGAAGAGACTGTCCCCCTACCTCACTAGGTGGACAGCAACATGGCCTGTGGGGAGCTCAGAGTCTCTGTGGGTGGGAATCAGGGTGATCTTGGGGGGAGAGTGTACGGGGCTTCAGATCAGGGACATTGCTAATGAACCATCTTTCACTGGCCCCATCCCATTGGGTTCCTTGCTGCACACCTTTGAAGCTGGACCTCAACTCCTCTCCTACAACCCGAAAGACCCTCTCCAGGGCCAGGCACCAGGGAGAGGCCTCGATGTCCTCTGTCTCCAGGCCGGGCGTCCATGGTCTGTCCTGCTTTCACGATGCTGTTGCAGCTTGTGCTGAGCTTGCCCAGTTGCAGATCGCTGGGCATCCCTGCCCCCGCCTTCCAGCACCCTGTCTCAGTTGCCGCCCCTCTCTTCTGAAACATGTGCCCCTGGCCAGGCTGGCGATCCCCCAGCCCCCAAATGAGAAGTGCCCTTAAGAACCCCTCAACCCTTGCAGCCCTGGAATAAATTTTGCAATTAGTTTCCAGCTACTTTTGCCTATTTACATTCTGGGGCCAAAGCAGAGCCTCCCAAATAGGCTTGGGTTATCCAGGGCAGGGCCGTGCTCCAAATGGGAT